>NC_142460.1:131804385-132156885 GCF_049115385.1 Moschus berezovskii
GTAGAACAGAAATAAGTCTCCTCTCTCAAATAAATATTAAATATATTTCAATAATAACCATAATTTATTTGAGGTATAAAACCAATCAACAGAGTTGAGATATACACAGAATTAACCTTTACATAATAGAAACTCCTGACTATATAGGAAGGGCTTCTAAAGTTACTTATTTTCAGCCTGAATTTATTCCACTGGAATCCATTAAAGTATCCAAACTTGCAGATACAGTTAAAGTTCGTCAACAAAGTGAGAAAAATTAGTTCTTGGCTTTTCCTTTTTTTACAGGAAGTTGACCTGTAGCTTCCAAATACTTATTAATGAGTTCTTCTTGTGTAGCTGGTGAACATGGCTGATATCTGCAATACTCCATTGTATATTCTCCCTTCCCCTGGGGGTTCAAAACAAAATCAAAAAAGATTTTAAAAAACCAGACCTTCAAAAACTATCAAGTAAAGAAAGTCATGCAAAGCCAAGATTTCACAAAAATGATCATTTTGTAGGATGGTCTCTTGAAGAGCACTGAAGTAAAATTTAAACACCTGCTTACCTCTGTGCATGACCTAAGTTCAGTAGAATAACCAAACATATTATTCAGAGGGACCTGAAAACAAACACAGTAAATACTTCAGCACTGCTTACTGGAAAATATTTGAGAAAAACACAGAAGCCTCAGTCATTTATTGACTTCCTTGATGGCTCAGATGGTAAAGCGTCTGCCTACAATGTGGGAGACCCGGGTTCAATCCCTGGGTCGGGAAGATCTCCTGGAGAAGGAAATGGCAACCCATTCCAGTATTCTTGCCTGGAAAATCCCATGGATGGAAGTTCATGTAGGCTACAGTCAGTCCGTGGGGGTCGCAGAGTCGGACACGACCGAGTGACTTCACTTTCTTTCTTAGCCATTTAACTCCTTTAGAGTCAGGTTTCTACTAATAACTCTTGGTTTAAAAGAATTAGAAGCCCAAGAAAAACTTATTTGTGTTTTATTGTGAGTAGAAACCCAATTTGAAGATAATTTCATTTGACAGTCACAACTAGCAAATCGATCTTTCAGTTTCGCGGAGTGGACACCACTGACAGCCTTCCCCTCATCCCCACTCCACACGGCTGCAGCTCAAGTACTCAGAGTGTTTCTTCTGAGAAAAGGTGAATATTAATACAACTTTCCTCTGGACTCCTCAATGATATGTCCACAGTAATGTCTTCTAGGAGACCTTAGGTAATATGACTAAACCCTTTCTCCCATGAATTTAAGTCAAGTAAGGCAAAGGAGATAAATATTATCCTAATAAATGAGAACATAAGAAAACAGCTATGTAAATAAAGCCATCATGAGGAAGAAAGGTAATTATACATCTAAGAAAATGACATACAAAAGGCCTACATGAAATGGACCTCATTTTTACCTTTTACACTTAAAGAGATGCTCTAACAGCAAAGTATAGAAATTGACATACACATATATAAGCACAAATTCAACACTTGAATAGCTAGGGAAATGTGCCAATTTGCTCTACAAATTCCAAACACAAAAGCTAATCCTGATTTTCTCCTGTGGATAATAAAAGCAAGGTTATCAGTAACTAACAGTACTTACATCTGCATACAGTGTAAAATAGTCCTCAATTCCATCTTGTCCTGTGATTACCCCGTGGCGTCGGTTAATTCCTGCAATCACTGGTCCCTGAAATTCATTTGGGGCTATAACTTCCACCGACATAATAGGCTCAAGAATACATAATGCTGTATTTGCCAGGGCTGGGGTTTAAAAAAATAAATAATACATCAGTTTATTAATCTTTAAACAAACTGGAACTCTTTCCTTATCCAGATGTACAAAAGGGAGATGGAAAGTGCTCTCCCAAAGGTACACAAACAAATGATAAGATTAAAATATCTGATCTGGACTCATTCTTCTAGCAGCAGTAGCAGCCACTCTTTTAAATGGAACTTCCAGAAAGACAACACTAATTCTAATATTAGTATGTTCATTACCGTATTTTTATCCTTACAAATCATGAGGTTGCAGAGAACAATATAAAAGGGGTCTTAGAACAACATTCAATAAAGTCCTTTCCCACTTAAATTATGCAGTTAACGGTAACTAATTCTGAGATCCTTCACTAGCTGTTGAGTCTCTGACCTAGGTAAATCAACCCCTTCTTGTTGGTCCCTGGCAGACATTTATTCTTGGAGACAATAATCAAGTCAGGCCTGAGATCTGACTAGGCTAAACAATTTCAATACCTGATTGACAGCTAGAAATCCAAGTTTCTGCTTTCTACTCTGCCTCTAGTAAGTGACATGCCTTTTGGAAAAACACAGTCAATCCAGGTACTGAGTTTCTTCACCTACAAAATAAAGACACTGGCTGAGATGCTAACGGTCATTTAAGTGCTATACCCCAATATGTATGTCCGCACGTTATTTTGTTTTCATCCTACTTAGTAATGTAACCAGAATACTTCTTACTGTGACAGATGCTTAAGGGAGAAATGTAACGATGTGGAGAGAATGTAACTTCCAACACTCAGATTTAATATGGACATTATGACAGTGTGGAATAATACTTCAGCCTCAGACTGGATGGATTATCTTTAAAGACTTGAAGCAGGATGTCCCTGGTGGTACAGTGGGTAAGAATCTGCCTGCCAATGCAGCGGATGCAGGTTTGATATGATCCGGCAAAGACTCCAAATGCCATGGAACAACCAGGCCCGTGGGCCACACCTACTGGGAACATATGCTGCACTACTGCAGCTGGCGAGCCCAGAGCCATGCTCCGCAAGAGAAGCTCCACCGGGAGAAGCCTGTGCACACAGCGAACAGCAGCCCCCTCTCACTGCACCGAGAGAAAGACTCACAGCAACGAGGAGCCGGCACGGCCCAAAATAAATAAACAACATATAAAAGACTTTCAACAAAGCATGAAAAGGTGACAAAGAGATATTTAAGTTTTCAAAAAATATTAATTTCCCAAGCATCAGTTCTGTTTATCATAAACTAGTCAGCAATTATTCTTGTATATTCCTTAAAGCACTTGTTCTAAAGATACTAACTTAAGTGCAATACTTAGAAGAACAGCCATTTAATATACTTGCATTTCTTTGAAATATTTTCTAGTTCAAATCATATCTTAGCTCAGACTTACCTCTGACTCATTAGTCCTAATTAGTGAGTTTTGATTTCAAAAGAGGGATAAGTGAGCTCTGCAGATTCCTCAGTGTCATTAGCGAGGCCCTGCAGAATTCTATGTAGACATCTAAAGTAGTATAGACTAAAAATTCTAGACTGTAGAAGCAGCTCTATTTCTTGTAACTTCTTGGGTCACCACAATGGCTGGGCTTCCTTGGCTCTAAATAAATGCAATTAATGTAAAACTCAGGTGGTGCTAGTGGTAAAGAACCTGCCTGTCAATGCAAGAGACAGGAGATGCAGGTTCAATCCCTGGGTTGAGAAAATCCCCTGGAGGGCATGGCAACTCACTCCAGTATTCTTGCCTGGAGAATCCCATAGACAGAGGAGCCTGGTGGGCTGTACAGTCCACGGGGTTGCAAAGACTCAGACGTGACTGAGCACACATGCACAGAGGTACCCAGAAAGAGGGATGTGAACAGACATATTTAGTTACATATTATCTAGTGTTTTCAAAAGGTCAGTAATATAAAAGAGCTAAAGTGTGAAAGAGTCATCATATCCTATAGGGAAAGAAGGGGCCAAGTATAGTGTTCATCCCGTAACTGTTGAGGGTGACCTGTCCAGTTGTTTCATATTCCCCCACCCTCCTTTTAATTCCTTCTTTCTTCCTAAATCCACCTTCTGATTCACTTGCCCTTCTTCATGCTTTTCTCTATCCCATTCTGTAATGATAAGACTCCAGAGCTAATTCATCCTGCCATTTTTCAATAGTTACATGGCAGCCAAGTCCTAAAAGCAATTTTTCCTGAAGTAGAATACCAGGAAGTGAAAATATCCACACCATCCATCACAAGACCTTTAAGTCTAAAGTGGTGGGCAGAGGTGGTAATGTTTCTATTTCAGTCCACTAGGGATAAAGCTGAAAACACCGTGCTGGGTGCCAAAGAGTTTTGAGAGGAGGTGGTCAAGGGCTAGGACCCTGGTGAGGGTTTAACTCTCAGTTCCACCACTAACATGTAGCCTTGGGTCATTCGATTAACTACTCTTGAGTCTCAGTTTTCTCAACTATCAGGTCACTGTGGTGTACTGATCATAATATTAATACACAGCACAAAAGTCATCAATAAATGTTACTGTGACTTCTCTGAGACAAAAAGCTGGGAATGGGTGGCATATAACAGGTCAAAGGTAATATGAAGGGAAGAGGGATAAGCTTTCAATATGCCCAAACACATACGTGGAAGTGTGTTGTGTGCTAAGTCACTTCAGTCGTGTCTGACTCTTTGTGACCCCAATGGACTATAGCCCAACAGGTTTCTCTGTCCATGGAATTCTCCAGGCAAGGATACTAAAGTGGGTTGTCGTGCCATCCCACAGGGGATCTTCTTGACCCAGGGATCGAACCTGTGTCTCTTATGTCTCCTGCACTGACAGTCAGGTTCTTTACCACTAGCACCACCTGGGAAGCCTGTGCAATGATTAAGTACATTCCGATTTAATAGTGTGGAATTACTATCTGCAAGCAGCTGGACATGCCCATTGCCACAGAGTTAAGTATGAAGAAGAGCCAGGATTCAAATTCAGCCCAGGAGATCAAAAAAGGGACAATAATGAGTAAAATGAGCTAATGTAATCCTGGGTAGGCCTTTATTTCTCCTGTACAGTAACCACAAATTAAATGTTTGTGGGGAGACCAAGCACAGTGGTCTAAATATTGGCCAAAGAAAATGATGGTGGGACTTCCCTGGTGGTCCAGTGGCTAAGACTCTGCTCTCCCAATGCAGGGGTCTGGCTTCAATCCCTGGTCAGGGAACTAGATCCCACATCCTGCAACTAAGAATCTGAATGCTGCAATTCAGAGTTCAAATGTCGCAACTAAAGATCCCACATGCCACAACTAAAAATATCCTGCAGCTACAAAGAAGATCAAAGATCCTGCATGTTGCAACTAAGACCAGAGAAGAAAACGAAAAATTAAGAAAAGAGCAGAAAAGGATGGTAATGGTTAACATCCATGAGGTGAACCAACCCCTGAAAGAACACTTAATTTCACATCTCAGTTTTAGTTACATGACTGATTAATTTCAGGGATAAAGTTTAAATTGTGACTGAATATAGTCCCAGTTTCCACTTTTTTAAATTAAAAACATATGAGAACATGAACTATTTTTCTTCCAATTTTGATAATAGTTCAAAAGTATAAGTTAATCTGATATTAAGCTCAGTTATTAACATTTACCACCTTAAACTCTCATATGATAATCAGTGGAGGTATGTGTATGAAAAGCTGATTTTCTTAAGAGCCTGGCAAAATTTATTTTACTCTTTTACACTTTTACCTTTTAATCATGGAGAAAAAAGAATAAGATGATGAAACAGCAAAGTAACTCATTTTTCAGGCTAGCACCCTGTTTATTTGCACATATTTTTCTGGCAAAAAACCCCACAATACTCTTCAGTTCTATTATCATCTAGTGCTTTTCCTTTGCATCCACATCAGGCAATTAATCACACATAAGAATATCTGCACACTTAAGTATTTAAAAACTAAATAGTACATATCTGTTTAATTAATATTCATAGACATACAGATTTTTTTCATGGATATACGTATTTGTATATTATGGACATCTAATCTACATTCATTTATATTTCATAGAGATACAACTGAAAAGCATGATACTCTTTATTGATTTTACCAATTATCTTGCTTTATATAACCTCTATCCAGGAAAGCTACCTATTTCCAGGATAGAATAGTTGGTGATTTCTAATTTGTCTTAACTATACTAAAAAAAAGTATCACAATGCATATGTTTATCAAATCATCACTTAAAATATGTCACAGTTTTGTCAACTGCACCTCAATAAAGCTGAGAAAAATATAAAGTGATTACAACTAAACTGTCAATTTAAGACTTATTAAAGTGGTAAACACCTTTGAAGGCAAAAGGCAGGTGTTATAATCTGATGCTAAGTCGCTTCAGTTGTGTCCGACTCTGTGTGACCCCATAGACGGCAGACCACCAAGCTCCTCTGTCCACAGGATTCTCTAGGCAAAAATACTGGAGTGGGTTGCCATTTCCTTCTCAGTCATGCCTAATAAAATCTTACCTTGTGACTTTATTTCCCTTTTCCTATTAACATAATTTTCAGATTGTGACAAAGTTTCTAGATCATAGATTTCAATTGCATTTTTAATAGACAGCTAGCTGGCATAAAGAAAATGAAGGATTCTTTTACTCTTTCACAACTAGGAAATGAAACAGCAAATAACTAATGGCTCCCATTAAGTAAAATAAGGAATTAGCGGCTTGGTCAAGAAATAAGTAACCTTCTCCAGCCATTGCCCCACACCTGATCACAGATGCAAACAGACTGAAAACAACCAAGTCCAAAATTCAAACAAAATCAATAAAATCCTGATTCTCTGAATGCCTGGAAATGATGTGTTAGAATTTTCTATTGTCCATTTTGACCCTCTTTGATAAAAATATTTATGAAATGTTTTATGAATTATAATGTAATTTTCTGTGAAAACACACTTATGGACATAACTAATGAATCATCATATAATGGATATGGAAGAGATGACAAACAGGATGAATTTTCTAACTTTCAGTTATAACTTAAAATTCTCTTGTAGAATAACCCTGATATCAAACTGCTGTGTCATTTGCTTTTCTCTCTTAAAAGCAATCAGTCAGATACACCTGCAATTGTTTATGGTTCTGGTATCATCAGGGTTTTAATACATGTTATCCTTGTGAGAAAGGTTGACAATTTTAGTAGTAAGAAATCTGCACTGAGAATAAGGTTCACTGAATTCTTTCAAATGCCTAAAAGCCTACAATGTCATACATGAAAAAACTGTTTACAAATTTATAGATTTTCTGACATCTGAATAAATCACTAAAAATAGCATGACTATAGTTAATGTTTCTTTAAAATATTTCTTAAAATTCTAAGCATTTGTCTTCTCTATTAAAAATACAGCTTACAGATTATCTATGAATTTAAACATGAACAATACCAGATAGTTGAAGAGAACAAAGTAGGATCTTAGTTTTGAAAAAAAGAAAACATAGTAATCTATCCTCACACTGATTCTATGAATACCTGTCCAGAACCTATCTTGTTCCCTGGTGTGCTGCCTACTGCCCCAGGGGAAGGGGGTAGAAGGAATGGGGGTGTTGGGAGGAAGACCTAAGCAACACAGTGTCGCCTTTTGTGGCTCTGATGGTCCACTAGGGAAGAAGACTCATCGATGTGGCAGGTGCCAGACGCAGCATACCTTGTTTAAGAGCACCTTCTCCTGCACGGATGAAAGAGATTTCATTGGAATCCACCATGTGGTGTGCTCCATCTTGCAGAACAAACCGGAGCCCAGAGAGCTTGTGACCAGACAAAGGACCCTTCTCGCAGGCATCCAAAAACCCCTGTTAATGAATAAGCTTCTTGAGTGTCTCTTCACTCGCAGATGCATTAAGAAAAACCCTCAAACATTTTAGTATTCAGAAGTTTAACATTTTCATGTATATTTCATTTTTTTAAAAATTTCTTTAAAGTTGAACAGCCTCAGTCACTCAGTCAGTTCAGTCGCTCAGTCGTGTCCGACTCTCCGCGACCCCATGAATCACAGCACGCCAGGCCTCCCTGTCCATCACCAACTCCCGGAGTACACTCAAACTCATGTCCACAGAGTCGGTGATGCCATCCAGCCATCTCATTCTCCGTCGTCCCCTTCTCCTCCCGCCCTCAACCTTTCCCAGCATCAGTCTTTTCCAATGAGTCAACTCGTCGCATGAGGTGGCCAAAGTATTGCAGTTTCAGCTTTAGCATCAGTCCCTCCAATGAACATCCAGGATTGATCTCCTTTAGAATGGACTGGTTGGATCTCCTCGCAGTATAAGGGACTCTCAAGAGTCTTCTCCAACACCACAGTTCAAAAGCATCGATTCTTCGGCAATCAGCCTTCTTCACAGTCCAACTCTCACATCCATACGTGACCACGGGAAAAACCATTGCCTTGACTAGACGGACCTTGGTTGGCAAAGTAATGTCTCTGCTTTTTAATATACTATCAAGGTTGGTCATAACTTTCCTTCCAAGGAGCAAGCGTCTTTTAATTTCATGGCTGCAATCAGCATCTGCAGTGATTTTGGAGCCCCCCAAAAAACAAAGTCTGACACTGTTTCCACTGTTTTTCCATCTATTTCCCATGAAGTGATAGGACCAGATGCCATGAGCTTTGTTTTCTGAATGTTGAGCTTCAAGCCAACCTTTTCACTCTCCTCTTTCACTTTCATCAAGAGGCTTTTGAGTTCCTCTTCAAGGGTAGTGTCATCTGCATATCTGAGGTTATTGATATTTCTCCCGGCAATCTTGATTCCAGCTCTATTTAAGCTTTATTATTGTGGAATGTAGATGAGCAATCCTTTGGAACGGTCTATTACTTAAAGGTATTAAATGGTTTGAAAATGATGCTGAGTGTTAGAAATCACTTTCTCATAACCTAATATTCAAGAATTACTAAACTATCATGATACATTATAGAGTCAGCATGATCTTAATTTTACAAGGCGTAAACAGAGGAAAGGCAAATCTAAGAAATTCCCTAAAGTAAAAGTTTAATCAAAACTGACATCTTATCAACAGCTGTGTCTTAAGCTCCTACTCTATACCTATCACTGCTCTGACTCACTGGCAGACCACTACATAATAATTTTTGTGCTACACAATGTAAGAACTAAAATTAAAAACTAATTTCATTTTTCCAAAGCAATTCTTTTAAGACACAACTTTATTGAGATATAACTGATATACAATAAAATCACTGCAGATGCTGACTGCAGCCATGAAATTAAAAGACGCTTGCTCCTTGGAAGGAAAGTTATGACCAACCTTGATAGTATATTAAAAAGCAGAGACATTACTTTGCCAACCAAGGTCCATCTAGTCAAGGCAATGGTTTTTCCCGTGGTCATGTATGGATGTGAGAGTTGGACTGTGAAGAAAGCTGATCGCCGAAGAATCGATGCTTGTGAACTGTGGTGTTGGAGAAGACTCTTGAGAGTCCCTTATACTGCAAGGAGATCCAACCAGTCCATTCTAAAGGAGATCAATCCTGGATGTTCATTGGAGGGACTGATGCTAAAGCTGAAACTGCAATACTTTGGCCACCTCATGCGACGAGTTGACTCACTGGAAAAGACTCTGATGCTGGGAAAGGTTGGGGGCGGGAGGAGAAGGGGACGACTGAGAATGAGATGGCTGGATGGCATCACCGACTCTGTGGACATGAGTTTGAGTGAACTCCGGGAGTTGGTGATGGACAGGGAGGCCTGGCGTGCTGTGATTCATGGGGTCGCGGAGAGTCGGACACGACTGAGCGACTGAACTGAACTGAACAATAAACTATACATATTTAAAGAGTGCAATTTGATATGTGTGCAGTTCTTTTTCATCCATTAAATACTTGCAGAGCTGCTACAATTCAAGTTAGTTGACACAGTTGCTCATGCAGTACAATATACTTCTGACATTTCAAAATTGTAAACTCAATGCTGTAAAATATCTAAGCTTTCCTTCACCTATGTTAATCTTGGAGAATAAAAGATAATTTAAATTTGTGTGAATGACACATTCGAATGACAAAATACTGTTTTGAAATTAAGTATAATGGATGAAACACACTAATCACAAAAACTGCTACCAAAATTAATGCTAAAACCAAAATCATGGTCTGTTAATAAAGACTTAAAGGATTTGAAAAAATAACCTCAATCTTTACAAATAGATGGTTGCTAAAGGTTTACAATAGTCTTAAAGCCAGTGATGTAGAAAGCTAGCAAAACAAATAACCCCTTATATGTGCAAAGCACCTCACAATTCCCAAAGAAATGTCAGTCTTACCTAATCCTCGATTTTGTGAGGGGTTCAGGATTAAGTTCTGTATGCTCAATTTACAAAAGAAAGTGGCTCTGAACACTGTGATTTACCCAAGGACATATTAATCATTAGCAGAGATGACAACACATACAAGTGTTGGAAAGCTTAGTGAATGACCATTCTACTACAAGGGTACTATATGTAAAACTTTCACAAACCCCTAATGGCTACTGAAAATTTCAACTGCTAATTATAATCAATCAAATAGTTTCAATTTATCAAGAGAAATGTAATAACTATGATTCAGAAACAGAATGATTTCCTCTCATTGTCATAGCTTATATTTATAGCTTTTGAACTTAATGATTCTAAACCAGATGGAGAGCTCAATCAGACAAAGAAGCAGGACTGGAACAAAAATGAACCACAGAAGTCATGATAGCAATATGACTGATATCCAATACACTGTTTTTTTTTAATGCAATAAAGGCTTTGTTTGTTTTTACCTTTTCCACAGCAGGCACAAACTGCTTTGGTACATTTGACCCAAATGTTTCATCTGAAAACTCCAACTTCGTGTAGTTCTCTGGGTCCAGAGGCTCCAGTACACCTATCACTTTTCCAAACTGGCCTGCACCACCTGATTGTTTTTTATGTGTAAACTCAAACCTGAAAGTAATATGAGAAGAAAAAAAAAAATCAGCACATAATTACCAAAATGAAATAAACTCCTACTAACTGAAATTAAAAACCACCTCTCACCAATTTTACTTCTTCCTTCAAATAGGATGGCCTTGCTATAAAAGGTTATTATAGAATTTATTTAAAAAGGAATTCACTCCTTTCTGTTCTTACTTAGAGGTAGAGTACTCCATCAAGTAAGACATGGTTTTAATTCTACTAATTTATATGAATTTCACAAGTAGAAAGTAAAAGTGTTAAAAAGTCAGTGGAAGGTTCTTATCTAACCTACATTCCAAAAAGGTTACCCATTTTCTTTTGGAAACAGGGTTTTGTTTCCCTGGGACACAGGTTTCTGTCCTGAATCTCTCTGAGGACAGTTATCTGAAAATAGGAGTTATGCAAGTTAATTCATTCAGACAGTTATCTGATTTTACAACTTGGACACTATGGACTAAGAAAATACAAAAATGGGAGTTTCAGGAAGGATAACTAACACCTGAAAACGATTAATGGCAAAATCATCACAATTAACATAAGTCCTCCAAATAGACACATATATAGACACAGGTCAGTGTTTACTTCAAATTATTAAAGACAACATTAATAAGATGGCATAAGCATCTTGCATGCATATTAAATATATGTAAATATAGGCTACTATATCACTTAAAAAACATTTCATGAGTTTCTACTGTTTGCAAGGCATTTTTCCTTTAAACTGCAACCTTCCTCAAGACCATAAGATGGAAGAAGCTGGCTGCTTTCAGAGTTGTCTGCAGATAACTGCAGTTAAGTGGACATTAATGAAAATCTGTTCCTGCATAGAGATCTGTGAATGGTTTGGCAGAAGTAAATAGCAATTTCAGTAGGAGATGTCAGCTTGGAATAAGTTTTCATAAAGAGCCTCAGTGTGAACGTGCCTGATAAATTGCCTTTAAATAATGTTGCAGTTGCCAAGAGCTTCAGGACGGGCTGGCGAAAACAATGCTGAAAGGTAAACAGATATCAGAACCAAAGAAGGACAAAAGAGAAATTAACTGCCAAATCACCGCAGAATTACTAAGGGATTTCAAAATGGGTCCACTGACATATTCTCAGGTATGCTCAAAATGCCCAAGACAATGTAAATTTTGTTTTCAATTTAACAATAATATCCATACAACATACTCTAGATCTGTGCTGTTTATACGGTAATCACTAACCATGGATATTTAATTGAAGTTAATTAAAATTAAATAAAATTTAAAATTCAGTTCCTTAGTTGCACCAGTCACATTGTAAATGATCAACAGGCAAGTGTGGAGAGTGGCTACTGTCCGGGACAGCACACCGCCAGAACATTTCCACTGCTGCACAAAGTTCCAATGGACAACAGTGCCCTGGAGGACCAGCTTACAATCGAGTTATCCACGCAGGTTCAGGGATCCTGGCTGAGTTTACAACCGAGTGGATGCCAAATAAGAGGATGCAAGTGCCAGGCTTGTGCTAAGTGCTTTTCATGGACTGTAGTACTTATTCTTCATTAAAGACCCATGAAGTAGGCACTATTTTTTTAAATCATTATTTTACAGGTGAGAAACCTGAGGTCAGAGAAGCTAAGTAACTTGGCAAATGTGACACAACTGTTAAGTGGCAGAGCCAGAATTTGCACCAAGACCAACAATCAAACATGTTTCTAGAAGGACAGTATGACTGTGAACGGATTTAACCTGCACATGATGCATTCAACTCAAAAGCCTTATAAGGACACTGCACAAAGAGATTTTCCTGGAGCTTAGAGAAGCAGAAGAACTAGGACACCACTTGGTGGGCAGTGAATAGACATGTTGAAAGTAAAAGAATCCATGCTCTTGTGGTCAGACCACTGGCATTCTGTGAAAGTTTCATTTAGGCAAAACATCATCTCTCACATAAAAGTTAATGTTAATTAGAATTGTGTTGGTTTTACTGTATATCTTATTTTGTAGATTTATTTTGACTTTATAGTCTTACCAAAGTTGCAAGCCATAGGTGTTTTTACTTATTTTCATAGTTATTTAAAACAATAATTTAATTTGCATGATCCCAGAGACTTATAATAATCTTGCTACTTTCAAGGTAACTCATACATTATTCAACTTTGAGGATAATGATCTCTAGATTAACCATTAATGAAATTTTATCAAGAAACTAAGATCTCAAGGACTCTATAGGGATAAGATTCTCTTAATGAAGTTTATTTAACATCTACACAGGCAGCTTAAAGTTTTTACTATGTGTTTCCCTGGTGACTCAGTCTGCAATGTGGGAGACCTGGGTTTGATCCCTGAGTAGGGAAGATCCCCTGGAGAAGGAAACAGCTACCCACTCCAGTATTCTTGCCTGGAGAATTCCATAGAGAGAGGAGCCTGGCGGTTTACAGTCCATGGGATTGCAAAGAGTCAGACATGACTGAGCAATAATATAATAATTATATTTTTTAAATAACCTAAATTGGTATGTGTGTTTTTAGCAAATAAACAGCCTGATAATGTCTGTCACCCAGCACTTCTATTATTAGTCTTGATCTACAGAGATGGTAATTACATTCTTAAAGCTTCAAACTGGTGACTTTGGAGGGCTCACATAACTGTATTTCTCACAACTCTAACTAGTAATAACACAGGAGATGTTAACGAGCTGCATGTGAAACTTTAAAATTTCATTTTCAGCAAAAAGATCTATGTATTTGGAATGTATTTGACCACTCTTTCTTGGGCACTATCAAAGGAGCACATAATTCACACAACTATTAAGAACACAAACAAACAACAATCTAAGAGGTTGGCTGTTAGATGAATGAGTCACTGGCCCCTCCATCAAAAGAAGAAAAACAGCTTTCAATTTTTCAGAAAAAGCCTTAAGAGAAGAAATGAAACCCTTTCTTTCTCTAGTTACTGGACAGCTGTTGGCTAATGTAACTAGAAAGGATGGGAATGCCTTACTACTTACTATTCTTAAAAAAAATCTATTTACTCCAAAGACTTTATTAATAAATAAATTTAAAAGGGTATTTGAAGAAGACAACACATTACAAATTCATTTTTAACTTTTTTTTTTTAAGCAATACAACATATATATCTACCCAAAAAACGTTCAAAATCCATTTTGGGAAAAATACCTAAGAATCTTTATTTCTAAGCCAACAAGCTACAGTGTCAGTTTGGTTATATATCTGAAGAAAACGAATCTTAGCTGCCAGTTCGATAGCATTTCTTAAGAGCAGTCTAGACTACAGTGCCTTTAAAGGTGACAGATAAAGGTAACTAAGAGATCTGGAGAGTAAAAACGCACTTACTAAAAGTCTGTGCTTCCTTAAGGAGTTTTTAAAAACTGCTTTTGTCAGAGGTACTTAAGTGTAGTGCCTTGTATAAACTCAGTTTTAAACGATGTTTTAATCCTCTTTCAAAGTGATCCAGAAAGTTGGAAGCATGGCGTGATCAAAATCTTATCTAAGTTTAGCAAAGGAAGAGAGGGGTCCAAGTATCTTTTAAAATTACCCTGCCCTAAATCACATAATCCTCCAAATTAATGCTATCCATGCAGTCTTTCAAACCCTGATTTGGGCAGAACCGGTCCAACATCACAGAAAGCTGGGGATGAGCAAGCTTGTTCCTGGAAAGGAGAGGGAAAAGAAGGAATCACAATGACTCACTACCGGGAGCTCCTCTGGACTTTGCCCCGAGCTTGACACTACGGGTGGTGGATAAGGAAGTTGCTCCAGTCTGCAAGTGAAGCAACCAGACTTTTTTCTCGCAGAGGAAACTCGAAGCCCCACAGGCGACGCTGCAGTAAGGCAAAAGCCAGAAAGCCCCTCCCCGCGCTTCTGTTAATAAAGGAAGGATGTAGTCCCGGACAATCCACCTCCCTCCCCACCCCCACTTAAAGGAGGAGGGGGCTCTTAGTGCAGGAACCAGAGAGAAATTGCAGGCGGCAGCAGGGCGGGGCTACACAAGGGGCCCGGGCAGGAGCCAGCTCCCAGGCAGCTGCTTTCAGAATCAGGAGGGAAGGCGGGAGAGAGAGCGGGAAGGAGCTGGTGACCCCGCCCCAGCCCACGCCCAGCCCAAGACAGCGGGAGGACTTTTCCGGCTGGGGTACCCGGCCACAGGCAGGACGGGGACCGGGACGCGGACGCTCGCAAGCGCAGCCAACACTCTCCAAGAATGGAAATCCCTCCGACCCACTACCCGGCCGCCAGGGCGGCCTCGGTGGCAGAGAGCTGCATCAACTACCAGCAGGGGACTCCGCACAAGGTGTTTCTGGTGCAGACAGTCAAACAAGCCAGCCTGGAGGTGAGTCAGGCAGAGGGCGGTGGGGGCACCGGCGCGCGTTCCCTCCATTCCCTCCGCTCCCAACTCCCCCAGACACCAAGCCTGTTTCGGGTCTCACTGCTGCCGTCTCTAAAGAAGCTGGCATTTCTGGCATTTCTCTAGTCTCTGGGGGCAGCCCCGGGGCTGTTTATTGTTTTCACAGGGAAACACACACTGATACAGTTTTTATGGGCACTATTATAAGGAAATGGATAAATGTTCTCCGTTTGGGGCGGCTTCTCGCCTTTCCCCAAGTGAAACCTATAGGTACCATTTTCAAGAAGTTTCTTAAAACTTGGTACCATGTTTCTCATCTACTGCTCCAATATGGACCAACAAAAGCTGGTCTCGCGTAAGATTCTTCATTGCCTAAATTTTAAGACCAGTTGTTCATTTGACCAAAACGAAGGGCAACCAAAAAAAAAACAACAGAAACTGACACAACGAAGTCAGAGTGAAGGAACTGGGGGCTGAAGCTTCACTTCAGCCACCCAAACACCACTGCTATTGACGGCTGTGAGTGATGGGCTCTCTCTGGCTAACGGGTTAAATTAAAATGCTATGCTTAAGACCTTAGCAATCACTAAGCTTTTTTCCATTTTACTGAAATCTAATGGATCTGACAGAAGTTTAACTGCTAACAGTCTCTAAGAGCTGACAGGGAGTACATATTTCAAAACCACACCAGGTAACATAATTAGGTATAAACTTTCAATTGTATCTTGATTCAAAAGTGAAGTACCTAAATGTTTATCTGTTATACAGTTTATTAAAGTCTCATTCTGCAGGTCCACTAATACACAAGTAAAAGCAGTACTTAACATCTCTAATCACTTTGCAGTAATCTGCCTCAAAATGGAATTCTGTTTGGAGGCTTTATGAAAAATCTTTCAGTGGGTATCCTATTTGTCATCTTTAGAATTAAAAATGTTAAAATTTCTCATGTGGAACTCAGGGTCATGGATCCAGATGTCAAAGTTCTCTGATGACTGAAAGTGAATTATAACCGATTATATTGTACTCCGGGAGTTGGTGATGGACAGGGAGGCCTGGCGTGCTGTGATTCATGGGGTCACGGAGAGTCAGACACGACTGAGCGACTGATCTGATCTGATCTGATATATGCTTTTATTCCACTCTCATCCAAAATAACCCTGCTTAGAAGACCTGCTAAATTAGACATCACACACAGGGTGAAATGCCTTGGTCAAGGTCTAAGGCTTTAGTCATTTACCTCCAACAGTCAGCTTCCCCTGGCCCCATCAAAAGAGAATGGATTCCTCTAACAATATAAAGACTTTATTTGTTGTTATAGAAACACATTTTCTTAATTTTAGGATATTCCAGGAAGAGGACATAAGTACCGCCTTAAATTTTCTGTGGAAGAAATTATCCAAAAAGTAAGTGAAATATCCTTTATTATGAAATAAAATTTGATTCCTAACATTCCAGGTCACCTCTGCTGATCAAATCATAGGATTGATTTTTTTTTTTTTTGAGAAAAAGTTGTTGTGAAATTCCTGCCTAAAAAAAAATGATCACCATACAAGGGTTAGTTTTTACTTTTTGTGTATTCTGAGATACACTTAGTATTTCTATTGAGCTAGTTAGGAAAGAGGCTCTAGATACTTCAATATGAATAAATTTCCTTTAAAAATATTATATATGCATAGGTCAGTGTGAATTGATGCCTAATATGAAGAAGTGAAATGATTAACTCTCTAATCATCATTAGGTGATTTTATTTCTGTCTCATTCTGTTTCTTTTATTTAAAGAAAGCAAGTGCTTTTAGTTATTTATAAACAACAGAAAGGCCAACTGATACCACTGTGTTCAGATTAGAATCCTTCAATAATGGGGCAGGGACAATTTAAAAAATTACACACCTATCAAATTATTAACGAGACAAACTTAAAAGGAAGGAACTGCCACTTGTACCATAACCATCTTGAAATTTTAAAGTTTGCCCATTTGTTAAGCATAACTAAGAGATACAGGCTAACACAGATCCACTAAAAGGCATCTGAGCTGCTAGACGAATATTCATCTTTATAAAGCAGAACCAATGCTACAATCTTCTCAGTTTACATCTGGATACAGATTGAAGAATCTGAGTTTGAGAAAATTTCTATTATTTCAGGAGTAGAGAAGAATAGTAAGACTTAAAGTCAGAATAAAATCTGCCTTAGAGATGGACTTTCCATTACTACTGAAATACATTCAAAGTTTTCAACAAATTTACAAGATTATGAGACTTTATAAGTTACCTATTTTAGCTACCTCTAAGAAAACTGACTTCCCTAGTGGCTCAGATGATAAAGCGTCTGCCTACAATGCGGGATACCTGGGTTTGATCCCTGGGTTGGGAAGATCCCCTAGAGAAGGAAATGGCAACCCACTCCAGTACTCTTGCTTGGAAAATCCTATAGATGGAGTAGCTTGGTAGGCTACAGTCCACAGAGTTGCAAAGAGTCGGTCACTACTGAGCGAGTTCACTTCAAGAAAATTACTGGGCCACCATGAATTAGATACCTCTGAAATAGGCATTCAAGTCCAGTCTGAAGTAATACCATAAGGGGGACAATGCTTTTAAAGGTTCTGTCTCCAAGAATAATTAGTAATGGATGTTCATCTAGTAAAGATCTTTTATAAAATGTTTCAAACAGGAAGTTACAGTGAACTGCACAGCTGAAATACTGTACCCTCCAATGGGACAAGATACTGCACCAGAAGTCAACTTCACATTTGAAGGAGAAATTGGAAAAAATCCAGATGAAGAAGATAATACATTTTATCAAAGACTCAAGTCCATGAAGGAACCACTAGAAGCACAAAATATTCCAGGTATATAAATATACAGCAGAGGAAAATATTTTTTCAATTTTAAAAACAGTATCAATTTACCTATGCTCAAAATTGTTAAGATGTTTACCTTATGCTGGAAATAAACTGACTTTCACAAAAATATTCATTAAATAATCTAACAATAAAGGCCTTAGGACTTTATAGACATAGCTTAATTACTTTCTGCACACATTTGAAGAAATGTAAGAAATGACTTAGAATTTACATTTTAAAAGGTTAATACTCTCTATGTAAAATAATTCCATTTATCATATAAATATTTCCTTCACCAGACAGTTTTGGAAATGTACCTCCAGAAATGAAGCCAGTTCGACATTTAGCTTGGGTTGCCAGTGGTTATATAATATGGCAGAATTCTACTGAAAATACATGGTATAAAATGGCAAAAATTCAAACTGTCAAGCAAGTGGTAAGTAATTTCTATAAAATACACTCTAAATAGGTTCAGTATTTACAAAAGGTGTCATAATTCATGACGGGATAAATGGTGCCCCATCAGTCATTTTGTATTTGCAGTAGTGAACTCAGTATTTGAAGGAGAGGTCAGTTATCAAGGCTGGAGAAGGTGAAGCTGCAGTTTCAAGAGTGAAGTCTTCAGTTATAATTTGGCAATGGTTTTTGTGTGCAGCTTAATACAGATCACTTCCTTTGGCAACCTGTTTGTGTTCTGATTACTATAATCATATGATACTGAAACTACCTCTGCTTTTTCCTCTCCTCAAATGTTAGTGCCAGAGCTAGATATGGGGTTGACATTTTCCCCACCTGGATCTGCCAAAAAAAATATCAGC
This sequence comes from Moschus berezovskii, assembly GCF_049115385.1. NCBI lineage: Eukaryota > Metazoa > Chordata > Mammalia > Artiodactyla > Moschidae > Moschus > Moschus berezovskii. The sequence goes on from NC_142460.1 coordinate 131,823,084, forward strand.
ATCTCAGTCTCTGTGAAGCTTGCTGCACACAACTGTCTTTGATAACCCATTCAGTCATCACTGCCCGCCTCCTGCCTTGTTTGTTGCTAGCATGTACTTTAAGTCTGAGAGAACTACTCCAAACTGCCTCTTTCTAGACCTTAAAGAGATTAAAACAAATTCTTTGAGTTTAGCTTTATTAAGAGGTTTAGAAGAAAAAAAAAAGTCAACTAGTAGTATTTAATGGAATGCAAAAAAAAGAGTCTATAAGAGAAAAGCACTTTCCGTTGGCTTATCTGTTTGTTGACAACAAACTGCAAGAAAGCTGGCGCACCTTTACTCCACAAACTTTTGCAACTACTTATTAGATACCTTTGGGCTACATCACACATAAATAACCTTCCTGATCTTTACCTCATCCTTAAAGGACCTTCTTTGTTGATATAGGCAAAGAACGGATTGTTTCAGGAGACTATATATAATTACTGTTAACCAAAGGAGCCACAGGATTTTTCAATGCCTCATTATAAGCGTTTAAGAGCCTTGTTACAGCAAATTTCTGATGATCAAGGTTTGAAACTACGTAGATAATGATATTTCTGTGTAGTTGATGGTACACTTAACATGCCCAAAGCAGTAGGCAGCATAGATCAAAGCTTTCGTTACAAAATCAAACATTACATTTTACTATTTTCAGTTTTTTTTAAAAGAGAATTTCTATTATAAAATTTGTTTTCTTTAGTGTAAACACTCATTTCAGCTGTTTATCCCTTAAAAGATGCTTTTTTAAGCAATGGAAATATTAAGGAATCTTAAATGACAAACTATAGACTGTAATGTTCTAAAATGTTCAAATTATAGACTATAATGTTATGAGTTCCACAACTCAGAAACTAAAAACAGAAAGGGTAAATGATTTATAGAGTAAGGAATGAAAAAAAAAAAAAAGACTTTAAAACATAATTTGAAAGAAATCTTATTTCTAAGAGAATAGTTTTTCTACCAGGCCAAATTAATTATAACATTCAATTTGTAATTTTTTTGGCTGCGCTCTGTGGCACGTAGAATCTTAGTTCCCCGACCAGGGATTGAACCCATGCCCCCTGCAGTGTATGCGTGGAGTCCTAAATACTCACTGCCAGGGAATTCCACAACATTCAATTTTTAATTTTACTTAAGTATTATCATCATCTAGTAATGAAAACTGATTTTTAAAATTAAAATATACTTTTTGCCAATGATACTAAGTTTTAAATGCCAGGTTTTTATTTTTTATTATAGCAAAGAAATGATGATTTCATCGAGTTAGACTACACTATCCTCCTTCATGACATTGCATCTCAGGTATAGTATCATTTACCATTATTTAATGTCACTTTGGAAATTGAGACTCACTTTGTAGCCTCAGTGTATGCCTTGTTAATTTTGACTCTAAATCAGAATTCATGTAAATCAAATAGGCACCAGGTTGAAGTATATTACCACTTGTAGCAATTTAACTTGTCTTGTGCTATCTTTATGAGGACCGTTTTGTCTCCAACAGAATATAAATCCAACTGATTTCCTAAATGTTTTTATTAATTTTATCACAGCATTAGTCTCTTTTACTTGCAGGAGATTATTCCTTGGCAAATGCAAGTTCTCTGGCATCCACAATATGGTACTAAAGTAAAACATAATAGCCGTCTGCCAAAGGAAGCACAATTGGAATAAACGAAGACCATACATTGGATGAAGTATAAACATGCTTGTTAATGATGACCTGTGTACCAGTCTTCATTGATATCTAGCTTAAGGGGTTAGACAAATCCCAAAAGTGTCATTATGTATAAATGGCCTGATTACAGTACAGAACTATATAGCTTCCATAATAAAGAGCATCACAGTGTAAAAGTGTCTTATAACAGCAACAGTGCCATGTATAACCCTAATAAAAGCTTTTAATTCCAGCCTTATAGTTTGTTTCATCGTGTTGGATACTTACGGAACAGGAGCCATAATGGTCTCTCTGAAAGCAACTTTTGGCTTTCCTGTGATACAAGGGCAGCCATATTCTCTTTCCATTCGCTAAAAAGAACAAGAGAGATCTTTTTTGATATATTTAAATTAAAAAATAATAAACTAAAAGAAGAAAAGTCCTAAGAGTCTAAATTACCTTAGAAGCATTCATTTAAAAGTGAAAGTGTTAGTCACTCACTCATGTCCGACTCTGTAACCCCACGGACTGTAGCCCACCAGGCTCCTCTGTCCATGGGATTCTCCAGGCAAGAATACTGGAGTGGGTTGCCATTCCCTTCTTCAGGGAATTTTCCCAACCCAGGGATCAAACCCGGGGCTTTCCTGCATTGCAGGCAGATGCTTTACCATCTGAGCCACCAGGGAAGGTTATGATGAGCAAATAATAAATCTAAAATCACTTAAGTACCTTATGAGGATAAATACATTACAAACTTTTACAGATTTTATATAAACAAATTCTAATTTAGACTGATTAACTTACACTTACCTCCAGTTAATCTACTAAAACTTTACCTTTGCTTCATTTTATTACATATTCATTGGAATGGTATATGGATCTATGGTCATAATTTTGTACTATCTCAACTTCAGAGATATAATCACAACCAGAATTTTTAATCCTAAGTCAGATATATTAAAAAAATAAGTCATATTTTGATCTCACTCATACACACATAAGACCTTTCCTAGGAAAGTAGGGTCTCCATCTACCCATTTGTTTATCTACATTATATTGATCTTCAAGTACTGACTTGAGAAGAAAACAGGTAAGAAATGGCCTGGAGAGTGAGCACTGGTGGGCTGACTTCTCCCTGAGGTTGTGCCCCTAAGGCTGAGACCTTAGGGATATACTTGACCCAAAGAACCATGACCTAGGTATGGATGGATGGTCTTACTGCAATGTTTTACAAATAAAAAGATTTAGAGATCAAAAGTAATTAATTAGTAACAGATAGTAGAAGATACAGTATACCACATCTGGATAAAAAACCAGAGTGAAGACTGAAGAACCACTATTAGTTTACGACCATTACATTGAGAATTCTTGACTTTTACACTCTTAAAACACAGACATGAAATGACTTTAACTTCCTGGTTATTCACTACCTGAGCATAGATTTCCAGGTGTAATTCTCCCATTCCAGATACAATTGTCTCTTTGCTCTCAGTGTCAAAGTGGACTTTAAATGTGGGATCTTCTCTTGTAAACCTGCCGATACCTTTTGAAAATTTTTCCAGATCATTCTTAAAAACAAAAAACATTACGCATTGTACTAAGCATGATAAGCAATGAAACTGTTAATACATGGGCAGTTAAATAAAAATGATATATCATTTAAGTTCTTCACGCTATTTTAATATATGAGCTTGGATACCACACAAGAGAGCAAGGAACAGCTAACTTAGAGAATTTTCTTTTCACACCAAGATTCAAGAGTCTAAGACTTAACTCTATGCCCTTTCCTACTGACAAAATCTCTTCATTTGTGGAAAACTCCCCATAAAACAGAAAGTAGAATCTGTGTTACTGTGTTACAGTTTAGAAATCCTAAACCAAAGGATGGGTTGAGGCTGTAATCAACTGTAACTGTGTCACAGTTTAGAAATCCTAAATCAAAGAAACCAGCATGGTCACCAAGACTCTACTGTAGGTTCGAGAGGACAGTTAAGACCAGCAAATGCACAGAGACGTCTCCATTTCCAGATAATCTACCTGGATGTAGTCTGATGTACCTCTATCCTCCCTAGATGTTAATTCTTTATGTGGTAAGCAGAATGATGTTCTTTAAGGACATTCCCCATTCCCCCCAAATCTGTGACTGTTACCTTACCTGATAAAAGGGACTCTGTGGATGTGATTAAGGATACAGACTCTTCAGATGGAGAGATTATCATGAATAATCTGGACAGGTCCAGTGTAATTGCATGAGACTTTAAAAATGGAAGAGGAATGAAGGGCAGTTGAGAAGCGGGAAGCGACAGACAGGAGATGTCTGCAACATGAGAGGGGCTCATTTCACAGTTGCTGGCACTGAAGACAGGAGAAAGGGGGCTACAAGCAGCCTCTCGAAGCCAGGAATGGTCCTCAGATGACAGAACGGAAATCTCAAGTCCCACAACAAGGAGCTGAATTCTGCCAACAATCTAAGCAAGCAAGGACCCAAACTGTCCCCCAGAGCCTCAAAGAAAGGAACACAATCTTGCCAATGCAATACTTGATTTAATCCCATTAAGAACTGTGAATTGTGACCTATACAACTGTAAAATAATACATTTATACTGTTTTTACGCCACTAAGTTTTTGTTAATTTCTTATGGCAGCAATAGAAAATTAGCATGCCCTGAATCACCAGTGTTAGCAGCCACACACGTGGCTAAAGAGGTGTTAATGTGTTTTGTTTATGTTATCTGGAATTCTAACCATAAGGCTGCAAGGTAGAATTATCCCCACTTACAGGTGAGGAAGCTAGGTACAGAGAAGTCAAGTGACTTGCTCAAGGCCACACAGCTAACTAGGAGTGAATCTTAAGTCAGTCTATCTCCAAAGTCTTTTCCCTTTCCCTGCATTGGCCAGGGACTCAACTTACAAGCTGCCCCACTACTGAGATTCAGGGTTTTATACAGGGTTTCATTATTTGATTTGTATTAACTCCAGCAAGCAGACAACCCTGAGACACGAAAAAGCTTTCTGAATATCAATCCATTTGATTTCCATTATTGTGAACTATCAACAGTAAAATGTCTACATAAACTCTGAATTTAGGAATAAAGAATAATATTTTTAACTTCTAGTCCTTTGTCTTCTGAATGGAAAAGCAACCAATTTGGCAAAGAACTTTGAACAAACTGGCGTATCACTGTGGTAAGATATAAGGTTCAACTTGCTTCAAATTTCTGAGATGGAGTGACTAAATGTTTCTTGCCACCTCGACATTCTCTTTTCTGTAATTTGAGAAGGAAAATCTCAAGTTCCTCAAAACAGATGAAGCAGTAGCCGTTAATGTATCCATAAGACAATAAATCAGAACATGTTCTACAATGATAGTACCTAGATGACAAGAGATCATAAAATGTTCACTCAATGCATAAATGAATTAATTTCAATATAGCACATTAACATGACAGTTATGAATATAACTAACTTAAGAACTAAACAATTATGGTTCAAGATCAAGACTAATTTCAGTGACAAGTTATGTAAATACAGAACCTATTCAAGCAATTTTGGCTAAAACGCTAAATGACATGAAATACAACCATAAAACTGTTATATCTGAAAGTGAGTCAAAACAGTCTTATTTGCAGGCCTTCCATGTTATAATCAGAGATTTACTACATAACTACCACATATGTGGAGATGTACTATAATCCATGAGGCAATTAGTTGATGCAATATTCTAATGTTCTTTACAGTGAGGTTTTTCTGCAATTTAGGACAAATGCCCCAGTTTCCTCTTTTCTATCTCTTATGTTCTGCATCTAGGAAGTTACTTACACTTACCATTCTGGAGCCAATGATATACCTTTACTACAGTAACAGTTATAAAACACAGTCTCATGAATATGTTAAAACCATCAACTTCTTCAAATATTCTAAGGAGTACTTACTAGTAATAGACTGGTAAATTTTAAAAGATGATTTGAATACCAGAAAAGGAAACAGTCTGTAAGAGTGCTTATAGCCATCACAAGACACCATATGCATTGTGAAGACAGGTGAAAATGAGCTAAAGTATAATTTATTAGCTGCTAAATCAAACTCCTACCTTGTTAGATGGCTTCATTGCTATTGAAATGACAGGATCGGGAACATGAATTGACTCCTAAAATAGTTTTAAAAGAACAGAGAAGAATTCAAATACAGTATTAAAAATGAATAACTTGGTCAAGGGCCAGCGGTAGCACAGGGCAGAAGTAAGGCACTGACCAAGGTCTATTTGCTTCAAAGCTCAAGCACTTCCCACAACCTCCAGTCCCTTCACACTGCTAATGACAAGTTTAGAGAAAGTCTCATCCATAATACTTATTAAAAAGTCCACTTATTGAAACTGATTTTTGTAGTGTCCTAACTCCACATGTAAAACAACAGACATCAGAGAATACTTTAAACAAAAAAGCTAAATTATAAAATTAAGAATTCATCATATAATATAGGAGCTATTATAGAGATCATCTGTTAGGGCTGGACGAGTTCTTATATATAAACAACCTACTGTAAGCTCCTATCCCCTTTGTACTCATATTCTTCCTTTACTGAATTCAGGAGAGGAAGCACCCTCATGAACACATGGTCACACTGTAGAAGAGCCGCCCTCCTGTGGGGGCACAAAGCGGGCAGGAGTGAAGGGGACTGAAAGGCAGGAAGTGCCCTGAGCATACTCTCCTAGTTGCATCCTGCCCGCAGAGCACAGTTCTGGTTTGTCATGCAATTCCCCGGAGTCCAGCCTAAATGTTACAGTCTGCTCTTATGGTTCTCTAGGAGACTGAGGGAGGCATCCTTTCTCCAGCTGCCGAATTACTAAGGAAGGAGCACTTGGCTGGGACCAGCCTGATGATGGCAACAGCAATCAGTGATGCACCCACAATGGGGAAGCAGATCTCAGGGAGGAGTCACAGCCACACAGGCCAGGTTACCTAGTGGGAATTTTCCCTCCATGCTAAACCTTGGAGGAGGGTGGAATGATTTTACTAAGAAAAATCAGGTAAGTTAGCTAACACAGGGCACTTGTTCAGCTGACATTAAAAGAGCCACAACCAATCTACACTTGATGCCTGTGGCACTCAATGAAAACTTCTGTGATTGTTTTTCTGAAGTACTAAAACATACATTTTTGAAATGCAAGTGATAAACAGTTTTGAAGTTAAATGACTTACCATAGAAAGGCCGCTATTATCTTTGCTTGTGAATGTGTCTCCACTGGCACAGTCAATGCCAAACAATGCACAGATGTCTCCAGCAAACACTTCCTCAACATCCTAAAGAAAGAAAGAATACAACATGATACCTGCAAGTAATTCAAATCTGTACATAATCACTAAAAAGTAATTGCACAATAAACACACTATGCACAAACAAACATGCCAGAATCTCACCATGAATTCCACAAACAATTAGATAGAATCAGTGCAATACCAACAATCAACCATGGCAAGATACACCTTCAACAGGGCTCTTATTTAAACCACATCTCAACTGGCAAGATTCTACTGTAAATGGAAACTCAGAACATGGCATCTTTACTTGGAGGATCTGCAGGACCAACAGAACACAGAGCCTCATGGTTCTGAAGTTATTCCTATAGAATTAAAAAGTATGTAGTACTATATGTGAGGCCATTGTCTAACAAGGAAATGTGTATGACAAAGGCATACAAGGAAAACTTGCAAAGGAAGTTTTGAAAACAAAGGCAGGAGATGTAAGCAGTTAAGAAAACACAGGAAATCTAAGAATAAAGCACTGGGGCCTTTAAACTTCCAAGTCTTTGTCCTTTTAAATTAACAGTTCATTCATAACAGCTGTGGCTGTGAATGAGCAAGTGTGTGTGTCTTGCTTTAATGGTTACACAGCTATAGGGATCCTTCTAGCCCATGAAACAGCTGTGACAATCATTAATCCTTCTAACCTGCCCCCTGCTGCCTATTTCAAAAAAACAACGTCTAATTTTGAAAGACTGTCTATTCATTTTCCAGGAGATACAACAGTTATTCATTTTCCAGGAGATACAACAGTTATGGATGCCAAAAACATCCCCCATGAGATTTTGCTTAGACTAATAAACTTCTCCAGGAATAACAGAGCTGCACTGGGAAAGGGTGCGAGGAGAGGACAACCTCCTGTACTTGGTATTCCTGCCAACGCTTAACTCTGTGGACCACAGAAGGCTCGGACAGGTTCAGAGCCAATTCAAGAAGTCAAATCATAAGCCAAAGTTTATCTCCCAGACTAGGCCTTCAGGTTTTAAATCTTTAGATGAATTCTAGCACCAATAAAGCCCTTCTAGGGGTTGATTCTATTTCCATATTTCAGGAAGTAAATTCACTGAGCAATATGGGAAGTTACGTGTAAATTTATTATTCTCATTTCCTATTGAGAACCACAGTTCCACTAAACTAAAAACCTATTATACTCTTTCCAAGGCTAGCTCTTGATGAAAGTGCTGTCCCTTCTCCCTAACCCTGGCCACTGAGGAAAGACAGCTAACTCACAAATGGTGGTACAAAACATGTTTTTAATATGCGCTAATTTAGCCTACGCCAAAGTGCTACATAAGAAATGTAGCCCACCTAACTAAAAAGAAAGAAGCTAGGAAAACACATTCAACTAGAAGTGATTTTCTTGTGGAGCTCAGGATACCAAAACAGTAGACCTATTTCAACTGCGTGAGAGAAATTTCTGATTGTACAACGAAGTCCAGGTACTCACCTCCATCATGTCGGCATGCATGCGAACCAGTCGCTGCACCCGCACTTTCTTTCTCGTCCTTGTATTATAGATGTTATCACCTTTCTTCAACTCTCCTTGATAATTGCGAACGTAAGTTAACTGGCCAAATCGCCCTGCCTAGAAGTCAAGATTGTGTAAGGACAGAAAGAGTAAAAAAGAAATCAAAAATAAGAGGAAAATTTCATAACCGCCTTCAAATACTTGCTCTCAGTTTTAGTAGTACAACTTATATATGTTTCAGCTTATTGTCATAAACTACTTTGATGCTAGTTTTGAATAAAGTTAAGTGGTTCCTGTTCTTTCTGATATAAAATTCCAAGATACTACCTTCTGTTTCCTCTGAAAAAAGTTATTAGAAAAAGTTTTTAAATTATATAATAAGGTGGTTATTTCATAAGTTCAGTTTAATACAGTAAGATATAAAAATAAGGTAAAATTATATTAGAAAGACAACAAAATATCATTAGAAATGAAAGACTATACATGTTAGAAAAACTGATAATCACCTGGAAAGCTATACAAATATGAATTCTGTAAAGTAACTGAATATAAAATGAATAATCAGGATCATTTCCTCCTGAATATTAACACTAAATGTTAGGTAAGTATTTAAAAGTTGCCAGTCCTTGCCATATTAATATTTAGGTTTAACACAATAGCAATAAAATTCCAAAGAGGACTTTTTAAATATATTATTAGTGATTTTTAATATTTAGAGGAAAAGCTAAAAATAGAAAATAACTGATATAAGAACATATTAAATACTTCAAAATATTAAAAGTAATAGCCCTTATAGAATAAATATCTAAAATGTTTAATTCATTAGTCAACAGATGAAAAAGGAGACATGACAATCAATGAAAAATTTTAAAACTGTTCAAAAACTGGTAACTGTACAACTGGTCTTCTATTTGGAGGCAAAGAAAATACACTTAGATCCTAACACCGCATTCAGCAAAACAAAGTCCAATAGGATTAACAATGAAAAAAACAAAAAAACCCACAAGAAAGTAGAAGAGACAAAAGTATTTACAGAATATAATCAAAGAGGAAGATTGAGAAAATGACAAAAGACAAAGACTGATGTATTTGACTATGTAAATTTTAAACTGCTTTTATTTTATAAGAGAAAGGTTCGTACAAGTAATAAAACACTGACTCTAATTTTAAAAAGGGAAAGACAAAAAAATAAAGAGGGAATTACAAAAGAGGACACAGAATTGCATAATGATTCTATGGAAAAATGTTTTCTACTATTAAGAATTAAAGCAAGATATGGGGAAAACGATTGGGGGGAGGGATGGTTAAGGAGTTTGGGATGGACATATAAACACTGCTACATTTAAAGTGGATAACCAATAAAGGCCTACTGTTTAGCACAGGGAACTCTGCTCTATGTTATGTGGCAGCCTGGATGGGAGGGGAGTTTGGGGAAGAATTGATATATGAATATGTATGGCTGAGTTTCTTCCCTGTTCACCAGAAACTAAAAATATGAAAGCAATCTGGCAATACATACCATTAAACATTTAAAATATTTTGTATCTTTTACTCAAGAAACACATTCTGGGAATCCTAAGAAAAATATTCCCAGGACTTCCCTGGTGGCACAGCTGATGGGAATTGGCCTGCCAATGCAGGGGACATGGGTTTCATCCCTAGTCCAGGAAGATTCCACACGCCGTGGAACAACTAAGCCCGTGTGCTGCAACTACTGACGGTGTGCCTAAAGCCCACGCTCTGCAACAGGAGAAGCCCCTGCAATGAGAAGCCCAGGTACTGCAACAGAGCAGCGCCTATTCACCATAACTAGAGAAAGCTCGCACACAGCCAACAAAGACCCAGTGCAGTCAAAAATAACTAACAAACACACACTGTCACTGCAATGTTATTTCTACTTTTTAACTTAAAATTACTTTTTCTGGATTTAGAATAAAAATCATACTGTAAAAATTTAAAAATAAAAACTAGGAAAAAGCACCCTCCCAGTATAATTCCATCCCAGAAATAACCACCCTTGAACACTTCCGACTTACCTACCTTTTTCCTCCTTAAAATATTATACACAGAAGCAACACCATCACAACAAAAAGCACACCCAGTCCCCAAATCTTGGTTCCTAATACCATTCACAATTAAAAGGAACCAGGACTCAAGACAAACAGGTGATTCTCGGGCTGGGATAGGGAATATACAACAAGTGCTCAAAGAAACAAAATACTGGGAAATGTCTAAGGGACACAAAAGCCACCTGAAAGAGCACCAACAGCAAAAACTAGTCAGTCTGTCAATAAAATAAATAACACAGTACTGGATTTTAACTCAAAGTATGAAACAAATATACACACGTTCAGACTGATAAAAACAAATGACTGAATAAATAAATAGGGGGGAGAAAGGACAACTCTCCTTTATAGAAGAATCCCACGTAACTCACAGAGACACTGCCCCCTCATGGAGGAAGAACATAATTCCCCACCCCTTAAGTGTGGACTGTCCATAGAAACCTTCTTCTAGAGTCAGTATGGAACAGGGTGGGGGACAAAGTAACTTTACAGTGGAGAAATCTATAACTAAATCTTTCCTAAGAGTCACTCTGTAATAGGAATAAAAGCCTAAAAGAAAAGAAAAATTCTATATACATCAGTTAAATACATGAGAAAGCAACTTACCTCCAGTTTAAAAGCCAGGCCAACAAATGGATGGGAACTGTCTCTCTGGGGGTTCATTAAGATCTTGGTTTTCTCTTGGGAGTCACTTAAAATAACAGACATACACATTTGTGAGATGCAATATTTGATATTTCTTTTATTTCAATCTGTTTCATCAGAATATTACCTGAGAAAAAGCACACTTGCACTAAACATTTTTGAGCTTATCCTTAAGTGAAATTTCACTTAATGGGATCAACAAGAATAACTTCTGGCCAATACTGCAATGTGACAGGACCAGAGTAGAATAAAAAACACAAAATGAGTCTCGCAGAAAAAAATAATGAAAACTTAAAAAAATTTTATTTCTTAAAAAACATTAAAAAAAAAAAATTGGTTCCAAATGAGAAAATTTTCTAATGATGTAAATCTTGATACTGAAACAAACCATATTCTAACTTACGAATAGAATATGATATGGTAAGGTATAATAAATATTTTTCTCTTTGCCAAACTTGTTACCCAAACAGAAACAAAGATTGGTTTTTACAAAATATTGGAAAAAACCCACAAATGCAACATAACTTCAAAAACCATTCTTAAATTCTTTTCCAGTGCACAGATGTTAAATTCTCTGTGCACAGACTAAGAATCAATTTCCAAGACTTACTCCTGATTGAGAATAGCATAATTCTGGACTTCAGATGGATTTGGGAGGTATTCTAAAACAGCATCTAAAAGAGGCTGAATTCCTTTGTTTTTCAAGGCACTTCCCAAAAAGACAGGAGTAAATGACCTGTTTAGAGTAGCTCTTCGAATGGCAAGCTACAAAAGAAAAAAAAAAAAAATTAGTTCATCTTAAAGTTACATTTTGTGTTTCAGATCAATTACAAAGTGACAAATGAATGAAATAAATTGATACTCTTTGGAGTACTGGCTTTAGTGGAGACTGGAATGGGGTTCTCTACAACTTAAGGTCAAAATATCCCCCCAAAAAAATTAGAAAGAAAAAGGCTATTTAACTTTCAACACTGTAACTGCTTTCAACCCTTAGAACTAACTTTCAATTTGGAGAAAAAACTATATATATACACACAGGACAGTGTAAATGGTATGTTAACAATTGTGTAAAATAGAGGAAAAAGCAATATATATGCAAACAAAACAAAAATCTATGAAAAGAAACACCAGAAACTATTAACTGGCAACCTGGTTTAGGAATGGGGCCCAGAGTGGCTCAGACAGAAAAGAATCTGCCTGTAATGTGGGAGACCTGGGTTTGATCCCTGGGTTGGGAAGATTCCCTGGAGGAGGGCATGGCAATCCACTCCAGTATTCTTGCCTGGAGAGTCCCCATGGACAGAGGAGCCTGGCAGGGTCCATGGGGTCACAGAGTTGGATACGACTGTGCAACTAAGCATAGCACAGAGCGCCGGGCAGACGAGAGCCAGGTAAAAGACTTCTTACTGTGTACCTTTATATAGTTTTAAAATGTTTAAACCATATGAAAGTATCATCTATTAAAAAAAAAAAATAACCAATTTGTTTTCTTTTTTTTTAAGGATATACATACGGGAAGCCAAACCAGTGCAAGTTGCTCATAAATTAAGGGTCCTGATAGTAACAGGCTGTAAATAACAACCTCCTGGTCTTGTACCAACCTCTCGTGCAAGCACCATCCATGTGCCCCAGCCTTGCTCCTCAGAGGCTACTGGCTACAGGTCGCAGAGGGGGCAGTAGAGCTTTAGCTCTGGTGGCTGGAAGAGGCCAACAGCAGTCTCTGCTGTGGCCACAACCCACCACAGTTGTTGGTGCAGCAGAAATATGGAGCAGCATAGTTATTTCTCAGTCCTCAAGAAAAACAGAAACCTAGACATTCCACAAAGCTTAAAGCAAAGCATTTATAACCACAATTTCTAAACATCACAATGAAAACTAGGATAACAACTGAGCACAATAAAAGGAGTATAAAAAGAAGAAAATAAGTGTGTTAAGAAAGCAATTACTATTTGAAACTCTCTTAAAAACTTGCTTTTCCTAGGAACCGGAAACGGCTTGGTCACTAACCACTGAGGCTACCTTAGGCCACAAAGTCACATTTTTTACTTTCCAACCCTCCCTTATATGCAAAAGTAGGAACGAATGAATCTTACCACACTTTACTTCCACTGAATAGAGAAACACATGAGTGTGGTTGATGAATAGAAAAAAGGAGAAATTAAAACTAAACCTATACCAGCCTAACAAAAGCTATGTTCTTACCCCAAATTTCCCTTACTTTTGTGAGAATCACATTCACACTTGAAAACTATTGCCTTCCCACTGTCCCTAATATATGCAACAACAACACAGAAACTAAAGTACACAGCATCCTGGAAGAAAACAGGAAATACAGCAGGACTGCAAGTGCTCTCCCTGAAAGCCCCCTGCAAGGCTGGCCCCTGGCTGGCTTCTGGGAATCTGGATATCAGGGGATTCCCAGCATTCCAGAGCTGGTAAGACTGGTTCACTGTGCCTATACTGCTGCAAAAACAATGGGATGTATGCTAAATACCTGCTTTCCTTCTGGAAGTCTGGAAATTGGTATGCGCTACGCAGGGTTTGTCTATGTGAGTGAGTGTGCTGCTCAGTCATGCCTGACTCTGTGACCCCATGGATTGTAGCTGGCCAGGCTCCCGTCTATGGAATTCTCCAGACAAAAATACTGGAGTGGGTAGCCATTCTCTTCTCCAAGGGGATCTTCCCAACCCAGGGATTGATCCCAGCTCTCCTGCAATGCAGTTTAATTCTTTACCATCTAACCTACCAGGGAAGCCTTATGTGACCAGCCTCCAGTGAAACCTTGGGCACTCAGTCTCTAATGACCTTCTCTGATAGACATTTCACAGGTACAGTCACAATTTGCTGCTCGAGGACACAGGCATGCACGGCAAGACACCACTTGAGAGAATGCCTGGAAGCTTACACCTGGTTTCTTCTGGATGTTACCTCACATGCCTTTTCCCTTTGCTGATTCTGCTTTGTATTCTTTCACTGTAATCCACCATAGCCATGAGTGTGATTACGTGCTGAGTCCTGAGTCCCAGTGAATCACAAAATCTGGAGTAGTCTTGGGGACTCCTGACACATTCCTTTTAATAGATCAAGACCTCTCTCTGGTGGTTCTTAGAATACACTGCTTGACTTTACGTAAGGCCCAGACCTATACTTTCCTATACGGAGTTCTTCAGTCATTAGAGCTGAGGTGATAAGGCCTTTGTGAATGGTACTGAACTCAAGCTGAGATAGGTTAGTAAGCATCTCAGCTTCAATAGGGTTCTTTCCTTGTGTTCCTGATCCATAAACTCCCTGAGTGCACTGTACTACACACAGTGTTTACTTATCTGATCTCTGCTAAGTGCACCAGGTGGTTTGGCAAAATAAGTGTCAGTCTTATTTTATTATGATAACGTAAACATCACAAAAGTGACTATTTTAACAATTGGTAAGTGTACAGTTTAGTAGCATTAAGTACATTCACATTGCTGTCACCGCTATCTGTCTCCAAAACTTTTTTATCACCCCAAATACAAACTCTGGATCCATTAAACTTCCCATTCTCCCCTCCCCCAGCCCCCGGTAACCACTGTCCTACTAGGAACTTGACTCTTCCGACTATCCCACAGAAGTGTAATCATACAATATTTGTCCTTTTATGTCTGGCTTATTCCACTAAACGTGATATCCTTAAGACTCACCCATATTGTAGCATGTATTAGAATCTGATTCCTTTTTAAAGCTGAATAATACCCCATTGTATGAAATGCCAATTTTATTTGTCCATTCATTCAGATTGGCACTGAGTTGTTTCCAACTTTGAGCTACTGTGAATTATGCTGCTATCAAGATTGGTGTGCAAATATCTGATCCCTGCTTTCAATTCTCTTGTGTATACAAAAATGGAATTGCTGGACCGTATGGTAGTTCTTGGACATGAATCTGAGCAAACTCTGGGAGACAGTGGAGGACATGGGAGCCTGGCGTGCTGCAGTCCATGGAGTCGCAAAGAATCGGACACAACTTAGCAACTGAATGACAACAACATGGTAGTTCTTGGTTTTTTTTTTTTTGGAGAAATCACCTACTGTTTTCCACTGAAGAAGCATCATTTCACATTCCCACCAGCAATGCACAAGGATTTCAATTTCTCTACATCCTTACCAACACTTGTTATTTTGCTTTTTAAGTAACAGTCGTCCTAATGAATAAAGTGGTATCTCACTGTGGTTTTGATTTGCTTTCCCTAATGACTAGTGATACTGAGCATCTTATCATGTGTTTATTGACCCACTTGTCCTCTTTTATGGAGAACTGTCTATTTAAAAACTGAATACCGGTCTTAGGCAGGTAATTTTCTCTTCATTTTAAAGAGCTGAACAATCAAGTAAAGAAATCTATATGGCCTTCCAAATAGTCAACAGTGTACATTTCTAGTTTATCTTCTTTCTTTTTAATAAGGAAATGTCCAAGAGGTTGGCTGTTTAAGTATCCCCTTCATGGCTCACTACCTTGGTGGCAAAGGAGCTTGTACAACTCAATGAAGTTATGAGCCATGCCGTGCAGGGCCACCCAAGATGGATGGTTCATAGCAGAGAGTTCTGCCAAAATGTGATCCACTGGAGGAGGGAATGGCAAACCTCCCCAGTATACATGCCGTGAGAATCTCATGAACTGCATAAAAGGCCAAAAAGATATGACACCGAAGATGAGTACCCCAGGTCTGAAGGTGTCCAAGATACTACTGGGGAAAAGTGGAGGAGAATTACCAATAGCCTCAGAATGAATGAAGTGGCTGGGCCAAAGCAAAAATGACACTCAGTTGTGGATGTGATAAAAGTAAAATCCCATGCTGCAAAGAACAGTATTGCATAGGAATGTGGAATGTCAGGTTCATGAATCAAGGAAAACTGGACATGGTCAAGCAGAAGATGGTAAGAATATACACTAACATCTTAGGAATCAGCGAACTAAAATGGACGGGAATGGGTGAATTTAATTCAGATGACCATTATATCTACTATTGTGGGCAAGAATCCCATAGAAGAAGCGGAGTAGTCTTCACAATCAACAAAAGAGTAGAAATACAGTACTTGGCTACAGCCCCCAAAAAGACAAGAATGATCTCAATTCGTTTCCAAGGCAAGCTGTTCAACATCACAGTAATTCAAGTCTATGCCCCTACTACCGATGCAGAAGAAGCTGAAGCTGATCAATTCTACAAAGACCTAGAAGACCTTCTAGAACTAACGCCTAAAAGAAATGTTCTATTCACCATCGGGGATTGGAATGCAAAAGTAGGAAGTCAAAATATACCTGGAGTAACAGCCAAGTTTGGCCTTGGAGAACAAAATGAAGCAGGGCAAAGGTTAACTGAATTCTGCCAAGAGAATGCACTAGTCATAGCAAATACCCTTTTCAACAACACAAGAGATGACTTTACACATGGACATCATCAATTAGTCAATACTGAAATCAAACTGATTACATTCTTTATAACTGAAGATAGAGAAGCTGTATACAGTCAGCAAAAACAAGACCTGGAGCTAACTATGGCTCAGATCATCAGTGTCTCATAGCAAAATTCAGGCTTAAACTAAAGAAAACCAGGAAAAACAATAGGCCAGCCAGGTATGACTTAAATCAAATGCCATATGAATTCGCAGTAGAGGTAACAAATAGGTTCAAGCAACTAGATCTAATTAACAGTATGCCTAAAGAACTACCGACAGAGGTCCATGATACTGTACAGGAAGTGGCAAACAAAATCATCCCAAAGAAAAAGAAAAGCAAGAAGGCAAAGTGGTTGTCTGAGGAGGCCTTATTAACAGTGGAAGAACAAAGAAAAGTGAAAAGCAAGGGAATGAGGGAAAGGTACATCCAATTAAACGCAGAGTTCCAAAAAATGGCTAGGAGAGGCAAAAAGGCCTTCTTCAATGAACCATGCTTAATAATAGAAGAAAACAACAAATGGGGAAAGGCGAGAGATCTCTTCAGAAAAACTGGAAACATCAAGGGAGCATTCAGCCCAAAGATGGGCACAATAAAGGATAAAAATGGCAGAGACCTAGTAGATGCTGAAGATCAAGAAGAGATGGAAAGAATACACAGAAGAACTATATAAAGATCTTAATGAACCAGATTATTACAATGGTGTGGTTAGTCACCCAGAATCAGACGTTCTGGAGTGCGAAGTCAAGTGGGCCTTAAGAAGCCCTGCTGTTAATAAAGCTAGTGAATGTGATGAAATTTCAGCAGAACTATTCAAATCTCTAAAGGATGACACCATCAAGGTTTTATGGCAGCAAATCTGGAAGACCCAGTAGTAGCCACAGGTCTGGAAAAGGTCAATCCTCATCCCAATTCCCAAGAAGGGTAGTACCAAAGAATGTGCTAACCATCGGACAACTGCACTCATCTCCCACGCTAGTAAGGTCATGCTTAAAGTCTTGCATGCTAGGCTTCAGCATTATGCAAACCAACTTCCAGATGTCCAAGCTGGGTTTAGAAAAGGAAGGGGAACTAGGGATCAAATTGCCAACATTCACTAGATTGTAGAGAAAGCAAGGGAATTTCAGAAAAACATCTATCTCTGTTTCATCGACTACGTTAAAACCTTTGACTGTGTGGATCATGACAAACTGTGGAAAGCTCTTAAAGAGATGGAAATACCAGATCATCTTATCTGTCTCCTGAGAAACCTGTATGTGGGTCAGGAAGCAACAGTCAGAACCCTGTATGGAACAACTGATTGGTTCAAGATGGAGAAAGGAGTACAACAGGGCTATTACCCTGTTTGCTTAATCAACACACTGAGCACATCATGAGAAATGCTGGGCTGGATGAGTTACGAGCCAGAATCAAGATAGGTGGGAGAAACATCAACAACCTCAAATATGGGGATGATACCACTCCAATGGCAGAAAGTGAAGAGGAACTAAAGAGCCTCTAGGAGAGTGAAAGAGCCGGCTTAAGACTAAATAAAAAAAAAACTAAGATAATGGCATCCGGCCCCATACTCCATGGCAAATAGAAGGGGAAAAGGTGGAAGAAGTGACAGCTTTCCTCTTCTTAGGCTCCAAAATTACTGCACACAGTGACTGCAGCCATGACATTATAAGACAATTGCTTCTTGGCAGGAAACGATGACAAACCTAGACAGTGTGTTGAAAGCAGAGACATTACTCTGCCGACAAAGGTCCATATAGTTAAGTCTATGGTCTTCCCAGTGGTCACATACGGTTCTGAGAGCTGGATGGTAAAGAATGCAGAATGTCAAAAAACTGATGCTTTTGAACTGTGGGGCTGGAGAAGACTTGTAAAAGTCCCCTGGACAGCAAGATCACACCAATCAATCTTAAGGGAGATCAACCCTGAAAATTCACTGAAACGACTGATGCTGAAGCTGAAGCACCAGTATATTGGTCACCTGATGCAAACAGAGAACTCATCGGCAAAGTCCCTGATACTGGGAAAGATTGAGGGCAGGAGAAGATGGCTGGATGGCATCATCAATGCACTGAACATGAACTCAGGCAAACTCTGGGAGATGGTGAGGGACAGGGAGGCCTGGTGTGCTGCAGTCCACGCGGTTGCAGAGTCAGACATTACTGGGCGACCGAGCAGCAACAATGGAGAATTATCTATTTAAAAACTGAATACCAGTCTTAGGCGGAGGATCACTTCATTTTAAAGAGCTGAACAATTAAGTAAAGGAATCTATGTATGGCCTTCCAAATAGTCAACAGCATACATTTATAGTTCATCTTTTTCTTCTTTTTGATAATGATAGGTCCAAGAGGTTTGCTGCTTAAATATCTTTTTTCTTAGGACAAACTGATTCCTTTCCCATTTTATATAACTCACTACTTAAAAAAAGAGTAATATGCCATGTCACACTTTTTTCTGAAGGAACCAATTATGTTAAACAACTTTGCTCGGATTTCATTAATAAAGCCCCTACATAAAAGCATCATGTCCCTTCCCTACAAAAACCAAAAAATCGCTGTTTTTCTTGTTAATATAAGACATATTTTGAGAGCACCTGCCTTTAAATCTGAGATTGAGGGAGTTTTCTCTTCCAGAAACATCTCTCCAAGTTGTTCATCTGAATTAGCAACACATTCAATCAGCTCCTGCCGGTGGTCTGCTGCCGCCGCCCTGAATTCTGCTGGAATTTCCCCATATTGAACTATCTGACTAAGAGAAGAAATATTTTATTTTGGTACTTTAAGAATATTCAATTAAATTATAACTTTACTCCAATAAAAATTAATTTGAAAAAAGAATATTCAATTAAACATATAAGTTATCAATGAAAAAGATAAACTAATGGCCAAAATGTTTTTTGAGATAACAGATCTGCTATTTTTGCATTAAAATCCAAATAAGAAAAATATGCACCTGTAAAATTCAGACGGAATAGTGGACAAAATACTTTAAAACAGGCAAAGCAAATCGCTCAGGGTTACCAGTAAATGTATAAGCCACACACAATTCAAAGCCAAACTGACTCCAAAGCCATGAATACAGCTGATCCGTGAACAATACAAGTTTGAACTGTGCAGGTCCACTTATACAAAGATGTTTTTCAATAAACTTGCAAAAATACGTGTATTACATTGTGTGCAAGACTTGTATTGAAGTGGACAGCCTATCATTATGTAGGAATAAGTGGTATTTAATATGAAATTAAAAATGTGTTAGTTTTATTACTATTTTATAACTTTGCTTTCAAAGAAGGACATCCATACAGTGTGCCTCTCTCACAGAATTAGAGAAACTGCATACCATCACAGGTAATTTTTTTAAGTCACAATTTCCAATACTGTATTAGGAATATGATTATAATATCATATGCCATAAACAATTTTATAATGACTAGGCTAGGCTACTGCTTTACACCAATTACACTAGGCACCATAAAGCAACACATTGCTGCCTCTTTCTTATCAATGCATGAACTGTTATACCTATAAATAAATATAAATTTCTTTTATCTTTTCATTTTTGATAGCGTCCAGTCAACAGTAGGTTATTAATAGGTAAGTTTTGGGGGAAGTCAACAGTTATACTTGAACTTTTGACTGGATGAGGGATCGACACCTCTAATCTCCATACCGTTCAAGGGTCAACTGTACTGGAAAATTCTATTAACCAAATTAATCAGAATATCCCAGTCTTTGACAAGCAAGATTAAAGAATTGACTATTCCGGGTCATTAATAACAAATCCAATTACACAATATTTTTTAATACAGAATACTCAATTTTGTAGTTAAAAAAAAAAGTTTACTAATTATGACAGATTCTTCAAACTTGACCTCCATTCTCCATTCCTTTAGGGGCCAGATGGCTGAAAGTCACAAATAAATACACACAACAGAGAAATGGACATACTTGATACTTACAAACATCAGTCTGAACACTTTAAAAGTATTTCTTTAAAAACTGAATCTAATGTCAAGTAATAACAAGCTTTTCAGAAAAAAAATTCCTGAAAAAAAAAAGGGGTGAGGAAGGCAGAAGCAAATCTCAAATAGTCAGAAAATAATTCTTATTATCCTAAAGAATGGTTCTTCACAGTCTTCAGAATCTAATTTCCTCCATCCTGGCAAGGTCCCTGCTTAAGTCTTTCATTTCAGAAACTTCCTTTCAAAACATACATACCCAGTGGTCTATGGCTGGGAAAAGGCGCAGTTGTATTAAGAAGTTCCAGCTGTGGTTCTGATGCACATGAAAGTTTAAAAACCTCTACTTTAGAAGACAGAAATGTGTGCACTGGTAACTCTGGGCAAGCGATGCAATCATTTACTTAAAAATATTTTTTGAGTCCCTATTTTGTACCAGATAGTTCTAGGGCTGGGGACATAGCAGCGAATAAACCTGATAAAAATTCCTGTCCCTTCCACTCTAAGGAGTGAGAGGGAAATTTGGTTGTCATTACTTAGTTGTGGAACAAAAAGTGAGAGAAACGCCTTGTCCACTGAATAGGCCTGATCTTCTCCTTATGTAAAAGATGGTCAACAAAGACAAACTCTACAGTTACCTGATCACAATGGCCTTCATCCACCTGCCAGACTAGCAATCTCAGTTCTAAAACAGAGGAAGGGACCCTCTTCAAAAGGACCTTTGGAGAAACTGCCAGGCTCCGGAGTGACTCTTAAGAGCAAAGGATCACTTACAACTCCCCACACTGTCTATTTAGTGCCACTCAAACTGTGGCATTCAGGCCTGAAACATCAGCACCACTTGGGAGCATTCCAGAAATGCAAATACCAGGCCCCACTCTATAGCTACTGAATTAGAATCCCTGCTACTGGATCCAGATATGTGCATTTTTCTAGGTGATTTTTCTGAATACCACAGTTTGATAACCACTGGGCTTTGTATGCAGAGGTCTCTCAAAAGTTGGTTGATGGACCAACTACCATGTCAAAAGTTACCAATTTGCTTTTTGTATTGCCCAAACTACATTCTTTTATTTACATAAAAGAATATGTAACTTCTTTTACACATTGATCTTTTTATCTTTGTAATCCTATGAAGTAGAAAAGTATTTATAATCCCTTCTTTCTTCCCAGCTTTTATAACAATACTCATGACACAGTAGTTGTTCCAACAAAATCTACAGAACGAATGAACAGATAAATGAATAAAAGTAGAAAAAGAGCTTTTACATCATTAGTTTAAGCTGAAGGCCTCCTTTCACCATACCATGTATATTATCATGTGATATACATATATCATCCAAAGAGTAACATACTCCCCCATGGAACGAATGCTAAGCAAAATGGGAAGTAACTAGAATTAACTGCATTAAAAGAAAATCATCTTAGATGACATTTTTTCAGTCTCATTTCAAAAAAGTTTATATTTAAAGCACTCATCCATTTCCTTCTCTTTGATACTTTTTTAAAATATAAGATTTGAATAGTATATTTTTAACACTTACCCAAAGTCTCCATCAAAATAGATGGCTCGTTCCTCAATAAGATCTATAATACCTTTAAAATCACTCTCTAAACCAATGGGCAATTGCACAAATGCAGCATTATGACTTAGTTTAGACCTGAAAAATAAAAATACATGTTTACCCCTTTTTCTCTTCACCAAATTTCTTTCAACTGACAAAATATGAAAAAAGAAATCAATGGCAGATCTTTGGAACTGATTAGCCAAAGGTACAAAGCAGCTGGGAACAGACTGACAAATTCATTGTTCTCAGGAAGCACAACCCTATTTAGGCAACAAAAATAACTGTAAGATAAGTGTTTTTCCCATTAGATCCCCAGAATACTCTGAATCAGACCCAAGGGAGAAGACAGGTCACTGAGTGGTTGGCCAGGAAATTAAAGGATGGTGGGATAATTGGGCCCACATCTCCTTCTTAGATCAGCTAATACAAGTGAAGCCAAGTACAGCTATCTGAAAAGGAAGCTCCTTAGGGGGAAAATCCATACAGCGGTTGTTAGACACACATCATCAGCCTGTACACCCAGTCAGGCACAACCACAGAATGGAAATTACACTCATCGGCAGGAATTCACATTCAAGTAGAAATATGCTCTAGCTAACACAGTTTAGTCTGTAACTTTGACCAGATAACTAAGAACAACCAAATACTTGAAGGAAACGAATAGCTTGAAAGAGATGGGAGTTAAGAAACAGTACTAACTTCCAAGGAAAGAGTTACTAGAGAAAATAAAATGTAAAGATCCAAGAAGTAATTACCTCTATTAATATGAAACTGAACTACATAATTGCTGGGATTAAAAAGAACAAAAACCAGGCTAAATAACAGAAGAATACCAGAGAAGTAGTCAGAAGACTAACCTCAAAAATTTTCTCATAACCCAGTGAAAAATGAGAAGGAAACAGAAAGTATGAGAAAGTATGGTAGAAAAAGTAAGACAGAGAGGTGGGCTGCAGTCCATGGGGTCACTAGGAATCGGACAAGACTGAGCGACTTCACTTCCACTTTTCACTTTCATGCATTGGAGAAGGAAATGGCAATCCATTCCAGTGTTCTTGCCTGGAGAATCCCAGGGACGGGGGAGCCTGGTGGGCTGCCGTCTATGGGGTCACACAGTTGGACATGACTGAAGCGACTTAGCAGCAGCAGCTAGATGTAAGGTCTGTTAGCTAGATCATAACTCTGCTCTGTTCTAAGGTGCAGTACCTCATTTGCTGCAGGGCCCTGGCTGGGTTGGAGCCCATTCGGTCCAGTTTGTTAATGAAAGTTAGAAATGGAACATTGTAGCGCTTCATCTGACGGTTAACAGTCATGGTCTGGCACTGCACCCCTCCAACTGCACAGAGAACAAGGACTGCACCATCCAGCACTCTCAGCGCTCTCTCAACTTCTATTGTGAAGTCCACGTGCCCTGAGCGAGACAGAGAAGTGTGTGAGCGTCTTAAAAAGCAGTCTGAATTTTTACAATATGCACAAGTCTTTGTATCTCTGATCATTATGGAAGTCTTCTAATTAGAATGTGGATTTTTTAAACCATCAATATCGTTCACCAACCATAAGGTCCAGGGGGCCAACAAAATCAAACTTCAAAAAGATACTAGGGCATGGGCACCTCTGGAATGAGCAGCAACATGTAAAAGGCAAGAATCTTCCTAATCACTATTTATTTGCACTATTGTTCAAAGAAACCACTTAAGGATGAAGTATTCTAGGTCCCATTCAGATTTCTCTAATAGGGAATTCACAGTCACACTTCTGGAGTTTTATTTGATACTCAAAAATCAGCTAGGTCATAGGAGAGGACAGAAGTAAGTGTGGTGCTGCCCAAAAGGCTGCAATAGAACCAAGAACTCAACGCACCAGGAGTATCTATGATGTTGATATTGACATCTTTCCACATGGTATAGGTGGCCGCTGACTGAATAGTGATTCCTCTTTGTCTCTCTAGTTCCATGGAATCCATGACAGCACCAACTCCGTCTTTACCTTTCACCTAAACACAAGCATAGCAATTCAGATTTCTCTGTCCCTGCATTCCAAGAAGGGAAGACATCTCTACAGACGGAACCAGAACACAGGGAAACCTAATTTTAGAGAAACCTAATTGTCAAACCCAATCTCAGGAAATATCAATTGAAAACTGATTACAGTATTTGGCCTCTATTAACAGTAACCCTTTTCTCACTGCTGTTGTCTGCAGCTGCTGCCACTGAACGTTACCCGGCCTTAAAGCCAACCGTGCTCCCTCTGCCATGTTTCCTCCTACCTGCCTCGTGTTAGTCTGTGAGCAGGTGTGCAGGGAACAGCTATTTCCCTTCTATGCTACTCGTGGACTTTGAGGGCTGGGTGGGAAGGATTCAGCTTCTAAAGTCTGTGATTTAACAAGATGGTCTTCATCTGAAGTAACACTTTTAAGTGGAAAGTTGAGTTACTGCATATGTAATGCCTTTGGGAGAGTTCCAAGATTTTCTAAAATAATTTTTCCCTGATAACTGTAATTTTTAACTAGTAGACTAATACTATACATCATCATTTTAAACCCTTTCCCCACTTAACATTATAAACATCTCTCCAAAACATTTAAAAGTATGTAAACATTATTTTACTGGCTGCTTAGGGGTGTATCATATTGACTTAACATTCTTTATTTTTTAATTGGAGGAAAACTGTTCTACAATGTTGCATTGGTCTGTCACAGATCAACATGAATCAGTCATAACTGTACATATACCCACTCCCTCTTAAGCCTCCCTCCACTTTCTCATCGCACCCCTTTAGGTCACAGATCACCAGGCTGGGATCCCTGTGTTAAGCAGCAACTTCTCACCAGCTATGCATTTTGCACATAGCCGGGCATATACGTCTATGCTTCTTTCTCCATTCCTCCCATTCTCTTCTTCCCCCAGTGTCCACAAATCCATTCTCTACATCTGCGTTTCCATTCCTTCCCTGCAAATAGGTTCGTCAAAACCATTTTTCTAGATTCCATATATATACGTTAATATACAATATCTGCTTTTCTCTTTCTGACTTACTTTACTCTATATAACAGACTCCATCTCACAAACATTAGTGTGTGTGTGTGTGTGTATCTCCTCATCTGCTGATAGACATCAAGGTTGCTTCCAAGTCCCAGCTCTTGTAAATAGCACTGTGACGAACCCTAGGTTACACGTGTCTTTTTCAATTATGTTTTTCTCAGATTGACTTAACATTCTTAAAAAAACAATCTACCCAGGACACCCAGAGTGATGGTTTCGAGAGAAACTCCTCAGAGCAACATTTCAAGCCAACCTGAGCTATCCACTTTGTGACTCTGATTAAATTTCCAGGGTTACCATCCTTCTAATCTTTCAGGATTGTGAAGTTTATCAAATCCTTACAAAACAATCAAAACCAAGGTCAAACTAATCTGAAGTCAACCATGAACCCCATACCTCATGCATTTTTGCAATTCTGCCAGTGTAGTAAAGCACTCGTTCTGTTAATGTAGTTTTCCCAGAATCAATGTGAGCTGAGATCCCGATATTTCGTATCTTTTCATTAGGAATCACCTCTGATGAACACCATCGGCAGATCTTCCAATTAGCCTGAAAAAATAAGAGCTCAATTCAGTGCACTTTTTATGAGATAACAATGGACAATTAGAAAGGGCTGAGTGGACATCTCTCTTCTAAGAAATCTCAATGAACACAAAACGGCATAGGAGATAGCCTGAAAAGGCAAAACAGTGAATGTCTCAACTGCCAACTGCTATAACCAAAGAAGAGACTGCAAGGGAGAACAGGAAAAGCATACTCTTAAAAAAAAAAAAAACAAACTCAGAAAAAATACATTCTATTAAATAAATATAAATGGACAGATATTTTTAGTAAATGGCACAGGTTTGAAAACATACACTTGGGCTGATAAAAGCAAGAAGACAGTTCCCAACAGCTGCTTTAATAGGAAATAGTTTTCACTCTAAAGTTTACTTTGATTTCCCCCCGTTCCTTCTTACTGTAGATTCACAGCCAGCAGGGATTTTTGAGGATTTTTAAGCTGTATGCGGGGGTGCCAACATGTTCAAGGTAGTGTACAAAAGGTTGCCAGTTCCTTCTACCCCCAAACAATAACTTTTTAAAAACGACAACTTTATTTTACTCCAGTGGTGACGGAGAATTCTGCATTTTATGCAATCAAGACATATATAAATTTCTCCTTATAGGACTGCACATCCAAAATTCACTGCAGCCACTTCTAGATAAGGGGAAGTAGAAGATGTAAAATGGAATCAGGGTGATCAGCACTTAGTTGATTAAAATCCAGGGATATCAGCGAGCAGAGCAAAGGTCTGCATGACAGGAAAGGATCAACTCCTACCTAATGCACGTCAAGAAGCAACAGTTAGAACTGGACATGGAACAACAGACTGGTTCCAAATAGGAAAAGAAGTACATCAAGGCTGTATATTGTCATCCTGCTTATTTAACTTATATGCAGAGTACATCATGAGAAATGCTGGGCTGGAGGAAGCACAAGCTGGAATCAAGATTGTCAGGAGAAATATCAATAACCTCAGATATGCAGATGACACCACCCTTATGCAGAAGAACTAAAGAGACTCTTGATGAAAGTGAAAGAGGAAAGTGAAAAAGTTGGCTTAAAGCTCAATATTCAGAAAACTAAGATCATGGTATTCAGTCCCATCACTTCATGGCAAATAGATGGGGAAACAGTGGAGGTAGTGGCTGACTTTATGTTTTTGGGCTCCAAAATCACTGCGGATGCTGACTGCAGCCTTGAAATTAAAAGACACTTACTCCTTGGAAGAAAAGTTATGACCAACCTAGACAGCATATTACAAAGCAGAGACATTACTTTGCCAACAAATGTCCATCTAGTCAAGGTTATGGTTTTTCCAGTAGTCATGTATGGATGTGAGAGTTGGATTATAAAGAAAGCTGAGTGTCAAAGAACTGATGCTTTTGAACAGTGGGGTTAGAGAAGACTCTTGAGAGTCCCTTGGACTGCAAGGAGATCCAACCAGTCCATCCTAAAGGAGATCAGTCCTGGGTGTTCATTTGAAAGACTGATGTTGAAGCTGAAACTCCAAAACTTAGGCCACCTGATTCGAAGAGCAGACTCATTTGAAAAGACCCTGATGCTGGGAAAGATTGAGGACAGGAGGAGAAGGGGATGACAGAAGATGAGAAGGTTGGATGGCATCACCGACTCAACAGACATGAGTTTGGGTAGGCCCCGGGAGTTGGTGATGGACAAGGAAGCCTGGCGTGCTGCAGTCGATGGGGTCGCGAAGAGTCGGACACGACTGAGCGACTGAACTGAACTGAATGCTAGTCCACTCTGCGACCTCTCCCCGCGTCTCCCAAAAAGCAAACAGAACCAAGGAAAAGTGCTGGGAAGGTCAGGCTACAAATCAAATAACCCAGGTCAGCTAAAAGAGCACTCAGCCGAAGGACACTCTGTAAAAGAGCACTGGATAATGAGCCAGAAGCCCTGGGTTCGAGCCCTGAACAAACTAAATTTTCAGTCGTCTTGATCTTCACTCTAGTTACGTCTTCTCTTTAAGGTATATCAAAAATACGAGGCTTAACCGGAGGCCGCCCAACCTCCCAGGGCACCGAGACGCTGCTCATTAAAAACCAGAAGCGGTGCAGACACCCAGGGGGCTTTTCACACTGAGGTCCATTCGGAGTTGCCAGTAAGGAGATGCCAGGGAGGGAGAGGTGTCTTTTCCCCCCTGGCCCCGGACGCACCGCAAGGTCCCGGGGACAGACCGTAGTGCGGTCTCGCCCCGCCGGACTCCACTACCTGCTTCCCCTGCCAGCCCAGGGCCCGTGGGAGCGGCCCGCGGCCCACAGCCGCAGCGGCGGCAGCTCCCAGCAACCGCATGGCGGACGCAGCACAGGCGAGACGGTCCCGCGACTCCGGTTCTGTCCAGCAACCAGCACTACTACTGGAAGCGGTGAAAGTCACGCCGGCAATCAGTGCCGAAGAGCACTTCCGGGGCGAAGGATAGGAGGGAGAAGAGAGAAAAAGAGAGAGGGAGAAGCTTCCGGATCTCAGCGCAGAGCGGCGTCCTCCGCTGCTCCAATGCCCTCTACCGACTGGGAAGAGAAAGTGCAGTCGCTTTGCGTAGCTAATCAGGCTTTTTATGCATGCTGCCAGAAAGATGCAGCCTTTATTTGCTTTGCCTATACAGCAAAGTGGAGAAATGTTTATAATAATACTTAAAATTAAAAATTCAAAATCGTTATTTATGCTACTACAAAAATATGAAAAAATAATCTACAGGATATGCTCTGTAAAAAACTTGGGAAAATAAAATATCTACAAGTGATTTTTCTCGTTTCAAGACGTTCCATCGTTGTTCGGTGTTAAACATTATATGTCTAGTCCCTATAGAAGGTAGCTTCCTTGAGATTCCACTTCGATTTCTTGGAGGCATCGGAGCTAATGATCTTCCCCTCAAAACCTTCTTCTGCAGTCTTCGTCTCAACGGAAACTCCTTTCCTCGAGTTGCCGGGACCAAAAATGTCACTTTGAACCGCTCTTTGACTTTCCTGCTTTAGTCAGTCGGCATGTAGTACGGGCACTACGTTAAAAAATGGATCCAAAATCTTCACCTTCTCCCCTCTCAAAGCACTGCTGTCTCTACGGAATTACTGTCATAGCCTACCTGACCTTACTGCTTCTGCTCTGAAGCTGCTCGGTCTATTCCCTTCACAGTCACTAAAAGGGATCCTTTTAAGCCGGACGGTGTCATTTTTCTGCTGAAAACACCCATCCAGTGAATCACTGTTAGTCATCTCTACTTTAGCGTAGGCTTGAAATTTTTTTTAACTAATTTTTTAATCTGAAAGCTTTTCATTACCTTAAAAATGTAAATAACTAAATTTTTAAAAATTAACCTTCAGAATAAGCACTTAGAAAGCCTTGCTTGAGCAGCCACTCCAGCGTGGCCCTGCTTCACTCGCTCTTTTTCCTCTCCGCCTTCCTTGCTGACCCTCACATACTCAGAGCCATTGCTTTCCTCCTATACAGGGATGGCTCTTTCCCTTTCTTCTCTGTTCAGATATCCTCTATCAATTAGGTGTTCCCTGACCAACTCTTCCAAAACAGCAAGCTCTTCCCTGTTTGTGCACTGCTTCATTTTCCTTCAGATCTCTTCTTAGATATATCCAGACACACTTCACACGACCGTCTATTGTCTGACTCTCCCAATGAGAACTGCTCCAAAAGGACAGTTGATTTAATTTTGTTAATTGCTGTACTCCTTGCTGTGCTCAATAAATACTTGTTAAATGAGTAAGAGCAAATAAATAGAAATCAGAGTAAATTACAAGAGACAAGAAAAATCATAGATTCGATGATGAATTTTGGACTTATTTTTTGTATATCAACCTTGTGTTAATTTGTAGTAAAGGACTGACTTTGATGAATAAATCCATTAATGTTGAATACAGTTTTAAGCAAACTTTATTTGTAGGCTTTCAAAAATTGAGTCTTTGTAAACCTTTGTATGTGTTTAAAATATACAAATTAAATAATAGTTATGTAAATGGTAATAAAATTAATGTTTTACTTTAATTTTAAGATATAATTTAAGTAAAAAAGTGTGTTACTTTGAAATTGCTTTTAGAAATTACCATTATAACAAACTAAATTTCCTAGAGTAAAAATTCATATTCTTCCTGTGTGTGTATATTATATTCATATTTTTCTGTAATTATTATACCAAGTATATTCTTAATTTTTTTTATTAATCACCACTTTTAACCAAAGTAATAAACTTTTTTTTGCTCCACAGAAAGAACTGGAAGACAAAAACCAAAAACTGTCTAGCTTGGTTTCTGAGTACACTTTATAAATTACTTCTGTTAAGTTTTAAAATGGCAAAAAATACACATACATTATATTATTTAAAGTAGTTGCACATTCTGGTAATTCAGTCACTTTATAATATATAAGAATAAACATAAATTCAATGAAGGTCCTGATTCACTGCAGTGAGGGTCTAGTCAAACCTCAGTAGACTCTCCAAAATATCCTAGCCTGACTAGCCGAATACTACGGTCTTAGTCCATTCAGTCTGCTATAACAAAAGCACCGTAGACTGGGTGACTTGTAAACAACTGAAATTTATTTCACACAGTTCTGCAGGGTGGGAAGCCTGAGAGCAAGGTTCCAGGAGATTTAGTGACAGTGTGTGGAACTTCCTGGTTCATAGGCAGCCAACTTCTCGCTTGTGTTCACACAAGGCAGAGAGAACAGGTGAGCTGTCTAGGGTCTCTTCTGTTGTTGTTTAGTTGCTCAGTCATGTCTGACCCTTCGCAACCCCATGGACTGTAGCCCACCAGGCTCCTCTGTCCATTGGATTTTCCCAGGTAATAATACTGGAGTGGGAAATACTCCAGGAAAATACATTTCCTCCCCAAGGGGATCTTCCCAACCCAAGGATCAAACCCGCATCTCATGCATTGGTAGGCAGATTCTTTACCGCCAAACCACCAGGGAAACCCAGGGTCTCCTTTTTGTTGTTCAGTTTCTAAGTCGTGTCCCACTCTTTGAAATCCTGTGGACTGGAGCGTACCAGTCTGTCCTCCACTATCTCCCAGAGTTTGATCAAATTCAAGTCCATCGAGTCGGTCTCTTTTATAAAGGCTTTGATTGTATTCATGAGGGCTCCACCCTCATAACCTTACAAAGGCCCCACATCCAAATACCATCATATTGCCATGAGCAAGTCATCATTTGATACCAATGTGCTCCTGCCACTGCCCTGTGACTGTAATAGATAATGAAATCATAAAGGTAAGTAATGGAAATCTATCCCTGGGACTGAGTTGCCAGGAAAATCGCTAAAGTAGCAAGGAATCTAAGTACTTAACTTGGTCTTACTGTCAAGGCCACATTCACCAAATAGTTAATATCCTTATAGTCCCCAAAGACATAGACTTCCAGGAAGATCAGTGGTTGTCAATAAAGAAAAAATAATATGTGAACGACAAGTTACGGCGAGCCTTCTTTTTTATGCTAGCTGACTTCAGAATGGGCTTCCCTTGTGGTTCAACTGGTGAAGAATCCGCCTGCAATGCTGGAGACCTGGGCTCAATTCCATGGTTGGGAAGATCCCCTGGAGAGGGAAAGGATACCCACTCCAGTATTCTGGCCTGCAGAATCCCATGGACTGTATAGTCCATGGTGTTGCAAAGAGTCAGACACAACTGAGTGACTTTCACTGACTTCAGTTCAGTTCAGTTCAGTCGCTCAGTCCTGTCCGACTCTCCGCGACCCCATGAATCACAGCACGCCAGGCCTCCCTGTCCATCACCAACTCCCGGAGTACACTCAAACTCATGTCCACAGAGTCGGTGAGGCCATCCAGCCATCTCGTTCTCCGTCGTCCCCTTCTCCTCCCGCCCCCAACCTTTCCCAGCATCAGAGTCTTTTCCAGTGAGTCAACTCGTCGCATGAGGTGGCCAAAGTATTGCAGTTTCAGCTTTAGCATCAGTCCCTCCAATGAACATCCAGGATTGATCTCCTTTAGAATGGACTGGTTGGATCTCCTTGCAGTATAAGGGATTCTCAAGAGTCTTCTCCAACACCACAGTTCAAAAGCATCGATTCTTCGGCGATCAGCTTTCTTCACAGTCCAACTCTCACATCCATACATGACCACGGGAAAAACCATTGCCTTGACTAGACGGACCTTGGTCGGCAAAGTAATGTCTCTGCTTTTTAATATACTATCAAGGTTGGTCATAACTTTCCTTCCAAGGAGCAAGCGTCTTTTAATTTCATGGCTGCAATCAGCATCTGCAGTGATTTTGGAGCCCAAAAAAACAAAGTCTGACACTGTTTCCACTGTTTTTCCATCTATTTCCCATGAAGTGATGGGACCAGATGCCATGATCTTTGTTTTCTGAATGTTGAGCTTCAAGCCAACCTTTTCACTCTGCTCTTTCACTTTCATCAAGAGGCTTTTGAGTTCCTCTTCACTTTCTGCCATAAGGGTAGTGTCATCTGCATATCTGAGGTTATTGATATTTCTCCCAGCAATCTTGATTCCAGAGTTAGGATAAAAATAAATTCTGGAAAAAGTCAATTTCAGTAGTGTGTGAACGTAAACAATTGACATTTAATCTCTGGATGTCACAAATTTTATAAATAGTCCCCTAGGAAGCACTGTGGCAGAAGAGGAAATACATATTTAATTCAATTTTAACATGATTGCCACAGTGAACAAATTGGGGTGAAAAAAGTATCTATGAATTCTGTTATATGATGCATGGAAGTTATACTATTGTAAGCACAATATTTATTCAAGTGTGTTTCATACTTGAAAACAATGATTTGAGTTAACAATCAGTGTAAAAATTTAGGAGAATAACTACAGTGTCTACTGGATTTTGATCTATCCAGTGAATTTAAACAAATGTATTATTTAAAACCAATACCTTATGATAAGTTCCCAATGTGTAATAGTATGTTATTAGTATCCTCATTATTCATAAGAGGAAAATTTTAACATCTGAACTGATATGTGCTCAGTTACTTTCCATTCGAAAAATGAGATGACACATACGCATTTTATTTTAGTGACTAAAGGCATGAAACACGACTAGTAATATTAACAGGATATGATACAGAAAATTAGAAGAGTATAGCACAATTACACAATTTTAATTCCAAAGTTTAAAAAGGAAGATATTAGGATTATAGAGTGTTAGTTGACTTTGTTCTTTTTTTCTCCCTTTGAAACAACAAAAACTTAAAGCGTTAAGATTTTATATTTTCATAAGCTTTATGCTTAAATTTATATAAACAGATCAATGCTATAATTCTAGAACAAAAAATTCAAGAGCTGACTTTTTAAATAGTATAATTAAAAAGGGAACAGTTGAATTATTAAGTACCTTGCTCAAACACACACATCACCTGTCTAAGAAATTTTGAGACAATCAATCATTTAGGTTTGCAGAACACCAAATGCATTTTTCTAAATGTCACAAAGAGGCTGAGCAGAGTTTCTCCAAGGACAATCCAACTTTAGAATCTTAACCATGGAGATAAATTAAGCTGTCTGTGAGAAAGGAGAACAGAAATATGCTACCTTAAGATTTTAAAGAGAAAGGTCAATGGAAAGTCTGATGAGTGTTAAAAATGTAATACAGAACAAAAAAAGAATACACTGTATAAAGAAATGATAAGAAGAAAATTCAGGTATATTAGCAATTTGAAATCTCTTCAAAAATGAACTATTTGCTTATTCTTTATGCCCTTTATCAAAATAACAACTAATTTCTTATAAAAGAGTACTAGTATAGTTTTTGCTTTATTTTTAAAATTTTTTTAAGCTGGCTGGCTACATAAACACATTATAAAATTTGAGCTAAATAATTTTAACCTTTATTAACATTACTCTATTATAGTGTTGCTAAAAAACTGAGAGTATTTTTGAGTAGTTTACTTATTTTAACTAATTTTATATGATAGAACAGTTGTACCTTCAATCTTGAATATACAGGGGAAAACATAACCAATATAATTATGAAAGCAAAATCAGCATGTTATGTTTTAAAGAGTGTTATAGAATGTTTAACAGCTTGCACTGTTGAATATTCAAGTTTTATTCCTAAAGTAGGGACAATATAAAGCGAGCACTTTCAAGAACATTCAGAAGAAAGTTGCTAAGAACAGTACTGATTTAATAACAAAAGATTGGTCTTATGTGTATTACCCAGCACCATTACTTTCTCCGTTAAAACAATCAAAACTAAAGAAATCAAATGCAATGCTATTTATTTTTTGCTGATTTTCACAGGTGATCCTTTGATGTTGAGTTTGTCCACAAAAACATTTGATCTTCTTCCATGTTCAATGGCTGGACTTTGATGATGTTTCTCCCTAAGAAATATACATATAAACATTAAAATCATTTTTAAATGGTCATTAAAACATTCACACAAACTTGATAAAGGCCACTGTAATTTAAGGTGAGTTTTATCTTAAGAGTTCCGTAATAGCTTTGAAAAACATATGGCAGACAATTTCACTTAACATTTAAGAGAGCAACAGCTGCTTCCCTGAGACAGATTTAACTGTTTACCTTTGAACCATGCTGTCCAACATCATAGCCACTAGCCACATCATTTACATTTCAATTAATTAAAATAACATAGAATTTCAAAATTCAGTTCCTTGGCTGCATCACTGACATTTTAAGTGTGATTCAACAGCCACATGGGGCTAGTGGCTACCATACTAGACAGTACATATGCATAACATTTTCATCACTGCAAAAAATCATTCCAGAAAGTTCAGCTGGATAGTGCTGGTTTGCAGAAAATTCCACTGATAGGGTTACAGATTTATAAACCATCTATAAGGAGCATTCTTTTCTCTAGCTGGGACCTGAATCTCACAGTCAAACTGAGGTTTGATTATAGCACTGTTAGGTTTTTATCAATGAACTTTTCAAAGTGAGACAATTATGGTTTACAATTAATAGGGGAGCAAGTTTTCTATGGAAAACATTAGAGCTCTAAGTTCCTAGACAAGTATTTTAAAATAAAAGATGCTAGCACACAAAATTCTGCACAAGGCTTCTGGTTTACTTGGTACCCACTTGTTTCTCGCTGGTTCTGGGCAGCCTTCCACCTTCTGCAGCGATCCTCCACTCTCTTATAGCCTAGAACAGATTTCTGTTTTGAGGCCTGGTGAGGCCTCTCTCTCTCTCAAGTCTAATGGCAACAGGAATTAGGTAGTGTTTTCAATTTTCCCCCAGAGAACCAAATTAAACTGTAACTCTAGAATAAAGACTAAATGTGTCCAAGTCTCATCTTTAAAGTTGGTTTTAGCACATTTGTATTTCACACTTATTCCAAAAGGTAATTCCAAATGAGGCTAAAGGTTTTGCAAAATTCTTCCAAAATATCTAATACAGATATTGTAACATACTATTTAATACGTAAGTATCTAAAAATATGTTTGCCATTAAATGCTCAATTTTGACTTGTTAGGGAAGTTTTGTTCGGCCTTTTAGCTACAGTCCCTCTCCCCTTACCATATCTCTAAAAGCCAGTCTCTTTACCTAGTACAACACCAGTATCTTTACCTAGTACAAAATGTACAACTCCTACTCTCTCCAGATGAGAATCTTTTTCATAAGAATAACTGCATTATAGTATATCACTTTTCCTTAGGGGGATTTTAGTTCCACTGTCTAAAGCATAATTTGCTAGTGAGTTACTAGTCATACAATCCTAAAATATTATTGGGTTTCAGGTACAAATTTAAATTTGTGTTGGAATACTCGGATGTTGAGAGTCCCTTGGACTGCAAGGAGATCCAACCAGTCCATTCTAAAGGAGATCAATCCTGGGTGTTCATTGGAAGGACTGATGCTAAAGCTGAAACTCCAACACTTTGGCCACCTCATGCGACGAGTTGACTCACTGGAAAAGACTCTGATGCTGGGAGGGATTGCGGGCAGGAGGAGAAGGGGACGACAGAGGATGAGATGGCAGGATGGCATCACCGACTCAATGGACATGAGTTTGAGTGAACTCCGGGAGTTGGTGATGGACAGGGAGGCCTGGCGTGCTGTGATTCATGGGGTCGCAAAGAGCCGGACACGACTGAGTGACTGAACTGAACTGAACTTGGATGTAATTTAAAATTATTACATCTTTCACAAAACATTGATATACAAACCACCTGGACATCAATCAAAACTTCCTGATAACAGAGGTAAAATTACATAACTTCCCTTCTAATCTGTCTTTAAAAAACAATTTAATTAGAAATAACTTTTACCTTCTTTTAAGTTCTCGGGATCCTGAATTCTCATTACCAACACTTCGCATCCTAGAGTTATCTAGATTGTGCCACTGTCCCCTTGACTGGTACTTCAGAATCTCATTTTGCCACTCATCATCAAAAGCATGAGCATCACCTACATTAAATATCAAAATGAAAGGGTAAGTGTCAACTGTCAGTAACTGCTTTGCTCCCCTGCTGTTTCCATCAGCCTAACCTTAGAGATAGGAAACTGCTTCAAATATAAAGGTCTTTGACTCAGAGTGATATTTTCTTTTCTATTTGTTCCTCTCCTATTCCTGCTGGTAATTTGGTTATTGATGAGCTGTTTTTTCATACACCTGCCTGGATATCATGTTATTCTATCCCTGGACCCCATGACCCAGTGACACTGACTTACAGTCTTTCTTTCTTCCTGGGTCTATCTCACAGTGATCCCATTTTTCCTCTGTACTTGGGAGACACTCCTCCTGGGGCAAGTACTTCCTATTAATCTCACAATTTCATTACATAATTTGGCCTCACAAGTTTCTATTTCAGTTTCCTAAGATAGGGTTACTCATCTGCTAATTTATGTTGCTATGAAGTAGGTAATCTAAATTCTATAATAATGATAAATGACAATACTTTTTCTTTCAGACTGCCTGTACAACAATGTTACTTTGCCAAAATTTTCTTCAATATGTTAATTATTGTGAAGTATTCTTTATATATTTAAATATGACCAAATTGCAAAGGTTAAAATTAAAGAAAGGTTTAGATGTTGTGGCTTTCATCTCATTGCATAAGAATAATTTTCTCCAATTCCAACCTTAAGAGAAATTCTTTTTCTAAAATGAAATGATAATTAAAACTCTTTACTATGATAAAATACCTTTATTTAAAATACTTTCTAAATACAGGAAATGAATATAACTTAAAAACTATAATGAGAAGAGTTAGGACACTAGAAAGAATTGAATGCATTAAAGAATAAGTAGAAAATATAGGAAGTGGAAAAGATGAGCTTGATCCATATATATTGTCACTCTGAGGTAACTATTTAGAATGTTTTTGAAAAAGTAACATCATAGGTGGCTGTTCACAATTATAGTTGGGAATTAAAATAAGCACAATATAAACTATATAAATGGTAAAATACTAATTTTGAAAAGGAAAAGTATGTGTGTTTATATGTTTATATATACATAAAACTATTAGGAATATATATACTAACATTAATACTAGTATTTTGGGGTTGGAATTATGGATGATTTTATTTTCTTTCTTGGTACTTTTTTATGCTTTTCAAATATACTTCTTTGATAACCACAAATATATAAAAACTCATTTTTACTAATGACAGCTTTACTAAAAAACAAGAGATTCCATTTTCCAAGTATAAAACAAAAAATATATGATAACATTAAAAAATCACTATGAAAAAACAGATCTACTATGAAACAATGAAACCACAATTTTATTACTATGTTGATAATGTATTGCCTACATAAACAATTTATAAACTGCCTGAAAGAACATCACATGAAATGTTTTCTATTAAAAAAATTCTCACCAAGTTCTACTGGTATAGCTACTATTTTAACTTTGAGATGAAGAATGCCATTTTTTCTGATAACTTACATTCATTCATATTGATGAACTCTTGATTGACCTCTTCATCTCCAGTCTTGTTGTTCTTTGACTTTTTAATGACATGAGCTCGGTCATGGAGGTGATGACCAACAGCCATTTTTTCTACTCCACTGTCAGAATCTCTTAATGCTTTCCTGGTTTCCTTTATCTGTGAAAATGAAGAAAATAAAAATTAGTTATTATTTATATAAATATAGCATATAAACTCCTCAGAACCTACTTACCTATAAGAACACAAATCTACTGCTTTAAAAATAATGGGTACTTAGTTCCACTACCAACTTGTAGTAAAATTATGGTAATTCTCTGATGTTTTCTGACCTCCTTAAAATTAAAATGTCTAGGACAAGCAGAACCAGTATAATTATTTAAAAAAAAGAATACATGTAAGGGCAACTAATTATTCAGCAGTCATGAAATGACTTAAATATTGTTTTTATTTAAGTCACCCATTATACAGGCAACCCCTAATTTTCTTTACTATAAGTACTAATGAATAAATGGAGAAGTGGCAACTCTCAAACCAAAATCTGTAGGAGTCAACTGTTTCAATCCCTACATGATAGTAAGTTGGTAATTTCTAGGTAAAGATGAAGACATATACCTCCTCCAATCCAACAATAGTATTCCCAATCCTTTTTGCACAAGGAGACAGCTATGAAGATGAATAAGTGAAAAATGATAAACACCTTCATATCTATTATTAGAAAAGTAGATTTTAAAACTGTGGTATATTCATATTTTGGACATTATATAGAAGTTAAAATAAAGAAACCAGAGCTACACATATCAAATTGAACAAATCTTAGAAGCAATTACTGTTCAAAGTCTAGTTGCAGAGCAAAGTCATGTGTGCTAGGAAACCATTTATACAAAGTTTGCTGCTGCTAAGTCGCTTCAGTCATGTCCGACTCTGTGTGACCCCATAAACGGCAGCCCACCAGGCTCCCCCGTCCCTGGGATTCTCCAGGCAAGAACACTGGAGCGGGCTGCCATTTCCTTCTCCAATACAAAGTTTAGAAACCTGTAAAATGATTCACTATATTGTATATGGAGCATACATAGTAATGAAATTGTAAAAGCATGCATAAAAGTGATAAGTTCCAGGTACAGGCATACCTCAGAGATAGTGCAGGATCCATTCTGGACCTCTGCAATGAAGGAAATAGTGCAATAAAACGTGTCACATGAATTTCTGGTTTTCCAGTGCATATAAAAGTAATGTTTATTCTATTCTGTTGTTATTAAGTTTGCATTATGTCTAAAAAAGCAATGTACACACCATAATATAAAAACACTTTATGGCTAAAAATTGCTAACTATGACCTTACAGTATAGGATTGCCACAAACCTTCAGTTTGCAAAAAATGCAACTTATCTGTGAAGGGCAATAAAGTGAAGACCAGTAAAATGAGGTATGCCTGTATAAGAAAATGGTTCTCTTTGGGGAGGGAGAAAGGGAAAAGGGACCAAGGAGGGAGGAGCATATTGGAAATTTTAACTGCATTTTTGCTTAAAAAGAAAACAAAAGACAACTTAAATAGAGAAAAGCATTATGACTTCACTAAACTGGATTAAAGAAATATGGGGTATTTATATTATTCTCTATGTCCTGTCTGTACACTTGAAATATTTTATGAGTTAAAAAATTCATTTACTTTGAATATAAACTAACTGTAGACATTTATTTCATGAAACAAAGACTTTAGTGTCTACTTCCCTTGTCAATGTGTAAAGGTATAATAAACATCAATAGACATTAAAGATAAAAAAGGCACCTGGGGGCACAAATGCAGGTAGGTGGGGGAGACAAGTGAGGGAAAGTTGCTCAGTTGTGTCCGACTCTTTGCGACCCCATGGACTATACAGTCCACAGAATTCTCCAGGCCAGAATACTGGAGTGGGTAGCCTTTATATTATGATGAGTACCTTGCTTTTTTAGACATAATGTTATTGCAAACTTAATAACAACAGAATAGAATAAACGTTACTTTTATATGCACTGGAAAACCTCTTCATTGCAGAGGTCCAGAATGGATCCTGCACTGTCTCCCCCACTGCAAAGAATGCCTTAAGAGAAAAAACTACAGTCAACTTTATTGCTTTTCACACTCCTTTGTGTTTTCTTCCCTCTTCTCTTTTCCGCACCAGTAACAGGTAAAATTTTAATAGCTAAAATTTGATATGGGTGATCCATCATTCCATAACTACAAAGTTCCAAGAAAGTACTTACTCCTCCTGGAGCCCTACGGGTTTGTGTTGAGGCCTGGAAAACCTTTGGCGGTTCATCTCCTACTTTGGAATAAGTCATCACAGAGGATGAACTAAATGAATGTCCATTTGGATCCATTGAAAGGTGACCCTGGAGATAAATATAAATTGTATATCCAGTGAGTTCAGTCAAACATGAAGAACTAATGTCAGAAGATTCAAATAAGCAACAACACTAGCTGTAAGTTCTAATAAAGATACTGTATATGATCAGTATGATGTATCCAAATGGTACCCCCATGAAGGCCCTAACCTCCTTCCATTTTAGGTACCAATTCACACTCCTCTTGTAAGGAATAATGAATAACAAGTGATTCACTTAGAATTCCTCAAATCTTTGAGGTCAAAAACTTCAAGGCTTAAGTTTATAGATGTTATGCCCTGAAGCATGTGATACTTTTATAGTCAATGGTTAACTTTTGTGAGCAATTTTGCCAATGTTGAGCCAACTAACCATATGCCAAGAAGTTTTATATCTTCTGTGGGTACCAAAGCTACACTTCTAATGTCCAAGATCTGGAGATTTTGAGATGATCCTTAGATTTCAAACTGGATGACCAAAATAATATGGTCTTCATATTGAATCAAGTTATTATTTTGATTATGATTAATGTTATAAGTAGAAAAGTAAGAATATTAGTACTAGTTTATAAGTATTCAGACTATATGACTCTAATCCAGTTTCTAAATATCATTCTTAAAATTTCTGAGTTATTTTTAAACACTAAAACTTCATAACTTAGATGCTATAATTTTTTTAAGTAGACAAGTTATACATAATAAAAA
The DNA here is from genome assembly GCF_049115385.1 of Moschus berezovskii. Taxonomy (NCBI): domain Eukaryota; kingdom Metazoa; phylum Chordata; class Mammalia; order Artiodactyla; family Moschidae; genus Moschus; species Moschus berezovskii. The sequence goes on from NC_142460.1 coordinate 131,863,707, forward strand.
ATCTAAATTCATAGAAAATGTTCATTTACAATAGTGACCTTCAACAGAATAAATATTTTTGAGGTTCAATTTTTTATTTTGAAAATTTAAGTAATGCTATTTATCAAACTTGTAGGTTATGAGATCATTTTGATAGGTTGTGGCCAGGATTTTTAAAATATGAAATAAAATAGAAAATATCAGTGGACACTGTAAGCAGCATGATCCTTTTCTCATGAAACTTTCATTTCAGGTGTACAATATATACAGTACACAGGCAGGGTCATGATGTAAGATGTATTTTTTAGTTTCTGGGGACTATGGTCAGAAAATGGTTGAAAGCCACTATAACATATATAGGGTACTAATAATGGAAAACAACGTTCTCATCCATCTTTTAGTACTTACAAAGTTTCTTTGTATTTCCTGCATACTGTTTCGCATATTTAACATCATTCGGTCCATTGCCTGAAAAGGGCTGACATCTGTATGCTACAGGACATTAGGAAGTATGTTATTAACTATAAATACAACACGAAAGAAGCAAATCCACCTTCCCCAAACAGCTCAATTTCTTTCTTTTCTTGACTTTTGCTGTGGGATCTCATGCAGTGATCAACCAGGCAAAGATAATGTAAGGACTATACAATGCAAGTGATTTGTTAAAGAAAAATTTGAAGCATACACACAATCCTAAACAGCCAGCATATAAATGGTTAGGAAACTGTAACACTATAAACACATGCATACATACAAGTGTATATATCCACATGAATATACATGCAAGAACAGATAAGTATACACATACATATCATTCAACTTGCTCAAAACATAATTTGGTTGCTGTTTAAATACTGAGTGGTATGTTCTGGGTTGGCACAGCTTTAGCATAGACTAGTCTTCAAATTTTTCCTTCTTACCTCTGTATATCCCACCAGAAAAATAAATAAAACTTGAGTGTAAGATAACAGTGTAGTCTCCAGAAGGACCACATGGCTAATAGAGGCTGACTCTGGAGTAGCTAGCCCTCCTTTCCATCAGCGTTAGGGTTAGTTGCTCAGTCGTGTCCAACTCTGCAACCCCATGGACTGTAGCCTACCAGGCTCCTCCATCCATGGGATTTCCCAGGCAAAAGTACCGGAGTGGGTTGCCATTGCCTTCTCCAGGGGATCCTCCCAAACAGGGATCAAACTTGGGTCTTCCGCATTGCGGGCAGACTCTTTATAGTCTGAGCCACCAGGGAAGCCTTTTCATCAGAGCTGGTGCCAAGCGACAGAGGTTGATTCATTCCACTAACAGGTCTTGGAATTGTTGCCTATCATTGATTGTTCAATAGGGCATACCCTTGAAGCATGAGGTGTGCTCCTCTCCAAGAACAGTTAAGAATTCCTCTGGAACAGTGGTTTCTTAGCCAAGAGTGATTTTTACCCCAGGGGGACACTTTTTAATAATTACACTCATTTTTGTTTGTCACAACTGAGGAGGGTATATGACTGGCGCCCAGTGACAGGGTCAGGGATTCTGTTAAACATCCTACAAAGCACAAGAATGAAGGACAGCTCCCCACAACAAGTTATCCAGCCCAACATAAAAGTAGCAGCATCGAGGCAAACAAACACTGCTCTAGAAAAATCTTCTATTGATTTTAGGTTTTATCACTGGAATGATCACCAGGAATCAAAAAGTGAAGCACACATTCTAGTGTCAGCCAAAGCATCGTCTACTATTAGAAGGAGTTTCTGGTTCCAGGACTTCCCCGCTCAAGCAGGAGGAGTCTTTTGATTCCTACATGTAAGGCACTGTTAAGCAGTGCTGGTATTTCAGCCCTTCTGGAGATTCTTTTGCTTTGTACCCTTCTGGGACTCAGTAAAGAATTATCAAAGGTCTGTTTACATATCTGCCTTCTATTGAGTTTTTATCGCTAATGGCAACCCACTCTAGTAGTCTTGCCTGGAGAATTCCACGGACTGAGGCTACAGTCCATGGGGTTGCAAAGAGTTGGACACAACTGAGTGACTAACACATTCAAATACAATAGGAAATAGAAAAATCAAATTCCTCTTTAGAATCTGCACTAACCATTGGGGGCTTCCCCTGTGGCTCAGTGACAAAGAATCCGCCTGCAATGCCGGAGACCAAGGTTCAATCCCTGGGTCAGAAAGATCCCCTGGAGAATGGAATGCAACCCACTCCAGTATTCTCCTGGAGAATCCTATGGACAGAAGAGCCTGGTGGGCTACAGTCCATGGTACTGCAAAGAGTTGGACGCAACTGAGCAACTGTCACATCACTTTACTTCTAACCATAGGACAGAACAACAAAGACACATTTAGGAAATATGATACATCTTTCCCTGATAACTCAGCTGATAAAGAATCCACCTGCCATGCAGAATACTCCCGTATTCTTGGGCTTCCCTGGAGGCTTAGCTTGAAAAGGATCTACCTGCAATGCAGGAGACCCCGGTTTGATCCCCGGGTTGGGAAGATCCCCTGGAGAAGGGAATGGCAACCCACTTCAGTATTCTGGCCTGGAGAATTCCATGGACTGAATAGTCCACGGGGTCGCAAAGAGTCGGACACGACTGAGCAACTTTCACACTTAGGATGCTAACGACAGCAACAGAATTAATCTCCATTTCAGAGATTCAACACAATTCTGGAAATATTGTGAATTGTTTGTTTAAGTGTTACATTGAGAATCAACGCTGTTTAAGAGTTAATTCAAGAGAGACTAAAGAGCTAGCTTAAGGAAAGTAAGGGAAAAAAAGATCACATGTTTTGGGTATATTTTGTCTCTTCTCAATTCACTGTCAGCCATTAAAAGATGTGTCTATACTTGCTATGGGGGTGGCCCAATGCCTTGACAAAAAGGGGGGTTACAAATTAGAGCTGAGATTCCAGTGGGCTTTGCAGGCCTTCAGGAACTTTGTACAGCTGCTCTTCTCTCTGCCTAGAATGTTCTCTCCTGACTCAGTATAGTTTCTTCTCATCATTCAAGTATCACCTCCTTAGAAAGGTTACCTGTCTAATCTCTTCTCCACCTGAACCTGTTCCTGTATCAGTTGCCCATTTCATCTCCTTCAAAGCACTCAGAAGCACTTTGACTATCTGAATTATTTTGTTCTTTATTGTCTGTCCTCCCACTGTGAAAATACCCTCTGTGAAGGCAGGGCTATCTTCTCTGTCTTGCTTATCACCATATTCCCAGTACTTAGAAACAACTAAGTATTTAGAAACAACTCCTGGTACATAGGAGGGCTCAATAAATATTTGCTGAATGAATGAACTAATTATCTGTAGCTCAGTTCAAGCTCATATATCCAACTGCTTACTAGATAAATCAACCTGAACAGCCCACAGATGCCTCAAGTGCAAAACACCCAGAACTGAAATGATCTTTCTGAAGACTCCTGCCCTCATACTGACACTGCCTCAATGCTCTGTTCCTTAGCTCAGTGGCATTTTCATCAACCTAACTCCTCAGGCCAGAAAAATAAGCATAAAACTTTTTTTCCCCTTCTCTACTGATCCAACAACCCAATGAATCGCCAAGTGCTATCCATTTACTTATTTAACTCTCTCAGAAGAGATTATTCCTCTTTATCACCACAGCTATTACTTGAGAAGAAGCTATCTCTCATACTTCTCAGAAGCCTCTCTGCCTCCACTCTGGCCCCTTCTAATACCTCTCTTCCCTGCAGGGACAATGCTTTTTCAAAAAATAAGAATCTGATTATCCTACTATTTTGACAAAAATTCATCAATTGCTTCTCCTGCTCTTTTGTTAAAGTCCACAGTCCTTATCAGGGCCAAAAGAAGTCCCCCCTGGTACCTCATCATCCTTACCTATACCTATTCTCCAAATCACACCTAGGGCCAAATAACCCCAAACATCTTTGGGTTCCCTAGCCTCCTGGTCTTTACACATGCTGTTTCCTCTGTGTTGATCTCTCTTCTCCCTTCCCAGCTTATCCTGGCTAATTCCTATTAATCCTTAAGGCTCAAGAAGTCTTCTCTAACTGACCTCCACTCCACCAACACAAAGGTCTGGGCTATGGGCTTTTTTCTATCTGTGTGCCCAAAGCATGCTGAACTTCCTGATTACCTGACTGATAACTCTGTGCTACAGCTGTTTTTTTTTCCTTCATTGCTTGTCCCACTAAAAACTCTGATCAGGAAGAACAAATGTTATAAGGCAAAGTTTAAGGTAAGAAATGGCTAAAGTCTAGCACAAGAGAATTCAAAAAACTTTTTCATGAGCATATAGATGCATGCACAGAAAGTGCTCCAAGGTGATGATGCTATTCTCTGCTACTCCCCAGATTGCCTTTAAGTGTGTTAGAAATTAGCAGCACAGAAAAAGAGGACCAAAGGCTCAGAGAAAACCAGGGGTGGAAGAAAAAAGCTGGCTGCAGAGTACTTGGACATTGGGAAGGAAAGCATGACTGAACTGACAACAGAGTCCTAGAGAAAGCAGTCAGTCTGAGCTTTTCCAGATGTGCTTGTCTATCCTCAATTTGGTGCTTTTTTACTTTTTGAAAAGTCAGCATAAGCAAGTAGAATTCTCCAACTTTTAAACACAACTACGGGGATCCCTTTTGTAAATAAAATGAATCATCATCAACCAAAATGTACTTTTTCTTTTGGAAAACTGATTTTTTTTATGTTGATGTGATGTATTCCACAAAACCCAGGCCTAAACATTCTAAGACAAATTTCACACATGAAACATTTTCAGTAACAAATGCTAAAAGCTGTTATGAAAGTGAGATGGCATGCCGATTCAGTATGCTTGAGTTAATGAAAAATAAAATATTGTCAGAAAATATTGCTAAAATGGCTTGTGTCTTATGATACGAACCATACCACCAAAACTGCCAAAAGGCACAAGAGAACTCATTGCCTAGAAAAAAATTCAATTAATTTTGGTATGATATTTATTATACAACAATCTCTGAAAAAGTAATGCACTACATAATCACATAGTTCAGAGCTAACCAAATTACAAAACCATTAAATCAAAAAAAGCTCAATATACATATTTAAAGTTATCTGCTTATTATTCATTGTAGAGTCTGACATGAGGCTAGAAGACAAACAAGGAGACCACATATCTCTTTTAAATAAGACTACTCTAGTATTTGTTAAAGAGAAAGTAATTGCTATGGACTAAGACAAACTTTTTTCAAAGAAAATGCAAATTCACACCAAAATTAACACATAATTATGATTAAGATTATATCATCTTTCTTTTGCTCAACGATTTCATATTTTTAAAAAATCATTTAATCTTGCCTGAAACCAATTAAAAATCAAAACTATCTATGTTAATAACATTTCAAAAGCTTAGAAGAAATATTGGTCAAAAAATTTAATGGATACCTCCTAAGAACTAATATGGAATAAGAAATACAGACTTCAGAAAGGATCATGCATATAGGTTTAAAAATATTTAGTCTTTGATAGGAAAAAGAATGTTAAACATAATAGATGGAATAATAAAAATAAATTTTTAGATACGTATATAAATTAAAAACTTTCATTACTTGGAAGTTTCAAATGTTGAACATAAATTTTGAGTTTCTTGGTAAAAGGTATATATAAAATTATACCATCATTCAGTTATAATTTTCTCCCTGTGTAAGTTATGTCAAAAAACTAGAGAAAACTGTGTTTAAATTTTATAATAAATTAGAACAGTAATCTCCAAAGTGTATTTGTACACCAATAAAATTCCTCATTCTGTTTCTTTTAACTGAAAGGAAAAACAGATTTTACATTGACTCTGGCACCATCTCTCAATCTGTCAGACGGTCATACGTTATATCTTGAATTATAAACTGCCTAATGAAATAAACTTACAGATTAAATGATCTAGTTTTAACCAAAACAGACCCCAAATGGACAACTGGCTTAAAAACATCCCAATAAAGAAATCATGAACTGAAGAAAAAGCTAATAGTACAAAGAAATGGCACAGCTGATGCTTTTCCTACTTTTGTAGGAATCTCTATTTTCCCTCATAATAGGGCTGATAAAGATGAAAAATGCCAAGAAATGGGTGAAAAATAAAGAAAAAGGTTATCAAGTATATATCTGAAATATAAATTTTCATCCACTATGCTTAAAAGTATCAGCATATGGCTCACTACTTAATCAAAATACTCATTTTAAAATTTATAACTTCACAAAAAGAGAAAAAAAAAGCTTTGTGTAAACTATTATTAAAAAGTTCAAATATAACAGCTAGTATGCTCAAAAAGCCTACTCTACTTAGCTGTGCTGTTTTCAAACTAGGCAGCTGATTTGTCCATCTTCTACAGTCAATTTCTAATTTTTATTCCTACCTTCATATGTAATTATAGGACACTGACTTAGAAAAGTCAAGTTGGGATAGAGGTCTTTTGTTGTTACTGTTGTTTGTTTGTTTTCTTTTAATTAATGTATTTAGTTTTGCTTTTACATAAGTCTTTCATAGTGAGACATAAACATATCAAATGTATCACACCCTAGGGGAAAACAGGAGAGCCATATCTCACCAGTATAACTCATTCAGAGGAAAAGAAGAGTTTTGGTTAAAAAGAAGCTGAATGTTCCTTGGAAAACCTACTATAACCATATGAAATTCCTATATTTAAAAATTACTACTGCCCTTCAACTGCCCTAGGGCAATGCTCAGCACTCGGTTAGCAAAGAGTTTTCATAGCTTGAACAAGAAAAAAAAACTCACTGGTGTTAGCTTTCTAAAATAGTTGATACAATATAATGTGATTGAATATAATATTATATATACCACTTGATTTTAGATGGGTGAGGTAAGTAAATACTACCTAGCAGTATTTACTGTATAAAACACCATGAAACTCAAAGTTTTATGAAATGGTTTGGTCTAAATCTGATATAGTAAAATCACCATTTACTTTCTATTTAATAGGTAGATGAGTACTGCAGTTTCTCTTGGGAAAATGTTGAAAGAGATTATTACTAAATAAAAAAAATAATAAGATGATAGGTTCACCTGTAGGTTATTAGTGTCCTTTACTCAGTGTTGGTTATTTTTAAAAAGCTTTGCTCTCTCTTTGAATATTATCATACCCTTCATTAAGGTAGCCAAAAACTACATGTGGCTATTTAAAATTAATTTTAAATAATTAGAATTGAAAATTCAGTTCCTCAGTGGCACTAGGCACATTTCAAAGGTTTGATAGTCATATGTGGCTAACCATACTGGACAGGGTGGATTTAGAACATTTAAATCGTCCAGAGCATTCTATTGGATAAATGCTACACACAGATTTTAGCCGACACCTAGGTTCATCATCTTCAATTCAGTTCATTCGCTCAGTCATGTCTGACTCTGCAATCCCATGGACTGCAGCATGCCAGGCTTCCCTGTCCATCACCAGTTCCTGGAGCTCACTCAAACTAATGTCCATCGAGTTGGTGATGTCATCCAACCATTTCATCCTCTGTCGTCCCCTTCTCCTCCCGCCTTCAGTCTTTCCCGTGAGCAGGGTCTGTTCCAATGAGTTAGTCCTTCATATCAAGTGGCCAAAGTATTGGAGTTTCAGTTTCAGCAACAGTCCTTCCAATGAATTGAATTCAGGGTTGATTTCCTTTAGGATTGACTGGTTGGATCTCCTTGCAGTCCAACGGACTTCAAAAGTCTTCTCCAACACCACAGTTCAAAAGCATCAATTCTCTGATGCTCAGCTTTCCTTATAGTCCAGTTCTCACATCCATACATGACTACTGGAAAAACCACAGCTTTGACTAGACAGGCTTTTGCTGGCAAAGTAATGTCTCTGTTTTTTAATATGCTGTCTAGGTTGGTCATAACTTTTCTTCCAAGGAGCAAGTGTCTAAATTTCACGACTGCAGTGATTTTGGAGCCCAGAAAAACAAAGTCTCTCACTGTTTCCATTATTTCCCCGTCTATTTGCCATGAAGTAATGGGACTGGAAGCCATGATCTTAGTTTTCGGAATGTAGACCTTTAAAGCCAACTTTTTCACTCTCCTCTTTCACTTTCATCAAGAGGCTCTTTAGTTCTTCTTCACTTTCTGCCATTAGAGCGGTGTCATCTGAGTATCGGAAAGAAAGTGAAGTCGCTCAGTCGTGTTCGACTCTTTGCGACCCCATGGACTGTAGACTACCAGGCTCCTCTGTCCATGGGATTTTCTAGGCAAGAGTACTAGAGTGGCTTGCCATTTCCTTCTCTGGAGGATTTCCCAACTCAGGGATTGAACCTGGGTCTCCTGCATTATAGACAGACACTTTACCATCTGAGCCACCAGGGAAGTCCAAGTATCAGAGTTACTTGAGTATTGGAGATTATTGATATTTCTTGATTCCAGCGTATGCTTCATCCAGCCCAGAATTTCGCATGATACATTCTGCATATAAGTTAAATGAGCAGGGTGACAATATACAACCTTGGCTTACTCCTTCCCCATATGCAACCAATCTGTTGTTCCATGTCTGGTTTTAACTGTTGCTTCTTGACCTGCATACAGGTTTTGCAGGAGGCAAGTAAGGTGGTCTGGTATTCCCATCTCTATATTTTCCAGTTTGTTGTGATCCACACAGTCAAAAGTTTTGGTGTAGTCGATGAAGCAGAAATAGATGTTTTTCTGGAACTTGCTTGCTTTTTCAACTATCCAAGGGATGTTGGCAATTTGATCTCTGGTTCCTCTGCCTTTTCTAAATCCAGCTTGAACATCTGGAAGTTCTTGGTTCATGTAGTGTTGAAGCCTGGCTTTGAGAATTTTGAGCATTATTTGCTAGCAGGTGAGATGAGTTCAATTGTGCGGCATTCTTTGGCATTGCCTTTCTTTGGGATTGGAATGAAGACTGACCTTTTCCAGTCCTGTGGCCACTGCTGAATTTTCCAAATTTGCTGACATATTGAGTGCAGCACTTTCACAGCATCATCTTTTAGGATTTGAAATAGTTCAATTGGAATTCCATCACCTCCACTAGCTTTGTTCGTAGTGATGCTTCCTAAGGCCCACTTGACTTCACACTCCAGGATGTCTGGCTCTAGATGAGTGATCACACCATCGGAATTATATGGGTCATGAAGATCTTTTTTGTATAGTTATTCTGTGTATTCTTGCCACTTCTTCTTAATATCTTCTGCTTCTGTTAGGTCCATACCATTTCTGTCCTTTACTGTACCCATCTTTGCATGAAATGTTCCCTTGGTATCTCTGATTTTCTTGAAGAGATCTCTAGCCTCCCATTCTATTGTTTTCCTCTATTTCTTTGCACTGATCACTGAGGAAGACTTTCTTGTCTCTCCTTGCTATTCTTGGGAACTCTGCATTCCAATGGGCATATCTTTCCTTTTCTCCTTTGCTTTTCGCTTCTCTTCTTTTCTTGGCTATTTGTAAGGCCTCCTCAGACAACCATTTTGTCTTTTTGCATTTCTTTTTCTTGGGGATGGTCTTGATCACTACCTCCTGTAAAATGTTACAAACCTCTGTCCATAGCTCTTCAGGCACTCTATTAGATCTAATCCCTTATATCTATTTGTCATTTGCACTGTATAACTGTAAAGTATTTGATTAATAATAAGGGAGATGATTTCATCATCTTAAAAGTTAATTTATACCACTAGAAACTGGACTCGGTAGCAACTATGTTAGTTTTTCATTCAAATATTGTTCTTAGCCTTCTTTTGTATTCAGAATTGTTTTCTTACTTTACTTTCCTTATTTAATCCTCACATTTATGCAATCATATTAGTTCAGCTATGGGGGCTTTGTGGTTCCCCAAACCTTGATTTCAAGCCACACTGGCAAGACAAATATGAGGCAAGCTAAAATACAAATCATTCTAAATTATGAATCAGATAAACTACAGTTTCAAATAAATTTATCTTTCTATTGGTTATATATTTCTTATTCCAGCTCATTAAACATTCAGATGTTTTAAGCCCAGGTACTCAGGAAAACATTTCTTCTTCTAATGGATAACCAGCAGAGTTACAGCTTAGGCATCTTCACTAAGAACTTTACAGCTGAATTATAAACAGATCTCCTCTCTGTGCTTACAAGGGAATAAAATTGTCACCTCCTACTTTTTGCACAAAGGCTACAAGCAGCTCATTTATGCATGCAAATAATACAAAGCACTATGTACAGCCTTACTCTTTCTTTGCTATGTTTATAACAGCTATATAAAATACTTTTATCTTTCATGTGAAAGATAAAATTTCACAATGTCATATTTGATATTTCTGCTCTCTTTGACAGTTTTTTCCTTTGGGCTTAATTTTAGACTTTTATGGAAATTTATAGCCCTAAAAGTAAAAAATAAACATAATGACCACATTAACAAATTTAAAAATAATTGGAATGAAATTAACATATATATATTGGGATAATGTATATGTGAAAAAGAATGTGATATATATTGGGATAATGTATATGTGAAAAAGAATGTGAAGATTACTTTCATTTAAATGGCAAATGTAATTTTATCCATCAAACTTCTTAAGAGTATTTGAAACATTTTGCTCTATTTAACAACAAGATAATTGCAAATAGAAAATATGAAAGTATTTCTTTGGAAGGTCCTGGAAGTTTCCCAATTGACCAATTCAAAATGTTTATTGAGAGTTGCATGCGAACATATGTATTACCATATGTGAAATAGATAGCCAGTGGGGATTTGTTGTATGACTCAGGGAACTCAATGTGGGGCTCTGTGACAACCTGGAGGGGGAGGGATGCGGTGGGAAGAGGGAGACAGTGCCATGAGGGAGGGGACGACATATGTACACCTATGGCTGATTCATGTTGATGTATGGCAGAAACCAACACGATATTGTAAAGCAATTATCCTTCAATTAAAAAGAAATGTTAAAAAATGTTTACTGAGGTCCAAAGATCTACATTTGAACTGTAAAGATTTATGTTTTAGAAACTCCTGTGGATTTGTTGTTCTAGAACTGCCATTCTTAAGGCTGAAAAAGCAACACAAAGAAGCAGAAAAGAAAATAGCTAAGATATATAAATATCCTGAGTTTTTTGTTGTTTGTAACCTTTTAGTTTTGCTCTCAGGCAAGACTTCTGAATATATATTGTAGTCCTATAAGGCTTTTGAATAACTTTTAAACTAACTTTTAAAAGTTAATCTAAGTTTTGAAGGTCCAAGGTAGCCAAGGAGTAGATTGGGTTTTCCTGGTCCAGTAGATAAAAAGCATTATACTACAGTTTTGGATGCTATTTTAAAGCAAGAAGAAAAAGTGTTGTATGTAAGGATATTTCCATGCCTGTCCTAATTTAAGACATGGAAGTAAATGATAAGGTGAGAAAAACCTTATCACAGTTTTTCTTCCTTCCATGGTTCACATGGAAAACAATGTCTTAAGTTTGGCTTATAATATATATATATATAAAACCCTATGGTGCTAAAAGTTTTGGTATCACAGTGCAATTCTATACAGTTAACACTCATTGTCAAAGAATTCTGCTTTTCAACAGGTCCTTCCCTGTGTATAACGATTATTTCTATAACGTTAATCCTATCCTATCATCAGAGATAAATTCTTCTGTAATACTTTTCTTCACTATCTTTAAAATAAAGAACTTACAGTCAAGGAATTTTCTTCATCCTCACGTCCCATACGGTTACGAGCTCTTCCTCTCGTATCAGAGATGCTGAGCATGTCTCTTCCAAAAGGTTCAGAAAAACTTCTCATCATCTGTCGCATACTTTCTCGGTGTGCGATAAAAGAATCACTATTGAAAATAAAAATGCAATCGTGTAAGTGTAAATGTTGGAATTTAAATAATAATTAGGCAGCTTAATACTACAAAGAATGACTTGGGGCTAATATGCTTGTTAAAGAGACAAAAGGAGTTAAAAAAACACATCTTTGAAAATGCACTTTGGCACTTTATAAAGGAAGGTCGTAATTGCTGGATATTGGATGTTATTACATCTTAAAATGAGAGTTTTCTCACTTTTAAAAGTCTCATAGTGCATGTGTAAATATGGAAAATTGAAATGGGGGGAAACTTCTACAATTAAATCCAACGTAAATGTTCAGTTCAGACTGTATAAATGTGTTTTTTTTTCCATAATAGTAATAAAGCTTATTTCTTGGCAACTCTCACTAAAATGTAAAATAAAGTACACCAATATATTTCTGTGTGGAGAAGGAAATGGCAATCCATTCCAGTATTCTTGCTCAAAAATCCCATGGACAGAGGAGCCTGATGGGCTCCAGCCCATGGCTTGCAAAGAGTCGGACACAACTGAATATTAATTTATCTTTGTGAAAACCCTAAAGCTTGTCAGATTTTGATATTCATGGTAAGATGTTACTAAGTTTTGTTTCAATAAATACATTTCCTAATTGTTTTTAGTAAAGTATCAGTTTTAATTATATGCTAAGACAGAACTTTACTCCAAAAATATTGTGTAGTTCTGAAGTCTTATTGCCTTAATTCAACTTGAAAATAATTTCTAAAAATTGAATGTAGAAATTTGTTATGTAGAATGTTTCAAATGATTATATCGATTTTACTATAATGGTGTAAAGGTGAATTTTTTAACTCATCTAAAGGATTTATTTTTTGGGGCTCCAAAATCACTGCAGATGCTGATTGCAGCCATGAAATTAAAAGACACTTACTCCTTGGAAGGAAAGTTATGACCAACCTAGATAACATATTAAAAAGCAGAGACATTACTTTGCCAACAAAGGTCCGTCTAATCAAGGCTATGGTCATGTATGGATGTGAGAGTTGGACTGTGAAGAAAGCTGATCGCCGAAGAACTGATGTTTTTGAACTGTGGAGTTGGAGAAGACTCTTGAGAGTCCCTTGGACTGCAAGGCGATTCAACCAGTCCATCCTAAAGGAGACCAGTCCTGGGTGTTCAATGGAAGAAGTGATGTTGAGGCTGAAACTCCAATACTTTGGCCACCTGATACGAAGAGCTGACTCATTTGAAAAGACCCTGATGCTGGGAAAGATTGAAGGAGAAGGGGATGACAAAGGATGAGATGGCTGGATGGCATCACCAGCTCAATGGACATGAGTTTGAGTGAACTCCGGGAGTTGGTGATGGACAGAGAGGCCTGGCGTGCTGTGATTCATGGGGTTGCAGAGTCGGGCACGACTGAGCAACTGAACTGAACTGAAAGGATTTTCAGCAATTACAATCTAGTCTTCTATTCAGAAAGAGTACCATTTCCCAGGTACATATGATTATATTACTAAATATTAAAGTAAAAAATAAAAAGAACTGACCTTCCTTATAGCTATGCCTATGTTATTCTGCTCATTTTCCCACAAATGCTTATGTCACTAGGATTTTTGCAGGAGGAGGAGGGTATTATCCTGTTGCCTAGCATTTCTCTAGTGTGATCATAATTTATACCCCCCACAACAATTTATTTTTGGACATTTCAGTGGCTTCATACCACTCACTGTAATCACAACAAAACTCATGAAGGTGCACTTTGTACATTTGCTTTTCCTTTATGTCTTCAGAAACTTCTTTTAGAAGTTAGTCTTTAGCTCCACTTTCTGTATGTTGGTGTCTTTTAGCAGATTAACAAACTTTAAAGACTTCTCTTAAAGAGATACTGATGCAATGTTCAAATCAAATCTTTGTTTACAGAAAAAGTAAATAAAATGAGTATTCTCAACAAATTAACAGGAAGGCTGTTTATAAGAGTGTTTCCTTACTGTTCTGTTCTTCAGATCTGTTTACTCCTGTGCGGTAACAATTGTTCTAAAGGAAGCTGGTTAAGTAGAAAAAGAAATATATTTACAAATGATAAATAGCAGCTCCTTTGCATACCTGACCAACACAATAACTTTCAACCACCTCCGCAGTAGGACCAGTGCTAGTCTGGATGATAGAGCCATATACTAAAAAACTGTAACAAGTCAGTACTCTTGCTTCTTCATTTGTTCTCCTGCTGTCCTTCTCTTGTCCTTTATATACTCATCCACTTGGGGACATTTCCCTACTTTTCAGCCTCCTTCCTGCTGACAAACTTTACACAAAGTCATAAAAGGAAAGTGCTCTCCAGTGTGTGCAGTCCGAGTATGCTCTTAGTGCAGCAGAACACAAAAATTTCAGCAGAAGTCCAAAAATTAAACTACTCTTAACCAAATTAGTAACCCAATCTCTGAGAATGAAGGGTCTCTTTAGCTGAATGTTCAGTATTTAACTACAGAAATACACTTGCCCTAAATTCACTTAAGAAATATAATAATATAAAGACACTAGAGCATTTAGGTTTGTTTAGAGATTATTCATACTTCATTCTTTCCAGCTAAAAGCAGACTCTAATATATTTAGGAATGATCAAGTAAAAATATTACACATACAATGCAGAAAAATTCCATAAATAAGATCATCCTCCTATGAATTCTTGTAGGATAAAGTTTTGGATCTGTTTTACTGATAGGAGTGATGGGCATAGGAAATGTAACAGATTACTGTTCTTAGATTTGCCACCTATTAAAAAGTTTGATAATCACTTCTTCAGCAGAATTATAGGCAACTGGCATGGAGGAGGAGAAGGCAATGGCACCCCACTCCAGTACTCTTGCCTGGAAAATCCCATGGACAGAGGAGCCTGGTAGGCTGCAGGCCATGGGGTCGCGAAGAGTCGGACACGACTGAGCGACTTCACTTTCACTTTTCACTTTCATGCATTGGAGAAGGAAATGGCAGCCCACTCCAGTGTTCTTGCCTGGAGAATCCCAGGGATGGGGGAGCCTGGTGGGCTGCCCTCTATGGGGTCGCACAGAGTCGGACACGACTGAAGTGACTCAGCAGCAGCAGCAGCAGCATGGAGGAACCTGGTAGGTTGCAGTCCATGGGGTCGCTAAGAGTCGGACATGACTGAGCGACTTCACTTTCACTTTCACACACTGGAGAAGGAAATGGCAACCCACTGCAGTGTTCTTGCCTGGAGAATCCCAGGGACAAGGGAGCCTGGTGGGCTGCCGTCTATGGGGTCACACAGAGTCGGACACGACTGAAGCGACTTAGCAGCAGCAGCACTATGAAGAAGGTGTGACAATTTAAAAATTAAATAAATCAATGGAACCCAGTGAGACTAGTGGGCAGAAAGAGAATTGCTTTATGATTTCCCAGATAATGACCTGAAGTCCAAAAGTTTTATTAAGTTTTATTAAGGAATCAGAAATTGGTGTATGTTATCTTCCCAGTTTTTACTTAAAGGTATAGAGTTTCAAGTACTTCTGAGACCAATAAGTGAGTTGTCTAAGAAATAATTCCTAGTTTTTATCTCAAAACCAGATTATTTTGAAGTGTTTCATATCCAGATGATACTCAATTGCCAGGTGATAGCAAGAAATTGGAATTATTGTTATCTTGTTAGATGTAAATATGGCTTTGTGGTGATGAAAGACAGTATTTTTCAGAGATGTATTTGGAAATACATATGAGTGAAATACAAGAACTCTGGAATTTGTTTTAAAACAATTTAAAGACAGAGGCAACAATAGAGATGGGTAAAGCAAGTGTATATTTTGAAATTCTGATTAAGGGGTATACCCTGGTGGCTCAGACGGTAAAGCGTCTGCCTACAATGGGGGAGACCTGGGTTCAATCCCTGGGTTGGGAAGATCCTCTGGAGAAGGAAGGAAATGGCAGCCCACTCCAGTACTCTTGCCTGAAAAATCCCATGGACAGAAGAGACTGGTAGGCTACAGTCCATGGGGCCACAAAGAGTCGGACACGACTGAGTGACTTCACCTTCACCTTACCAGTACTATATTCTTACACTTTTGTAATATACATTCGAAGTGTGTCATGATAAAAATTTTAAATAATAAAAAAGAAATAGAACTATGTAGAATTAAACAATTTTATACTACTTGATGTTTCAAAATGGATGATTCAAAAGAGTCTCCTTCTGCTGAGATCTCTATACTCACTGGACATTCAGAGTTTAGGATATGGGTACAAGTATGGGGATTAAACTATTCATTCTTATCAAAATGCAGATACTTAAAAAAACACTCAGCATTCCCTCTAGATACTTGGATGAGATTCAACTTCAACAAGGAAAGATACTTCAGGGAATACTAGTTTTGGTCAGTAAATAGATGAGAATTAAACAGCTATTACTTTTCTATAGAAACATAACATTTAATAAGATTTATTTCACTTCATGGGAAATAGATGGGGAAACAGTGGAAACAGTGTCAGACTTTATCTTTTTGGGCTCCAAAATCACTGCAGATGCTGATTGCAGCCATGAAATTAAAAGACGCTTACTCCTTGGAAGGAAAGTTATGACCAACCTAGATAGTATATTAAAAAGCAGAGACATTACTTTGCCAACCAAGGTCCGTCTAGTCAAGGCTATGGTTTTTCCCGTGGTCATGTATGGATGTGAGAGTTGGACTGTGAAGAAAGCTGATCACCGAAGAATTGATGCTTTTGAACTGTGGTGCTGGAGAAGAGTCTTGAAAGTCCCTTGGACTGCAAGGAGGTCCAACCAGTCCATTTTAGAGGAGATCAATCCTGGGTGTTCATTGGAAGGACTGATGCTGAAGCTGAAACTCCAATACTTTGGCCACCTCATGCGATGAGATGGCTCACTGGAAAAGACTCTGATGCTAGGAGGGATTGGGGGTGGGAGGAGACGGGGACGACAGAGAACAAGATGGCCGGATGGCATTACCGACTCGATGGACATGAGTTTGAGTGAACTCCGGGAGTTGGTGATGGACAGGGAGGCCTGGCGTGCTGTGATTCATGGGGTCGCAAAGAGTCAGACACGACTGAGCGACTGAACTGAACTGAACTTATTTTTCTAATCGGGCTAAAAATTCAGCACTAAATGTGGCTCATTAAAAATATTGTCCAGGTTTCTCTTTATTCAAATAGGAGTAGGTATATTTGTACATAGAACATATGTCATAAAGCATCTTTTTCTTTTTCTTGACACAAACAAAAGCTGCTTAAAAAAATGGGCTCACAGTCTGACTTTTGCACCTGTCTGAACCATTCAGGAAATCTGGCTGGATCCTGAAATGAGTTCAACTATGTCCACCCAAAACAGCAGTTGCTTAGAAATAAGACTTTTAAGATTTCTCCTATTCAAGCTTGAATTTTTTTAACAAAGGGTAAATCTCTAATGGTAGCAAGGAGTTGTTTTAAAACTTTAAAAATTAACTTAGTATAGTTTTCTTTCTCAGGGAAGAAGAGTTTTTATATTTTTCTACTTATTCATATTGTTCTCTTGAAAATTAATGTTTCATTCTTCTAGGAAAGTATACTGGAAATATGATGACACTTTGCAAAGCTATTAATAGAAACAGGTCATATCATGTATATAAACTAAATTAATAATTTGAAGGATGATTAAATATTTACATGAAAAATATTCTTTGCATACCTGTTAAGTTAGTGAAGTGTGAAAGTTGCTCAGTCGTGTCCAATTCTTTGCAACCCTATGGACTATACAGTCCATGGAATTCTCCAGGCCAGAATACTGAAGTGGTTAGCCATTCCCTTCTCTAGGGGATCTTCCCAACCCAGGAATCAGAACTTGGTCTGTCGCACTGCAGGCAGATTCTTTATCAGCTGAGCCACCAGGGAAGCTCTTGCATATTTACAGGATGCAATATTTTACAGACACTAAATTCAAGCTTGAAAGAATATCTAAAGATTAGGAAAATGCTTATGGTATATATTAAGGAAAATAGTTTATTTATAACCATAAAATTTGGTCTAATTTTGGAGAAAAAAAATCCATATATGGAAAACAGAAACAAAATAATGATAGTAACCAAAATCTAAGATTCTTAAATGACGTTTGCTCCTTGGAAGAAAAGTTATGACCAACCTAGAAAGCATAGTAAAAAGCAGAGACATTATTTTGCCAACAAAGGTCCGTTTAGTCAAGGCTATGGTTTTTCCAGTAGTCATGTATGGAGGTGAGAGTTGGACTATAAAGAAAGCTGAGCACTGAAGAATTGATGCTTTCGAACTGCGGTGTTGGAGAAGACTTTTGAGGTCCCCTGGACTGCAAGGAGATCCAACCAGTCCATCCTAAAGGAAATCAGTCCTGAATATTCATTGGAAGGACTCATGCTGAAGCTGAAACTCTAATAGTTTGGCCACCTGTTGTGAAGAACTGACTCATTTGAAAAGACCCTGATGCTAGGAATGATTGAAGGTGGGAGGAGAAGGGGACAACAGAGGATGAGATGGCATCACCAACTCAATGGATATGAGTTTGAGTAAACTCCAGGAGTTGGCGATGGACAGGGAGTGCTGGTGTGCTGTAGTCCATGGGGTTGCAAAGAGTTGGACACGACTGAGTGACTGAAATGACTGACTGACTGAACCAAAATCTTGGGTTGCGTGATTCCCTTATCCAACTTTCAGTATTCAGATTTTCCATGAGAATGCATTTTCATTTATGTGAGGAAAAATTTACTTATACTACTATGATGACTATATGACCTCTTTCAGGATTGCTGACACAAACCACAATTAAACAGAATGAAATTTGGCACCAAACATGCTTTTTACTCCACATTATTTACCTAACAGAAGCAGGAAAAATTTTGCCTCCCAAAAAAACATTTTAACTCCTGGATTGATTCTGGGTCTCTGGGGATAATCTCAACATAACTTATTTTTTTTAAAGGACTGGTAATATTTCACTTCAGAATAAGTTCCTGTTTTTAAGATGCTCTCAAATATATGTTATATATATGTATATATATTTAAAACTCAAATATAATTATATATATTTTGCCAGTTATAGTTTTATTGCCTTGTACAAAATATAGATATCTGTGCTTCTAAGTAAAAAAGCAACACACTATTATTTATTATATAACAGTCTCAGATAATTGACATGGCAGTCCCATTCATTAAGGGAAATTCCTTCTACTATACCTAGTAGTGCCATAAGCAGATTTGTTATGGCTCTCAGATCATAAAAAAACATTCCCTAGTTGCAATAAGGTGGGCAGGTCCGTAAAGAAAATACATCAAGTGATTTATGTTCAGACACTATAAATAATGCATACAATACACAAGGAATTCCTTGGTGGGCAGATGGTAAAGAGTCTGTCCGCAATGTGGGAGACCAAATTTTGATCCCTGGGTCGGGAAGATCCCTTGGAGAAGGAAATGGAAATCCACTCCAGTATTCTTGCCTGGAAAATCCCAAGAACAGAGGAGCCTGGCAGGCTACAGACCATAGGTCCCAAAGAATCGGACATAACTGAGCGACTTCACGCTCACTTTCTTTCACAACACTCTTCAGTTCAGTTCAGTTCATTCGCTCAGTCGTGTCCGACTCTTTGCGACCCTGTGAATCACAGCATGCCAGGCCTCCCTGTCCATCACCGACTCCTGGAGTTCACTCAAACTGATGTCCATCGAGTGGGTGATGCCATCCAGCCATCTCATCCTCTGTCGTCCCCTTCTCCTCCTGCCCCCAATCCCTCCCAGCATCAGAGTCTTTTCCAGTGAGTCAACTCTTCGCATGAGGTGGCCAAAGTATTGGAGTTTCAGCTTTAGCATCAGTCCTTCCAAATAACACCCAGGACTGATCTCCTTTAGGATGGACTGGTTGGATCCCTTGCAGTCCAAGGGACTCTCAAGAGTCTTCTCCAACACCACAGTTCAAAAGCATAATTCTTCGGTGCTTAGCTTTCTCCACAGTCCAACTCTCACATCCATACATGACCACTGGAAAAACCATAGCCTTGACTAGACAGACCTTGGTTGGCAAAGTAATGTCTCTGCTTTTTAATATGCTATCTAGGTTGGTCATAACTTTCCTTCTAAGGAGTAAGCGTCTTTTAATTTCATGGCTGCAATCAGCATCCGCAGTGATTATGGAGCCCCCAAAAATAAAGTCTGACACTGTTTCTCATCTATTTTCCATGAAGTGATGGGACCAGATGCCATGATCATAGTTTTCTGAATGCTGAGCTTCAAGTCAGCTTTTTCACTCTCCTCTTTCACTTTCATCAAGAGGCTTTTTAGTTCCTCTTCACTTTCTGCAGCCATATATTCTTTGCAGCCAAAGATGGAGAAGCTCTATACAGTTTGCAAAAACAAGACCTGGAGCTGACTGTGGCTCAGATCATGAACTCCTTATTGCCAAATACAGACTGAAATTGAAGAAAGTAGGGAAAACGACTAGACCATTCAGATATGACCTAATTCAAATCCCTTATGACTATACAGTGGAAGTGAGAAATAGATTTAAGGGACTAGATCTGATAGAGTGCCTGATGAACTCTGGATGGAGGTTCGTGACATTGTACAGGAGACAGGGACCAAAACCATCCCCATGGAAAAGAATGCAAAAAAGCAAAATGGATGTCTGAGGAGGCCTTACAAATAGCTGTGAAAAGAAGAGATGCGAAAAGCAAAGGAGAAAAGGAAAGATATAAGCATCTGAATGCAGAGTTCCAAAGACTAGCAAGGAGAGATAAGAAAGCTTTCCTCAGCGATCAATGCAAAGAAATAGAGGAAAACAACAGAATAGGAAAGACAAGAGATCTCTTCAAGAAAATTAGAGATATCAAGGGAACATTTCATGCAAAGAAGTGCTCGACAAAGGACAGAAATGGTATGAATCTAACAGAAGCAGAAGATATTAAGAAGAGGTGGCAAGAATACACAGAAGAACTGTACAAAAAAGATCTTCACGACCAAGATAATCACGATGGTGTGAACACTGACCTAGAGCCAGACATCTTGGAATGTGAAGTCAAGTGGGCCTTAGAGAGCATCACTATGAACAAAGCTAGTGGAGGTGATGGAATTCCAGTGGAGCTATTTCAAATCCTGAAAGATGATGCTGTGAAAGTGCTGCATTCAATATGCCAGCAAATTTGGAAAACTCAGCAGTGGCCACAGGACTGGAAAAAGTCAGTTTTCATTCCCATCCCAAGGAAAGGCAATACCAAAAAATGCTCAAACTACCGCACAATTGCACCCAGCTCACACGCTAGTAAAGTCATGCTCAAAATTCTCCAAGCCAGGCTTCAGCAATACGTGAACCGTGAACTTCCAGATGTTCAAGCTGGTTTTAGAAAAGGCAGAAGAACCAGAGATCAAATTGCCAGCATCCGCTGGATCATGGAAAAAGCTAGAGAGTTCCAGAAAACCGTCTATTTCTGCTTCATTGACTATGCCAAAGTCTTTGACTTTGTGGATCACAAGAAACTGTGGAAAATTCTGAAAGAGATGGGAATACCAGACCACCTGATCTGCCTCTTGAGAAACCTGTATGCAGGTCAGGAAACAACAGTTAGAACTGGACATGGAACAACAGACTGGTTCCAAATAGGAAAAGGAGTACGTCAAGGTTGTATATTGTCACCCTGCTTATTTAACTTCTATGCAGAGTACATCATGAGGAACGCTGGGCTGGAAGAAGCACAAGCTGGAATCAAGATTGCCGGGAGACATATCAATAACCTCAGATATGCAGATGACACCACCCTTATGGCAGAAAGTGAAGAGGAACTAAAAAGCCTCTTGATGAAAGTGAAAGAGGAGAGTGAAAAGGTTGGCTTGAAGCTCAACATTCAGAAAACTAAGATCATGGCATCTGGTCCCATCACTTCATGGGAAATAGATGGGGAAACAGTGGCCAACTTATTTTTTTGGGCTCCAAAATCACTGCGGATGCTGATTGCAGCCATGAAATTAAAAGACGCTTACTCCTTGGGAGGAAAGTTATGACCAACCTAGATAGCATATTAAAAAGCAGAGACATTACTTTGCCAACCAAGGTCCGTCTAGTCAAGGCTATGGTTTTTCCAGTGGTCAGGTATGGATGTGAGAGTTGGACTGTGAAGAAAGATCATTGCTGAAGAATTGATGCTTTTGAACTGTGGTGTTGGAGAAGACTCTTGAGAGTCCCTTGGACTGCAAGGAGAGCCAACCAGTCCATCCTAAAGGAGATCAGTCCTGGGTGTTATTTGGAAGGACTAATGCTAAAGCTGAAACTCCAATACTTTGGCCACCTCATGCGAAGAGTTGACTCACTGGAAAAGACTCTGATGCTGGGAGGGATTGGGGGCAGGAGGAAAAGGGGACGACAGAGAATGAGATGGCTAGATTGCATCACCGACTCGATGGAGGCGTGCTGTGATTCATGGGGTCGCAAAGAGTCGGACACCACTGAGTGACTGAACCGAACTGAAGAAATACTTGAAGAATAAATGACATTTTCCTAGGTGTCCCAGGTGGCGCTGGTGGTAAAGAACCCACCTGCCAATTTAGGAGACATTAGAGACGTCAGTTTGATCCCTTGGTCAGGAAAATCCCCTGGAGGAGGGCATGGCAACCTACTACAGTATTCTTGTGTAGAGAATCCCATGGACAGAGGAGCCTGGAGGGCTATGGTCTTTAGGGTCGCAAAGAGTTGGAGAAGAATTAAAGGAAATCGGCATGCACGCATGGAGGCAATTTCAGTTGCCTACTGTTTAGATGCACAGTTTAAAATGGTTGTATGACAGAAGGCTTTGATATTATAAGAGTTGCAAGAATGACTATGGCTCCTTCCCATCCTGTTAGCACTCCCCTGCTTTTGTGTGAATATTTACAAAATTCATTGATAGAACTAAGCATTATGATATTATCAGTCGGTACCAAATGGCACTTCTTGATCCAGCAACTGTGTTTAATTGTGCTGTGCTCCTTGGCTCCTAATTCAATGGTTTGCACCTACGGAACCAAGAAATGCCCCAAATGAACAGTTTAGCTTATCTAATAAGGTGACTTTGTTTTATTTCCTGCTGTGGCAATATTCTCAATTAATATCAGTCTTGAATCTGTAATACATTCACTTTCAACTCAGTAAGTAGCTAAAAGTAGTGTCCTCTGACTACCTCCAAAATGCAAAATAAATACATTTTAAAAAATTAAAAATAGAGATTATAGATATATATTTTTAGCCCCTGATGAGAGCAAGGAGATAGAGTAACAGTTTGTGAAAATATGCAGGTAGTCTTTAAAGACTGGCCATCACAATATAGTGCCCCCAAGAAGAGTCTGGGTGGCTTAAAGAAATGTTAACAATTTATAATGAAAAATAAGGCTGCTTTTCCAACCTGTTTCCAAGCCTTTCATGTCTAATAGTTGATAAGTGGTAACATAGTTATTCTTTGAAGATGTCCATGATCAGAATTTCATTTCTGTAGCTTGGAAGGTTCAAAGATCATGTTTCTGTATAAAGCAGTAGAAATTTCTAGACTGGATTAAATATATGTAAATTTTACATTTAATAATCAATGTTTCTTAGGGCATAGAAGAGGGGTCAAGACCATTTTATTCTCAAATTAATTTTCCTGTCAGTATATACATGTTTCTATTCTTAAGCAAATGCAATGGGAAAAGAAAGTAGTATTCTTGAGAGAAAACTACCTCAACTCTTTAAAAAAAGTCCACAGAGAAAACCAGAGTGGAGAGCTAGAAAATAAATTGTGCTTCATGTTCCCTTGTAAAATCCATAAATAAATATGTGTATCTACATTTTAAAAAAGGCAAGGTAAGATGATTAAAAAAAACCCAACAAACCCAACTCTGCATGCCAGGAAATGTTAGCTTTCAACCTTTGTGTTTTTAACCAAATTACACGTATTATTTATTTGAAAAGGGATATGAGAAAATATACTGAGAGACAATATATACTGTGAAACAACTTCAGCTCTGAAACATATAAGGAAACCCCCAAAAGTCCCAAGCATACAATAAAACACTAAACTTTATCACTTTTAAAATTTCTCTTTAATTTTCTCATGAAAAGTTTAATGTGCTGTTATAGAAAGGTAAACATTAAAAATGAATATATTTGGATTCAAAACTAGATTTTGTTTTTTACTCAAAGCTCTAAAGTGTTTGACAATTTGATACCATATTTCACTAGCTTCAATTTATGTAATAATTCTAATTTTATATCCAAGAAGTATATTCTTTTGATTAATTAGTAAATTTGGAAAGTGTGTTTATGATTGATATCCCTGATTTCGAATTAATGAATTATTTAGAAAACAGTAGTGTTTAAATTGGGTTTCCTGATGGCTCAGTGGTAAAAGAGTCCACCACAATGCAGGAAATGTGGGTTGGATTCCTGAGTCAGGAAGGTCCTCTGGAGAAGAAAATGACAACCCATTACAGGATTCTTGCCTGGAAATCCCATGGATAGTGTTTAAATTAGAGAGTGCCAACATCAACAATGGCACCTATTGAATGCAAATACAGATCATCCTCCACTTATGATGAGGTAGGTTGTGTGTGTACGAAGTCGCTTCAGTCATGTCTGATTCTTTGTGACCCCAAGCTCCTCTGTCCATGGGATTCTCCAGGCAAGACTACTAGAGTGGGTTGCCATTTCCTTCTCCGGGGGATATTTCCAACCCAGGGATCCAACCCTCCTCTCATGTCTCCTGTGTTGGCAGGTAGTTTCTTATCACTAGCACCACCTGGGAAGCCACAATGGGGTTACATCCTCATAATCCCATTAGAAGTTGAAAATAACCCTGTAGAAAATGCATTTAACACACCTGAGCTACGAAACATCATAGCTTAGTCTAAGGTACCTTAAACTTTAAATGTGCTCAGAACACTTATTTTAGCCTGCAGTTAGGCAAAACTATCTAACACAAAGCCTATTTTGTAATAAAGTATTGAATTCCTCATGCAATTTATTGAATACTGTACTAAAAGTGAAAAACCAAATGCCTGTAAGCGTATGGGTTGTTCACGCTCATGATCTTGTGGCTGACAGAGCAGAGGCTTGCTACCCCTGCTATTGAGCACCTTGTGAAAGTATCATATCACATGTCACTAGCCAGGGAAAAGATTAGCATTCAAAACTCAAAGTATGATTTCTATTTAATGTGTATTTTTTTCACACCATTGTCAAGTCGAAAAATGTTAAGTGGAACCACGGTAAATTGGGGACCAAATGTAATCACTTTCAGCAATCCAACAATCAACTATACCATATTAACTACAAGACAGAAAGTAAAAGACACTAGATTGTCATTAAATAGTATCTCTTGAAAATTTTTTACATATCAGACATTAAAATAGCCACCAGGCAACCCAATGACCAGATGCATAATGTGAGCAATAGGGATAATATTTATATAAAAGATACAGGGCATGGAACCCCCTCTGTGTTCCTTAAGGCCAGTGGATGATTTAATAATGACTCTGTCACCCTGGGTTGGGCAGATTCCCTGGAGAAGGAAATGGCAACTCACTCCAGTACTCTTGCCTGGAAAATTCCATGGACGGAGGATCCTGGTAAGCTACAGTCCATGGGGTTGCAAAGAGTCGGACACCACTGAGCAACTTCACTTTCACTTTCTGTCACCTTTATCAATTCCTTACACTTGACATATTAAATAATGGATACTCATTCTGTTTGGAGTTCGGGTAAAAGGGGTGAGTCAAATTAAATATTTGAAATTTACTTGAAAACTTACTTGAAAATAAATAAAATTTACTTTTTTACTGGAAATAAATATAAACTCACATTCTCTTATCTCCCTTAATTATTTTTACCCTGTATATTACCAATTGTGGAGCAAAGAAATAAGTCAGTTTTATAAAGTTAATTCTATCCCAAATCTCTGTGATATGGCTGCCTGGATTTGAAGATGGCTACAACCTACTGCCATGTAATTGATGGTCCTATCCATCCTAAGTGCAGGGGAAGAGTGTTCTTTGATGTATGCCTACTATTTGTGTTCTGTTACTATTTCTGACCCTGCCTCTTGGGTTCATTGCCTTTGCTCAGAAAGAGGCATCCAAATGTTTAAATTACACTTTTGCTAGATGTTTTAAAGAAAGTACTAATCATACATTAGTTTAGTTATGGCCATTGCTCTTTTGATAAAATCAAGACAATAGAACTCAAAAGTTGTCATAATCTTCTTAACTGCCACCCATTGTACTGAGGTCACAATTACTTAAGAACCACTTTTAACAGCTCAACTAAACTATGGATATATTTAGTCCCGACTCTCACAGGCTTTTAAAAGAGCAAATTATAATACAAATTTTGAAATTTGTTAAAATGACATTGTTTATAAATGTTGCAACTGCTCCTAAACACATTAACTAAAACAACATGATAAATTTACCTGAGTCCACACACTCCTTGGCTTCCCTGGTGGCTTAGATGGTAAAGAACATGCCTGCAATGCAGGAGACCTGGGTTTGATCCCTGGGTGGGGAAGATACCCTGCAGAAGGGAATGGCTACCCACTCCAGTATTCTTGCCTGGAGAATTCCATGGACAGAAGAGCCTGGTGGGCTATAGTCTGTGAAGTCGCAAAGAGTTGGATACGACTGAGTGACTAACACTATATACCCCTTAATTATAATGAATAACCTTTAGAATAAAATATTAATAATTGTTTTTTTACATTAATAATTTCATCTTTTCTACTGTTAATTTTCTCTCAGTTATTACCATTATGTTATTTGGTTTTAACATAGTAAGTACTATTACACTTAAGCCAATGTAATATTTTCTTTTAAAAAAACAAATCTATGTAGTAAACTGGTAACATTTCAACCTTTTAAACAGATGGTGACCAAGTTGCACAGAGAATTTAAGTGATCAAAATAAATTAGGACTGCAAGTCAAAATTCAAACTGGCAAAACACTTGGGTAAAAAAATAACACAAACCTTCCTGTTTTAGGGATCCAACTAGATTGTGTTAAACTTTTATATAATCACCAAAGGAAGAACTACAAAACCCAGGAAACCCTAGAAAACTAGATCATAATTAAATAACTATTTTCTGGATGGCTTCCTCTTTAGACATCATCACTTGAAACCGCTCACTGGGCTTGGCACTTGTTTACCTGAGGTGTTAAATGCACCCTCTGTTTCCCTGCCTACTTGCACTTTTAATAGGAAAAGGAGTCCCTTTCCAAACAAGGCTACCTTTGTAACAAAGCAAGAAAGGAAACAGTACACTTGGCAACTTCCAACCACTTCCAGGGAGAGACAGCAAAACTCTCCAATGCTCTTATAAGCACATATTATGGAAAATATTATTTTAGAAAACGTTTCCCTTTTCGAAGACTTGCCATCTTATTAAATATTCCCTGCCTCTCTTTTGGAGGAGAAGCAGGTGTGGAAAGGGCCCTGTAAGTATAATTCTCTCAGAAGTTCCACCGAGAGGCAGTTACCATCCCCTGGAAAGCCTCTGCAGCTGCGAAGGCGGGACTCCGAACGCCAGAGGCAAAGAGGTTAGGGGGCCCCACGTACCCGAAATCGGGCCAAGTTGACAGCAGCCCGCACGGGGGTCGGTTGGGCGGGGAAGCCTGCATAGAACTCTCTCCACCTCACGCCCCCAAATTTCTCCTTTCCAAATCCTCCTCTCCTTTCCCTCACACGCCCCTATATCCTCTTCTCCCTTCGATTTCACGCCCCCCGAGTCTTCCTCAAACTGTCTCCTGGATTCTCTCTCTCCTTCTTTCGCGTTTTAACTGACCTTCCCCTTAAAATAGCTCCTCTCAAGATCTCCGAGTTCCCGCACGACCGCGGACTCCCGCCCCCGACACTCACGAGAAGAAGGGGTCATCCTCGAAGCTGCTGCTCAGCATCCCGAACATCCTGGCTCTGTCTCCGACAGCGGCGTCCGCGGACAGATTGGCAAACGATGTAACTCGCCGCGGCCGCGACCCAAGCCAGCCTGCCCAGCACTGTCAACGCTTGGTCTCCCAGCCGCAAAGGCCGTGGCCCGTCGCGAAAGGCGGTGCTTGACGCGGAGCTGCTTTCCTATTGGGCGCAGATCCCATAACGTCACCGAGATGAGGCGGGGAAACAGTGCCGCTGCTATGGCAACCGCGAGCAACACTGAGGAGGCTAGAGGCTTGGCCAACCGCCAGCCGGAGAACCCAACATGAAGCCACCCGTGGGTCAAGCAAGATAGCTTATTCTCTGGGCTGCAGGAACGCAGAAGTTAGTCTACCCTCTGTGTGACCTTGGGTAAATCGCCCTCGCCCTCGAAAAGGCTCTTTTCGGGAAAACGGAGATGGGTCAAGATTTGGGCTACACTGCATCCAAAGACCCATTTACCGGCCTCATTTTGTGATCCACAGCAGAGTCCTGTCCGAAACACACTGTGGTGGTTGACCTAACGCTGTGAACAATAAGAAAAGCTGTGCAAAAAGTTTCTGAGTACATTTAGTAAATAGTGTGACTCAGTACTTGAGGGAAATGGGATGAGGCCTATTAGATTTCAACAAATTTGTCTTTTGTGAGCCTAAACTGAAAGCAGTGTTTCCCAAGTGGGAAATGCTTAAGTTTAACGTATACATGGTATTTAAAAATAAGATGAGAATGTTGCTCTCTTCCATCCTCTTTCCAGTGCATTTCAAGGAGCAAGTCTCACTTTGGTGCTGGTGTGTCTTCAACACTTCTCCAGCATTCCTTAATCTAAGAGTAGGACTCAGACCCAAGACCTGCAGCAAGCAGCCAAAGCCAACTAAAATTCCATTACTGTATATTTTTGTTTCAATTGTATTTATATATAAGCCTTCTGTTTATTGCAAGGAAAGTGGTCTTAAAGCAGTAACTTTAAGTGAAAGTTTAAAAGTTTCAACATTTAAGTGAAATTATGTGCTAATTTCAGGAAATAGTACAGATGAGATATGGATATGTTGTGGGGGGGTGGCGGGAAGGGAGGGTATCATAACAGTGGTTCTCACATTACTGAGCTTGGAAAACACGGTCCTGAGGCGTTGCAGGAGCCTATAAAAAGGAGGAGGAAAAGAGAGAACATTAGAGAAAGAGAAGAATGATTAGGGGTCTACGAAAAGAGAAAATGCACGTTGCATGCCCATCCTTAACTAAGTGGGCTACCTAGCCTCTGCAGAGGGCTGTCACATAGAGTGTTATCCATAGTTGCACAGGGCCTCCTGGGATTGGGCCAGCAGAGTGGCACTCTGCCAGAATGAAGAAGTGTGCAGGGCCTGATTTGGAGGTTGCAGGAATACTAAGAGTTATTTTGGGAGCCAGAAATTTAATCCTTTGGACCTTTTACCTCCCCACCTTTAGCCAAGTTTTTTGATTCCCGCCCCCCACCCCCATCCTGAGACTGATGACATGAGGTTGGGCAGCCTTTACAGCCCAGGTTAAGACCTCATAGCCCTTCTGAGGAAGAGGATATTTTTTTTCTCCAGCCTCAGAATAAAATTCAGAGAGCATATACATATTAGGTATATTCTTAATTAGTTTCAAGGCAAAACAATTGTTTTAGAACTAAAATTACCTTCTGTTTAAAATAATACAACCCAAGATGTTAAGGAGGCTACATTAAAAAAAAAAAAAACTTAAATGAAATGGGGTAAGTTATTGGTGATCAATGGTAGTATTAAAATAGTTTTGAATTAAGGTCAAATAAAGCAGTTTGTGGGAAGTTTTCCCCTTTTGTTCCCATGGGGAAATTTTTCTTAGCATTGCACTGTGGAAACATTTAAGCTTTAGTCCAAGCATAGGTTAGTTCAGAGTGTTACCTGGAGCTTCTAAAAGCAGTTTGGGCACAATGGCAAACACTTAAAAAAATGTTAGTAGAAGAAAAGGGAGAGCGGATGCTAAAGAGACCTCATCAGTTTCAGATCAGATGGGTAACAGGTAGGAGCCGGAGCAGGGAAAAATAGAACTGCAAAGCAGGACTGTAGGGAGAGGGCCCTGGACCGTCTTGTAAATAGAATCACAATAGATCATGTGTGCTGATTGTGTGCCAGGTACTATGGTAGGCCCTTCATGTACATTAACTCATTAAATCCTCACGATTTTTATGGAGTAGTGATTGTTTTTATCTTCATTTATAGGTAATGCAACCAAGATACAGAGGAGCTAAGGAAGTTTCCAAAATTCACACAGCCAGAAATTGAACTGGGCAGAGTGCCTGGAGTTTTTGCTAGCAGGAGCTGTTTGCATGGAATGTGGGTGATGGGCCACACTAAGAGATGCAGATGAAAGCAGGTTATTATTTCTCAAAATCATGAACAAACTAAATAATGGACTCATACTAAAAAGTGTAAAATTCAGTGGGGATATATGAAAATCAATGTAACTTTACAAATATCCATTGAGGGCCTACCCTAGTCAGACACTTATCTAGACACTGAGGTGTTGGTGAACAAAACAGACAAAAATTCCTGTTGTCCTGGAGTTTACATTTTGTGAATGGGCAGAATGAAAAATGACACCACAGAAAGTAGTACATACGTTAAAAGGTGCTAGGTGTTAGGAGCAAAAACTGAGCAGGGTAAGGGGAATGGAGGAATGCAGTTTTAAACAAGGAGATTCGTGTAGATCTCATTGAGATGGTGAGTTTGAGCAGACTCACTAGAAGGAAGTGGACATCTGTGAGAAGAGCATTCCAGGCCAATGCAAAGGCCCCGAGGTAGCATGTGCCTGGTGTATATAATGCACAATCCATTCATAGGTCAGAGGAATAAGATGGGCCAAGTAAAGTGAAAATAACCTATGAGGAAAATAGCTCCTGTTTGTACTTATGTTCCAGGCATTGCATTCAGTGCTTCACATACATTTCCCTAATCCTTATAACAACTCTGTATACTAAGATGTTTATCTCCATATTACATATGGAAAACCCAGAGAGATTTGCTGATTGCCTAGTCAACTCAAATCCAAATTAGTCCTACTCCAAAGTGTATATTCTTGCCATCACCCTAATATGTTTCCCTATAAAAATTAACTATTTATTGAGCACCTCTATGTAGTAGGCGTGGCACTAGTGCTAAAGAACCACCTGCCAATGCAGGAAACAGAGGAGACATGGGTTTGATCCCTGGGTTGGGAAGATCCCCTGGAAGAAGACATGGCAGCCCATTCCAGTGTTCTTGCCTGGAGAATCTCATGGACAGAGGAGCCTGGCAGGCAAAGTCCACAGGGTAGCAAAAAGTTAGATAAGACTGAAGAGATTGGCACGCATGCATGTACTAGGCATTTTTACGTATATAACCTCTAACCTCACTACAATTTACATTTGGAAGGTCACTGACCAAGTTCAAAGAACACAGTGAAGGACGTGAGACCCAAGCCAACCCTATAACTCTTTTAAAAACATTGAGAGTTTAAAATGAGTGCAACTGTATGTGAGTTTGAACATTCTTTGGCACTGTACTTCTTTGGGATTGGGATGAAAACTTAACTTTTCCAGTCCTGTGGCCACAACTGAGTTTTCCAAATTTGCTGACATATTGAGTACAGCACTCTAATAGCATCATCTTTTAGGATTTTAAATAGCTAAGCTGGGATTCCATTACCTTCACTAACTTTGTTCGTAGTGATGCTTGCTAACACCCACTTTACTTCATGCTCCAGGATGTCTGGCTCTAGGTGAGTGACCACACCATCCTGGTTATCCGAGTCATAAAGACCTATTTTATATAGTTCTTCAGTGTATTCTTGCCACCTTTTCTTAATGTCTTTTGCTTCTGTTAGGTCCTTACCATTTCTGTCCTTTTTCATGCCCATTCTTGCATGAAATGTTCCCTTGACATCTCCAGTTTTCTTGAAGAGATTTCTAGTCTTTGCATTCTATTGTTTTTCCTCTATTTCTTTGCATTGTTCATTTAAGAAGGCCTTCTCTCTCCCTTCTATTCTCTGGAACTCTGTATTCAGTTGGATATATCTTTCTCTTTCGCCATTCACTTCTCTTCTTTTCGCAGCTATTTGTAATTTCCTCAAACAACCACTTTGCTTTTTTGTGTTTCTTTTTCTTGAGGATGGTTTTGGTCACTGCCTCCTGTACAACACTAAAGCACGTGACTGTGTGGATCACAACAAACTGTGGCAAATTCTTAAAGATATTGGAATACCAGACCAATTTACCTGCTTCCTGAGAAACCTGTATGCAGGTCAAGAAGCAACAGTGAGAACTAGACATGGAACAAAGAACTGGTTCAAAATTGGGAAAGGAGTATGACAAGGCTGTTTATTGTCACCCTGCTTATTTAACTTCTATGCAGAGTAAATCGTGACAAATTATGAGAGGGATGAAACACAAGCTGGAATCAAGATTTCTGGGAGAAATATCAACAACCTCAGATATGGAGATGCTACCACTCTAAGAGCAGAAAGTGAAGAGGAACTAAATAGCCTCTTGATGAGGGTGAAAGAGGATTGAAAAGGCTGGCTTGAAACTCAACATTAAAAAAACTAAGATCATGGCAGCTGGTCCCATCACTTTATGGCAAATGGAAGGATAAAAAGTGGAAGCATTGACAGATTTTATTTTCTTGGGCTCCCAAACCACTGGAGACAGTGACTGCAGCCATGAAATTTTAAAAGACACTTTTTCCTTGGAAGAAAAGCTATGACAAACCTAGAAAGCATATTAAAAAGCAGAGACATTACTTTGCTGACAAAGGTCCATCTAGTCAAAGCTGTTTTTTCCAGTAGTCATGTATGGTGTGAGAGTTGGTCTATAAAGAAAGCTGAATGCTGAAGAATTGATGCTTTTGAACTGTGGTGTTGGAGAAGACTCTCAAGAGTCCCTTGGACTGCAAGGAGATCCAATCAGTCCATCCGAAGGAAATCAGTCCTGAATATCCATTGGAAGGACTGATGTTGAAGCTGGAACTGTAATACTTTGGCCACCTGATGCGAAGAAGTGACTCACTGGAAAAGACCCTGATGCTGGGAAAGATTAAAGGAGGGAAGAGAAGGGGATGACAGAGGATTACATGGTTGGACGACATCACCGACTCAATGGACATGAGTTTGAGTGAACTCCGGGAGTTGGTGATGGACAAGGAGTTCTGGCGTGCTGCAGTCCATGGGGTTGCAAAGAGCTGGACACGACTTACTGACTGAACAACAATAACGAAGAGTTTGAGATTCACTGTGTCCTCTTTTCTCTTTATCCCTTAATTCATCATTTCAGTTCAGTTCAGTCGCTCAGTCGTGTCCGACTCTTTGAGACCCCATGGACTGCAGCATGCCAGGCTTCCCAATCCATCACCAACTCCCGGAGCGTGCTCAAACTCATGTCCATTGAGTCAGTGATGCCATCCAACCATCTCATTCTCTGTCGTCCCCTTCTCCTCCCACCTTCAATCTTTCCCAGCATCAGGGTCTTTTCAAATGAGTCAGTTCTTCACATCAGGTGGCCAAAGTATTGGAGTTTCAGCTTCAGCATAAAGAAGAACCTTCCAAAGAATATTCAGGACTGATTTCCTTTCGGATGGACTGATTGGATCTCCTTGCAGTCCAAGGGAATCTTAAGAGTCTTCTCCACCACCACAGTTCAGAAGCATCAATTCTTTGGGGCTCAGCTTTCTTTGTAGTCCAACTCTCCCAGCCATACATGACCACTGGAAAAACCATAGCCTTGACTAGACGGACCTTTGTGGGTAAAGTAATGTCTCTGCTTTTTAATATGTTGTCTAGGTTGGTCATAACTTTCCTTCTAAGGAGCAAATGTCTTTTAATTTCATGGTGACAATCACCATCTGCAGTGATTTTCGAGCCCCCCAAAATAAAGGCAGTCACTGGTTCCACTGTTTCCCCATCTATTTGCCATGAAGTGATGGGACTGGATGCCATGATCTTTGTTTTCTGAATGTTGAGTTTTAAGCCAACTTTTTCACTCTCTTCTTTCAGTTTCATCAAGAGGCGCTTTAGTTCTTCCTCACTTTCTGCCATAAGGGTGGTTTCATCTGTATATCTGAGGTTATTGATGTTCCTCCTGGCAATTTTGATTCCAGTTTGTGCTTCATCCAGCCCAGTGTTTCTCATGAGGTACTCTGCATATAAGTTAAATAAGCAGGGTGACAGTATACAGCCTTGACGAACTCCTTTCCCGATTTGAAACCAGTCTGTTGTTCCGTTTCCAGTTCTAACTGTTGCTTCCTGATGTGCATACAGATTTCTCAAGAGGCAGGTCAGGTGGTCTGCTATTCCCATCACTTTCAGAATTTTCCACAGTTTATTGAGATCCTCACAGTCAAAGGCTTTGGCATAGTCAATAAAACAGAAATAGATGTTTTTCTGGAACTCTCTCGCTTTTTCGATGATCCATCAGATGTTGGCAATTTGATTTTTGGTTCCTCTGCCTTTTCTAAAACCAGCTTGAACATCTGGTAGTTTATGGTGCATGTATTGTTGAAGCCTGGCTTGGAGAATTTTGAGCATTACTAGCATGTGAGATCTGTGCAATTGTGTGGTAGTCTGAGCATTCTTTGGCATTGCCTTTCTTTGGGATTGGAATGAAAACTTACCTTTTCCAGTCCTGTGGCCACTGCTGAGTTTTCCAAATTTGCTGGCATATTGAGTGCAGCACTTTCACAGCATCATCTTTTAGGATTTAAAATAGCTCAACTGGAATTCCATCATCTTCACTAGCTTTGTGGATAGTGGTGCTTCCTACAGCCCACTTGACTTCACATTCCAGGATGTCTGGCTTAAGGTGAGTGATACATCGTCGTGG
This sequence comes from Moschus berezovskii, assembly GCF_049115385.1. Classification (NCBI taxonomy): domain Eukaryota; kingdom Metazoa; phylum Chordata; class Mammalia; order Artiodactyla; family Moschidae; genus Moschus; species Moschus berezovskii. The sequence goes on from NC_142460.1 coordinate 131,898,181, forward strand.
TTATCTGAGTTATGAAGATCTTTTTTTGTACAGTTCTTCTGTGTATTCTTGCCACCTCTTCTTAATATCTTCTGCATCTGTTAGGTCCATACCATTTCTGTCCTTTATCGAGCCCATCTTTGCATGAAATGTTCCCTTGGTATCTCTAATTTTCTTGAAGAGATCTCTAGTCTTTCCCATTCTATTGTTTTCCTCTATTTCTTTGCACTGATCATTGAGGAAGGCTTTCTTGTCTCTCCTTGCTATTCTTTGTAACTCTGCATTCAAATGGCTGTATCTTTCCTTTTCTCCTTTGCTTTTCGCTTCTCTTCTTTTCACAGCTATTTGTAAGGCCTCCTCAGACAGCAATTTTGCTTTTTCATTTCTTTTTCTTGGGGATGGTCTTGATCCCTGTCTCCTATACAATGTCATGAACCTCTATCCATAGTTCATCAGGCATTCTGTCAGATCTAGTCCCTTAAATCTATTTCTCACTTCCACTGTATAATCGTAAGGGATTTGATTTAGGTCATATCTGAATGGTCTAGTGGTTTTCCCTACTTTCTTCAATTTAAGTCTGAATTTGGCAATAAGGAGTTCATGCATCAACTACTTATAAGAAACCAACTATATCCTGGGCACTATTCTAGGCATTGAGTATTCAAAACTCCTGGGTTCTTGGAGCTTACTCTCCAGCAGATGGTTCTTTCACCAGCTAATTCTGCAGTTACTATTGTTACAGCACTTCAGAATTTTCAAGATGTTTTTGAAGACTTTATCTCAAGTGCCCAGGAAGAAGTGAACAGGCTCTTGAGTGCTGTATTTTCAGATTTAACTCTAGTTCTCCAGAACCATGGGTGTTAGGCCATAATAAACATCTGTACTATAGTTACTTTCAATGTGTCTAGGGTTTCATTTGCTTTAACCTGTGCACAGAGATTCTGGGACATCATAATGTTGAGAGAAATTGAAATGATATCTGTTGGACACTGTGAAACTACTGTCTTGAGATATTTCACATATTTTTTTCAATATTGTGCTACATTCCTTAAGGGGATGTCATAACTTTGGAAAGCTAGGTTTTTAGATGTTCCCATGATGAGGATGTACCTTCTGAAAATCAGTATGAAACAGGAGATGTTGTTGGCAATTCTCAATCTGTTCCCAATGTTTGAAATGCTGAGCTTGCTAAACAGGTACACATCTCTCAGTATGATTATTTAAGAATGATACAAAAATTATTTTTTTCAATTTATTTATTTTTTAAAAGGTTACTGAGTTTTCAGGACATACATACTTAAGTTGTTTGGACTTAAGTTGTTGGTAATAAACAGAACTAACTACTAAGTATTTTTTCAGATCTAGGGGAAACTGTAAATATTACTGAGGCAGGAAGGGATCATGAACTGAGATCATTTGGGGTAAGATTGAAGGCGGGAGGAGAAGGGGATGACAGAGGATAAGACGGTTGGATGGTATCACCGACTCAATGGAGATGAGTTTGAGCAAGCTCCGGGAGTTGGTGATGGACAGGGAAGCCTGGTGTGCTGCAGCCCATGGGATTGCAGAGTCGGACACGACTGAAAGACTGAACTGAACTGGGGACATCTGTCATAACCCCATGATTTTTCTTTTCAAATTTTGTATCACAAATCCAATTTTATTAAAAGGTGTGATTCATTTTCCTTTTAGTGTACATCCTCTTTTCAACCAGCTGTCTTACCAGCCCTCATACAGGTTTGCATTATACCTTAATGAGAAATGGGGAAATCATACATAGTGCTACATGACCTATAAAATAAAAGCATAGATCCAAGGTCTTCAAAATCCCTGGTGGGGCCACCTCTGATCCATATGGCATCATTGTTGAAATTAGGAACAGGCATCTCTCTCTCTCTCAAGATACCTCCATTAAGGAGACAATCATTTAGTAAATTTACAAGTCTACAATGTGTATAGTGTGACTAGTGCCACCCTGAGGAGTCACACACTTAGTAATGGAAGCCCCAGTCCCAAGCCTGAATTCTACTCATAGGAAGTTAATGTACCCAGGTCATTCACAAACTCATGAGTAAAAAATGTAATTTTATTCTTCTGTAGCTGACCTTAATCTATGTTCTGTGCTCCCATCTACCAGGCATGACCCTTCACACTACCAGGAAGACAATGCCAAGGTGGAGTTGATTGCCAACTGTGCTGCATCCCTGCAGGCATCTTTATACCCTCGCTGGATGGAACCAGGACACTAAGCCTCTCGCAGTCTGGCACAGTGAAGAACTCTTTTGTCCTAAATGCCAATAGGATCCTTCTCCCTTTGATAAACATGCTCTCTAGAGCAAGTTTTTCTTCCAGTGAAGTAACAGAGCAAATTTGACTTCACGGAGAAAAACTTTCCATGTCAAATCCTCCTTTTCAGTGCTTGCTACTGAGGTTACAGCCAGGAGTTTTGTTCACACCAAACTATGAACAAGCAGCACACTTTCTGAGTTGTGTTTACTTTTACATCTCATTTTCTCTGTGGAGATGTATATTCATGGCTGGCTATTTATTGTGCACGAATTGTAACTGAGTTGTATTTTATTTGGAAAAATATTGAGAAAATATCACCTTTGGGGTATTGGTTACAAGAGATATGCCTTTGCCAAAGTTGTTTTAGTTGGCTCTTTAGAGCAGAAATAGAGGCTTTAGTCCCTGCTATGGTATGCTAAGTCCCTTCAGTCATGTCAGGCTCTTTGCAACCCCATGGACTGTAGCCTGCCAGGCTCCTCCATCCATGGGATTCCCCAGGCAAGAATACTGGAGTGGGTTGTCATTTCCTTCTTCAGAGGGTCTTCCTGACCCAGGGATTGAACCCATGTCTCTTACTTCTGCATTGGCAAGCAGGTTCTTTACCAATAGCATCACCTGGGAAGCCCATTAGTCCTTGGGTGGGGTCCTAACATTCAGGTGGCAGAAAGAAAGTCTGTAGGAGAGAAGTGGGGGAAGAGTTCTGCTCTAGAAGGACAGAGAGGATGGAGGTGCTAGAAAACACTGGGGAGGGAGTGAGGGCTCACTGTAGGGTCAGGGCTGAACTAAAGATTATACTATTGCTAAATACGGGCAAGTTTTGGCCTTTCCCATGTTTCTTAGATGTAAATGTTTGAGGCTTGGGTATTTTGAAGCATGTGGCATTTTAAAAATATAGCATGTCTACATTTTTAAGCACATCTATATTTAAAAAATATATTAGATAAGGACTTACTTCCATTTTTCCATCTAAAAATTGTCTACCAAAAGTTTTACCAATTTATCCCAACCAATATTCGCACTAACGGTGCAAGGGAGGCACCATCTCCATTTTGCAGAAGAGATGGATTCAGGGAGATGGAGTGATTTGCCAGGTCCTCTCGCTGGTGACTGGTAGAATAGGGATTTTGATCCAGATTGGACCACTTCAAGGTCATTTTCTACTCACTACACCCCTAGGCAGATCACATAATGCAAAAAGAACTTGGTGTTGTGAAATGGCATACACATGAAGCTCCTAGGGCTGTCTGAACATTGATATAGGTTGTTTGGTTTAAGTATATCAAAAGATTTTTGAATTTTCCTGAAAAAAAATAACAAAAATGTTATTTGATGAATAAAACAAAGGTTATTACTCCAAAGAATCTGAGTGACAATGTAAAGTACAAATATGTTACAATAACTTTTTTTTCCTGTGACAAACTTCTACAGAGTCTATAATGGAGCCACATGTAGTTTCAAAAATCCACAACCAAAGACTAACAGTTTCTTTTAATTTACTTTTTAATTGAGGTATAAATATGGTAAAGTCCAATAAGCTTAAATGTACAGTTCAGTAAGATTTACATATGAATAACCCTATGTAAACACCACCCAGCTGAAAATACAAAGCATTTTAAAATTTCATATTCCCTCACAGATCATCTCTCTCAAAGGTAACTAGCATTCTGAGATTTTCTTCTTTTGCTTAACATGTTTGAAAAAATCACTTTTATTGTTGCATACAGCAGTGGTTTATTCTTTTTTGTTGCTGTGTAGTATTTTATTGTAGGAATTTACCATAAGTAATTTACCTGATTCATGGGGTCGCAAAGAGTCGGAAATGACTGAGCGACTGAACTGAACTGCTGAAAAAGGTGTTTTTTTTTTTATGTTTAAGACTAACGCTGCCATGACCTTCTTATACATGACTTGATTAATTTTTTTTAATTTTCTGGTCAGGCTGAACAGCTAATGGGATCTTAGTTCCTCAACCCGGGATTGAAACCTGGGCCATAGCAGTGAAAGTGCCGGTCTTAACTGTTGGACTTCCAGGGAATTCCCAGGACTTGATTAATTTTTAAAATCAATTTAACATTCAGTTCTTTTCAAATCTTTATTTTCATTGAAATTTGGAAAACTTTCTACAGACATAATTTCATAAGGAGGGTTTTTCTATTGAGTCAACTCTTTGATGTTTGCAACTGTCTATTTCTTTTGTGTCTAGAATAGAAGAAACACTTTGCTGCTTTTTTTAAAAAAATGAAAAATTTTAGAATCATGAAGCCTAAAAAAAGTTGAATAGTAGATAGCATTCTTTAAGAAATACTGTTGAGGTCATCTGTTCTCAGGAACTTTTTAATGTGACTGTCTAAAGCATTATTTCAAAAGTTATTTTTAAACCTTTGATAAGATTTGGAGAGAATTCAAGCTGTGGGTGGATGTCCCACTGTGAAGGCAATCATATGAGAAGACTGTCAGGGCTTGAGGGAATTATTTTGGAAAACTTTAAAAACTTGAATGCCTTCATCTTTGTCATATGCTGAGATGCTTTTACTATTTGAAATGGTAGGAAAAATTTTGCTTCCATCTTAGAGGAAGTGTTTTTAATCTCAAAGCCATGCAAGTTTTAATGCTACCTGGGATAAATATTTGGGGATAACATGATAAAAGGGTGATGACAAGGAGTTAGTAATAAGTAGCTCCAAGCTATACCTGGTTTCTTCCTAATTCATATCTTCCTCAGACCTGGAAGCCCCTGGACCCTGATGATAGAAACTGAGGTGGGCCAGGCCTGGGTTTGCTGGTGGGCAGAATGCTGTGGTCTGTGGAGTATTCTTAATTGCTTGCTTGCTTGCTAAGTCATTTCAGTCGTGTCTGACTCTGTGTGACCCCATAGACAGAAGCCCACCAGGTTCCCCCGTCCCTGGGATTCTCCAGGCAAGAACACTGGAGTGGGTTGCCATTTCCTTCTCCGATGCATAAAAGTGAAAATGAAGTCGCTCAGTCGTGTCCGACCCTCAGCGACCCCATGGACTGCAGCCTTCCAGGCTCCTCCATCCATGGAATTTTTCCAGGCAAGAGTACTGGAGTGGGGTGCCATTGCCTTCTCTGATGTTCTTAATAATAAAAGCTAAAACCTACTATGTACTAGGCACGTTAATTCACAGAAGTTCTGTTACTATTTTATAGAATTAAGTAAACACAGGCTTTAGAGAGTGAAATATTATAATTTGTGCCAGAACATAATGCTAAGAAACAGTAGAGGTGGGACTGGATGTCAGGTTGTCTGGCTTTAGAACCTGGGCTCTTATATTCAGTGCTCTGGCTGTAACTCCCACTGTCTAGCACAGAAGAGACTAGCTGTCTCTATATCCAACTGAGGATGGGGCTTTACCTAGAGCCCACGTCAGAAACACAAGACCAATAAAGGCCAGGTAAGTAATAAAAGATCATGGCATCTGGTCCCATCACTTCATGTGAAATAGATGGAAAAACAGTGGAAACAGTGTCAGAGTTTATTTTTTTGGGCTCCAAAATCACTGCAGATGCTGATTGCAGCCATGAAATTAAAATACGCTTGCTCCTTGGAAGGAAAGTTATGACCAACCTTGATAGTATATTAAAAAGCAGAGACATTACTTTGCCAACCAAGGTCCATCTAGTCAAGGCAATGGTTTTTCCCGTGGTCATGTATGGATGTGAGAGTTGGACTGTGAAGAAAGCTGATCGCCGAAGAATCGATGCTTTTGAACTGTGGTGTTGGAGAAGACTCTTGAGAGTCCCTTATACTGCAAGGAGATCCAACCAGGCCATTCTAAAGGAGATCAATCTTGGATGTTCATTGGAGGGACTGATGCTAAAGCTGAAACTGCAATACTTTGGCCACCTCATGCGACGAGTTGACTCACTGGAAAAGACTCTGATGCTGGGAAAGGTTGGGGGCGGGAGGAGAAGGGGACGACGGAGAATGAGATGGCTGGATGGCATCACCGACTCTGTGGACATGAGTTTGAGTGTACTCCGGGAGTTGGTGATAGACAGGGAGGCCTGGCGTGCTGTGATTCATGGGGTCGCGGAGAATCGGACACGACTGTGCGACTGAACTGAACTGAACTGAAGTAATAAAAGTGGGAAAAGTGGAATAGGTAAGACAGTGAAGAATAACAAACATGTATTGAGCTTCCACTGTGTACCAGGCACTTTAAGTGCTTTACATGTTTTAACTTTCTTAATCTTTCAGTCTAATGAGACAGGTGCTATTAATACACCCATTTTACGTAAGAGGAAGCAAAGGGTCAGTGAAGAGAAATCATGTACTCAAGGCCACACAGCAGGAAGTGGGACCCGGCGAGTCTTGCTGGGCACCTGTGCTATATGGCCATGGGCTCCTAGAGGTGCCTGCATGGTGGGGCACTGAATGGATTTGTCTCCAGCAGACCGGATTGCCCTGCAGAAATTCACGTCCACTGGTAGTATGGGATTTCATATGAAATCTTCCAATTTTTTAAAGTGAGCAATTAATTAAAAACAAGATACCTTAGAAGGCAAACAAAACAAGCCTGTGGGCTGAATCTGGCCCAAGCCTGTGATCTAGTTACTGTGAAAGTGAGCTGTCATGGCAGGAAAGGATACTTGAGCCTGGTAGCATCTGTGTACACTGGCTTCTGAATGTAGCTCAAAACCACACTGATGGCGATGCCTGTCCTGTGAGAACTGAGAAGCACCCCGACTTCCAGACAAAGGCCTTTGTAAGTGGACGCCAGTCACCACATTACTGGCTGTCCAAATCTTAAAATATTGATACCATGAAGCAGTAGTTTCATTTCTTCAAGGTATTTAGATTATAAACTAATGTTTTAATCTGGTTTGCACAAGCTTAGCACAAGCTGATTATCATTTTGGGATATTACATTACCTTTCTAGTTCTGTGTCTTAAAGTAAATCTGAAATCATCTTGCCTGTTCTCTAAAAAGTTCACATTCCAGTTTCTCAAACTGAAGTACTTGTGGGTTTTGACTCCAGCTGTCAGTAAGCCCCTCCCTCAATGGGAGGTAAGGAAAGAGCCAGTGTCCTCTGTGCCAGAGTGGGACAGCAGTCTTGCTCAAGACTGTCCTTCCTGTAGAGCTTTGGAAAAATCAGACTCTCATAATGTATGCAATAAAATATCAAAAGCCTACTTACCCATAGAAAAACAATCTGTTAAACTAAATGTAACTGGATGCCCCCAAGAGTTTTTTCCCTCTTAACATTGTTCACTTATTTGTTACTTGTTTTGTCACTGCCCAGCATGTATAGGAGAGCCATAGGTTTTAAACAAAAAGCTTAACAGACAACATAGTTGGAATTTAATTTGTTTTCTTCATTTTCTCCCCTTCAAATCCTTATATTCATACTGGGCACGTACTCTAGGTTCTCAAGAAAAAAAGTGTTTAAGGGTTGTATTAGTTTCTTAAAGCTAATACTGAAAACTAGGTGGCTGAAACAAGACGTTTAGTCTCTCACAGTTCTGGAGGATAGCAGATAAGCTGTCGGTAGGGCCATGCTGGCTTGGAAGGCTCTGGGGAAGAATTTTTGCCGCTCCTTGGCTTGTCCCCATCTCTCTAGTCTCTGCCTCAGTCATCACATGGCCTGCTCCCCGTGTGTTTCTGAATCCAAATTCCCCTTTTCCTATAAGGATGCCAGACACTGGGTTTGGGGCCCATCCTAACCCAGTGTGATTTGATTACAACTGCAAGGACCCTAATTCCAAATAAGGTCATACGCACAGATTCCAGGTGGACACGAATTTTGGAGGGATGCTCTTCAACCCAGTGCATGCATTATTAGTACCTTGTACAAAAATAATCAGAATAGGTAGAAACATTTTCAGGATTAATCACTACATAAGACTGGGAATGCCAAGTTGCTTTAGTTGTGTCTGACTGTTTGTGACCCCATGAACTGTAGCCCACCAGGCTCTTGTCCATGGGATTTTCTAGACATGAATTCTGGAGTTGGTTGCCATTTCCTCTTCCAGGGGATCTTCCCAACCCAGGGATTAAACCTGTCTTCTGCGGCTCTTGCATTGCAGGCGGATTCTTTACCGCTGCGCCACAGGAGGAGCCCAAGATTGGGAATATATGCCAACAATCAGCTGACAAGTTTGCAGATGTGTAATTCTGCAGAAGTTTACAGCATGCATTTACGATATTAACCTCATTCCTTCTAACTTCCTGCTGTCTCTACTTTCATTCTCTTCTTGGCCCTAGTTTCTTCACTGACATATTACAATTTCTCTTTTATCTGGTCATATCCTTTGAATTATAAAATACTTGATGCTTCTCTGGAACAAAGAATGATAGGGATAAATAAATAAAATAATAACATAACCACCATTAATTTGATGGTAGTGTTGAGATATTGGCCTCCATTTAAGAACAAACTCATTATGAGAAGCTTTCTGACATGATAAAATGCCAGTGTAGATCTCAGAGTGATGTCTCTAATTGCCTAGACCTTTTTACACTAGGTATCTGCATGAGTTATAACTCTTTTGTGAAGATAAAAAGGCTACTGTAAGAAATAGCCCCAGTGCTATAAGAGCTGTCAGACTGGAGGGCATCACAAATGAGATTAATGATGTCTGCCTTAATATAAGAAGATTTAGCATAACCAAGATTATGGATCCTGCAGAAACCTGTCAGCATTCATTTATCTGGGATAAATATTATTTTTAATTAAAGTCCTAAGGTAGGTTATTCTTGAGCTAATGAGATCTATAGTGATTACCTTTGGGAATTAATTTTCTTTCTTAATTCTCAGTCATTTTGATGATTATTGCTTATTCAGTCTTATGGCAGTCAGCTGGTAGGACATGCTATTTCTAGCTAAAGGTGCTAGAATTTAGCTAGAACAAATAACCCAGCATTTGTTTTTATGTAGCACTCTCATTTTCTAATTACATTTACCATTTAACCCAAATACTCTTACAGATTTGTCTGTCCAACTGAGCGATATATGATGAATCAACTTTATAAAATATGATCACTCTCAAGAACATAAAAATTCAATCTAAGTGAAATGATAAGGAATATAAAATTAGAAAATAGGGCACTGCTATTTTTTAACTATTTAATTGATTCTAGTTCTTTGCTAGGCACTGTGCTGAGTGTCGTAAACACATCAACTCTAAACCACATACAGATCCTGCAAAATAGGAATTATTTGTTTATTAGATATGGAATAAATGCTTAGGAGACAGGAGGTTTAACTCTATAGCTCACGTTCATACACCACACAACTTCTCTGCTATCAGGGGCAATCACCCAGCTTTCAGCAGACCTCCACATAAACATTAGTGTTTGTCCAGTGTATGGTTTAACAACAAACCACCCCAAAACCTTGTGGTATGGGGTGACATTTTATTATGCTCATAGATGCTGTGGGTAAGGAGCATAGACTGGGAAATGAAGATGGCTTGTCTGTAGAGCCTCAGCTAGAGGGGACTATGGCTGGAGGAGTCTACACTCAAATGCAGGTTGTTGGCTGGAACTTTAGCTGGAACTGAACACCAGAACACCAACAATGTAGACCCTCCCTATGGCCTGGGTTTTCTTGGGACATGGCCACCCCTGAGTCATTGGTCATCTTGTATGGTAGTTCAGGGCTCTGGGGTGAGTATCCCAAGTGAATTAGGCATAAGCCTTTTGTGAATTAGTCTTTCAAGTTATGCTGTATCATTTCTGATACATTCTGTTGGTTAAAAGCAAGTTGCTAAGATTGACCCAGATTCAAGGAAGGGGATATAGACCCCTACCCCTCAATGAGAGGTGTCAAAGAATTTGAAGAAATGCTTTAAAGCCATCACAGTAGGTAACAAATATTCTATTACATATTGTTACCTGTCACTGATGTGTTGGAGTTAAGGTTCTCATCTATCTCTCTGCCCCTTCCTGCTAGCTAACTCGGTTCCCAGACATATAAGCAAGGGCATGCTCCAGATAAATGCACCTCTATTCCTAGTTGGGATTTCTGACCCTAATTTCTAGCTGATCTACGGCCTTAATACATTGACCTGGGAAGAGCTGAAGCACTGGCAGTTCCCTTCTCAACCTTTGCTTCTAAGACCGAGAGAGCCAGACTATGCCTCTCGTTTATCTTAGATGGTTTTGCTTGGCTTTTCCAGAGCTAGAGCTGAAAAAAATCCAAATTTATTGTTTCACTCACCTGAGATCACACACCTGGTTAATTCAGTTTTTAGTAAATTAAAATATTTGTTGACAGGAAGACCCTGCTGGGGTAGACAGAAATCATTAAAAAAGGTTGGCTGATAATTGCAGAATTGTAATTGAATGGAGCATTTTCCATGTGCTTACCACCTAAGATGAATGAAAGGTTCTTTTTTTTTTCCTTTAAAGGAGAAAAAGTTGAATAGATGGAAACTACCTAAATGGGAAAGGAGGTGATTATGACCAAGGGTTAAATTGATGATTTGGTGCCTCTTTTTCCCTGAGGCCTCACCTCAAGATAATCATACCATTTTGACATAGTCAGGCTGATGCCAGACCTCTCTAAATTGGATACATTCGGGCTGAGAGAACCACTCTTCAATGACTAGTGTTGGTCTGGAATAGAGAGCTGAGAAGCAATGGTGATCAGGAATCCCAGAGTTGAGATGCCACTCACTTCGTGTTTGAAGTGTTTGCACATAAAGCTACCACTGTCACAGCTTAATGTATCTTCATGAAAAGATTGCTTGTTGAGTAGCTTTTGGAGAGCTGGAAAAAGGAGTATGCCCTAGGTTCATCCACCTAGAGCATGTTATACAGAGTGAAGTCGAGTCAGAAAGAGAAAAACAAATACCATATATTAATACATATAGATGGAACCTAGAAAAATGGTACTGATAAATCTTTTGCAGGGCAGCAGAAGAGACTCAGACATAGAGAACAGACTTGTGGAAAACACAGTAGGGGGAGGGGAGGGTGGGATGAACTGAGAGAGAAGCATTGAAATATATACATTACCCTATATAAAACAGATAACCTGTGGGAATTTGCTGTATGATGCAGGGGTCCTGTGCTCTGTGACAACCTAGGGGGGGTGGGGTAGGGTGGAAGGAGGGAGGAAGGTTCAAGAGGGAGGGGACATATGTATACTTATGGTGGATTCTTGTTGTTGTATGGCAGAAATCAACACAATATTGTAAAGCAATTATCCTTCAATTAAAAAAAAAGTATGCTAGTCAGCAGCATTTGATGAAACTATTTTCTGAATAAGCAGAAATTTGAGTGTGTAGATGTGCTATGTAGCTGGATTTCTTTAGGATTTTCTATATTAAAGGAGATTTCTTAATCTTTCTTGTGACAGGGGGGTTGTTGGCTAAGTTCTAGCAGATGAGGTATAAGCTTCCAAGTTTCCGTTATTTTCAACTTTTGAGTCTTCTTAAAAGAAAGGGAGTAAGTATATCCTTCACACTGCCTGGAATGTGGGCAGTGGGATGTGAATATAATGGCTAGAGCTGTACTGAACCACACTGTGGAAGCCACTGACAGGAGGATGTTAGAACAAGAGCCAGGGTTCTTGCCATATGAAGCCACCATACCCGCCTTTCAATGTCTCTCCCTTGAGAAAGAAATAAATTTTTTTTCTATTTAAGCCACTGTTTGTTAACTGTTGTCATTGTGTATGAAGGCAAAACTAAATGGTATACTTAATTAATCCTAATCGATGCACTGCCCTTGCAAATAATTTTACCAGTTTTGGTCCCAGCAGGAAACAAATGACATACTCTAAAGAGTTTAATGAAGGCATTATATGCAGAGATGTGAATAGGGTTAAAGGAGTCAATCAGGGACTGACACCAGTCTCCAGGTCACAAGGGGCAGGGAGGAAGCTGTACATATAATAAAGTGACAGCTGTACCCTTGAGAGAGTGGCTAGCCTGCAGGAGTTGTGGCCTTAGGAAAGCAGCTACAGCAGAAACAGCAGGGTATGGAGACCCAGTTCTCTCTTCCTTCCTGTGATTTCCTGTTAGAGCCTGCTATTGCCTGAACCAATCAGAAGCCAGAGGGCAAGGAAAACTTGGTGATTCAGTCTGTAAAGGCCAGCTTCCTGGGACACTACAGAGAGGAAAAGAAAAAAAAAAAAAAAAAAGAGTGAAGAATGAATCTGAATGAGCGATGGAGAGAATGAGCTATATACAATGTCCCCTTATTATAAACTGACTTTTTACTTCTTAAATGATTTGAAGAACAGATTGAGATAATGATTTGCATGAAATCGTCCAATTTGAAAGTTTACTTACTGTTGTTATTTACGGGTTTATGGCTCAGCAATTCAACTTTTAGGAATCTATGCAACTGTTAAAAAGAATGAGGTGTAGGTGGACTGCTCTGGAAAGTTATCTAAAGCATATGATCATGGAAAAAAAAATAATTGCAGACAAATCTGTTTTCCTGGTCCAAAAAGAGAGCCCATGTGTCAATATTTCAGTAGAAATGCATTTGTGCAAGTACAGGGCTAGGCTGGGAGGACTTTTTCTCCCAGTCTAATGGTCACCAGGTGTTCTGTGACAACCTAGAGGGGTGGGATGGGATGGGAGGTGGGAGCGACATTCAAGAGGGTGGGGACTTACATATACCTATGGCTGATTCATGTTGATACATGGCAGAAACCAACACAATATTGTAAAGCAATTATCCTCTAATTAAAAATAAATTTAAAAATTAAAAAAAAAGAGAAAAAAATAATGGTCACTGGGTAGGGAGAGACAATGCAGCTGACCAAGAGGGATAGATATGTTTACATTCAAAAACTGGCTCCGAATGGATGACTTTCCTTTTGTGTTTTGTTGGTATTTTTCAATGAAAAAAAATCCAAATCACAGAAGTCTGGAAGGTATCACTTAACAAAAAGCTTAATTCTTGATATAAATCTCATTTTATGTATTTTTTTACTAGCAAATGATCAAATTTAATAAGTTATATGTGATCATTTGCTAGCTGGTATAAATTATATAATTTATAGAAAAATTTATAGAAATTATAATTTATATAATTATAATATTATATTTTACATTATAAATTATATTTCTATAATTTATAGAAAAATTATATAATTTATAGAAAAATATATAAATGAATATCGAGAACATTTTGAAGTACTTAGCAGAAAGAGAATTAGTTTAGTAAAATGGTGGCCATTCATATTTAATTTACAAATTCCACATCTGAACTAGAATCCAACATTCAGGAACTTCCCTGATAGTCAAGTGGTTAAGACTTTGACTTCCAATGCATGGGTGTGGGTTCAATACCTGGCCAGGGAGAGGTTGGGCAGATGAGATCCCACATGCTCTTGGTAAAACAAAAACAAAAACAAAAACAAAAAACACCACCCCAAACTTAAAAGCAACATTGTATCAAATTCAATAGATTTTGAAAATGATCCACATCTAAAAAAATCTTAAAAAAGAATCCAATATTCAAATCTCCCATTGACATTTAAACAGTATATTTTAAATTCCCAAAGTAAAAATACATTTCAAATCTATGCTGTCCTTGTTAACAGAGATCTTTATCATGGATTGTGATAAATTCTAAAATAGGTTTCTCAAAAAATAAGAAGAGAATTCTTTGAAAGAGTTTTGTAACCCTTTCAAAGTTCTCTGAAAGTCTGTGTAAATGCCTTTCAAAGGGATTTAGAAATAAACTGAACAATGTCTTTTGGGAATTATATTGCACTATGATGGCAAGATAAACATACTTAGAAAGTGGAACTTCAAGAACCCCAAACAGAAACTGAGTCTCTGGGAATTTCTATGCTGTGTTGAATACCTACCTATTTACCAATCATTTGTCACCTTCTCTTATTAAGTTAATCGTAAAGAAGGTGAGTTAAAAGTCTCTGAGCACCTTTGTTGAAAACGGCCCACATGACCTTGGAAACACAAGTGTGCTTGTGGGAGAACAAATATTAATGTGAAAATGTTTTACTTCCTGAAAGTTCAAGTGTTTTAGATGGAACAGCTATTATATAACACAGGGACTGGGCTGTTAATTATGCCTTATGGTAGTTAAAAAATTTTTTTTCAATCATCTACTTTGAACATGGAGAAAGTATATTTATTGAAGATTATAACCTTGGATGACTTCTCGTTTCCACTGCATGTGGAAACTGCAGCCAATTCAAATATACAGCATTAACAAAAAAGTATTTTTTCAAACTATTAATTAGTGAGTTATCTAGATTTGCTGCAGAAAGAGGAAAGAAAAAATCTACAATGGGGCTAAATAAATAATCCATTTAAAAAATCTACCTGTTCTTTAATATAGTCATTCAATCCATTGTACTGGTATGTTGAAAAAATTTATTTACTTCTCAATTATTTGTTTTCAGTTCCATTTTAAGCTTATGATAGGTTCATAGAACAGGCACAGGTAGATAAACTATAGCTATGGATTTTATTCAAGACGTGGGATTTTGGCAGTTAATTATTTAAAAGATTATGAAGGAAGCATGTACTATACTAGGTTTTTTTTATGCTGGGATTTAAGCCTGAGTACTATGTTACAAGATGTGAAGAAGAAAGGGTCAACTCAGTTCATCATTCTCTCTTAGCACTGCTGCAGGATCATTTTGCCATTCAAGACCTAAAAATAAAATGGTACATTGTTGAGTTTAAAGTGTTGTCTTACTATGCTGGTAGAGTCTACTTCTTGAAACGGACCTATCGTTTGCGAGGAGAACAGTCACAGCATCCATGTGTGGACCCTGAGTGACCACATCTGTATCACTTAAAATATTATTTCTATAATTTAAAAATTGAACCAGAAAGAAAGGCTGGGCAAGTGAAGACTAGTGAGTTCCCGGCTTAAACTCTGGCCCCACTGTTGCCCATCACTAATGCAACAGGGAAGGCCCTGTGGACTCTGTATTTCCTCATGGTATCCAAAGGCGTTGGTCTGTTCAGAGACATGCGGAGATAAAATCACAGAAACCAAACTCATTTGGAACAAAACTTGTGTCTTTTTTAATTTTTTAAATAGGTTTTTTTTTGGTGTTGTAAAAGTACACACAGTTACTCTCTTACCCATTTTTAAGTGTACAGTTCAGTGTTATTAAACATATTCACATTGTTGTGTATCCATCTATGCCTGTAACCCTTTTCATGTTATAAAACTGAAACTATTCCCATTAAAGAATAGCCCCATCTCCCCTCCCCGCTAGGCCCCGGTAACCACCATTATACTTTCTGCTTTTATGACTTCAATTACTCATATAAGTAGAATCTTATAGTATATAGTAAATAGTATCATATAGTATATGTCTTTTTGTGACTGGATTATTTCTCTTAGCATAATGTGTTCAAGGTTCATCAATGTTGCAGCAGATCTCACAGTTTTATTACTCTTACTACGCTAAGTGCTAAGTCACTTCAGTCATATCTGACTCTTTGTGACCCTATGCACTGCAGCCTGCCAGGCTCCTCTGTCCATGGAATTTCCAGGCAAGAAAACTGGAGTGGGTTGCCATGCCCTCCTCCAGGGGATCTCCTCGAACCAGGGATTGAACCCTCATCTCTTATGTCTCCTGCACTGGCAGGAGGGTTCTTCACCACTAGTGCCACTTGGGAAGCCCAAGGTACAGAGATATCTTCTTGTTTTTGGAGTGCCCAGGACTAATATAGCTCATTTTTTAATCTGGACATAGTTGTCTATTTCCAGGATTTATAATGTGTCCCATGTATTTAACTTGTTGCTTTGAGATTTTGTGCCTTTTTCTAGGAGACCCAATAACCCTGGGACCCAAGGAAATTAAGAATTTCAGTGGTGTTCTGATCTGAGGCTTCCATGGAGGGGCTACATATTCACATGTCTAAATACTGTAGAATAGCCCCTTCTTTTAGGTGTATTTCCCTTAGTTCCTTTCCCAGGGCCTGGGCAAACAAGTTTGGGCTGTCCCCAAACCCTTAAGGCAATACTGTCCAGGTGTACTGTTGCATCTGGCCCAAGCAGGAATTAGTTCATTCAAAGGCCAACAGATATTATTCTTCCCCTTTAAGGTTGAGGAATATTCCACTGTATATATACACATTCATATATATTACATTTTACTTCATCCATCCCTGGATACTTGGGTTGCTTCCATATTTTGGCTATTATGAATAATGCTGCTATGACCATGGGTGTACAAATACCTCTTTAAGACTCTGTTTTCAATTCTTTTGGGTATATATCTGGACACTGATTTATTTTCTGCTCCAAATAGGCTGAGTAATATAAATAGCCATACTGTTAAACAGACTGCTCATTTCAGATGGGCAAATTCATTTTTCCTTCATTGAAAAAGTATTTATTGAAAGCCTTCTTTGTGTCAGGCAAGGGCTAGATTCTTGATCATAGGATCAATGATAGCAAAAATAACTTGGAAATACATGATGACAGAGCATTTTCTTTGATTTCGAAAAATACTCCACCAAGTAGAATACTGATCAACATCCATACCTATGATAAAAGTGAAGATGAGGAGAGAATTCACAGAGTTCTTTCTTACCTCCATTTTTATTTCTGTTCTTCTGTAAAGACTCAGATGTCTTATCAAGATGACTTGCTTTCCCATTATTCCATAAGAAAGTTCCAAAGAGTAATAAGTAGGGTTACATTTAAAGAATGGCATTTAAAAGTTTTTTAAATAATCCAAGTGCTGTATCTATTGAGTAATGGCCAAGAGATTGTTCAAAACCTCTTTTGTCACACTCACAAAGAATTGTGGGGTGGCAAGGCAGGGGGGAAGGAAGGAGTAACATGGGTATAAGAATTCCAGATCAATTCATCCATAGTTTAGTGACCAAACATGTCCAGTGTCTTGTTTCATTTCTAGCTTTTGTTACTATCTTAGTTTTTGAACTGTGGTGTTGGAGAAGACTCTTGAGAGTCCCTTATACTGCAAGGAGATCCAACCAGGCCATTCTAAAGGCGATCAGTCCTGGATGTTCATTGGAGGGACTGATGCTAAAGCTGAAACTGCAATACTTTGGCCACCTCATGCGACGAGTTGACTCACTGGGAAAGACTCTGATGCTGGGAAAGGTCGGGGGCAGGAGGAGAAGGGGACGACGGAGAATGAGATGGCTGGATGGCATCACTGACTCTGTGGACATGAGTTTGAGTGTACTCCGGGAGTTGGTGATGGACAGGGAGGCCTGGCGTGCTGTGATTCATGGGGTCGCGGAGAGTTGGACACAACTGAGCGACTGAACTGAACTAAACTGAACTAGCTGCTCACTTAAAGATTTTCACTTGATAACCAAACCAAAGGGAAGTTTGGCAAGGGGTTTAACCATATGTAAATGGATTATATCATTTCACTCCAAAACAATGTCTTCTATAACAATACACACTGGAAAACCAAACAGGATTAGGGAACACACAGCAGTCCCCATGGTTGTGCAAGCCTTATTGGCAGACGCAATTCATTCTCAGAAGTATTGAAAGTCTCTGTCAGCTACCATTGCATGTTTCACTCAAGCATGGTGGTGACAGAAGACAGTGGCCAAATTGGCTTATTCCTCTGATTCTCCACCAAAAGGAAGCAACGATCAGAGAAAGCTAGAGAGTAACCAGGAACCTAAGATTTTGCCACGATTTTTAGTAAGATGGAGAGGGAAAGGCCATGTGGGTCTTTTACATGAGGGACTCTTCCCAGGGTAGGAAGTGCAACAGTTTCCAGCCTCCTTGAGCAGCTATCAGGAAGATGGAAGTGGATGGCTGAGAGATCCTGTGGCTCCAGGGGCTCTTCATACTTCAAGTTTCCACTTAGCTGTGATCTCACCCATGAGTCTTCCTTAATTTTCTAACCTACATTAACTTCCTTAATTTTCCAACTTTCTTCTTTGCAACCATGTCCTCTCCCTGTCACTAAGTATTATATCTTTTATGTCATACATATGTCTAGGTTTCATAACTAAACCTCTTGAAGGCAGGATCCCCATTGGATTCACCATGTATACCCAATCACCCTTACTCTGTCCAGCAAAAACTAGATAGTGAGAAAAATGTTAATGAGTAAGTGGGTAAATCTGACTGAAGAAGACCTGAGATTCCTCGAGTAAGCAGATAGTAGGTTACTAACTGCAGAGCATTTGGTGCTTCTTGTGGTCTTGGCAGAGAGGGAGATCAGGGAAATCCAGGGACGAAGCGGGGGTCTACTGGCCATGGCAGTTCAAGCACAGACACAAGGAGTACACTGAAGCTGGAGTGTAGCTTCTCAAATAATTACACATGCAACCATTTGTTCCATATTTCATCAAGATGGGCCACCATGCCAAAATGCTCCCTTGGCATAAATAGTACACTTTTTCTATCAAGGGCTTTCTTTTGTGTTACTTTACTGAAAAATCAAAGTAGGCAGGTCTGCTATTAGTATCCTCATTTCACCTGCTGGGATGCTGAAGAGAAGTAGGTGAATGACTCAAGTGCTCTCTTCTCATATCCTTGAGTATTTGCTTCCTCCTAACTAGGGACGGTCAGAGAAAAAAAATGTTCTTCTTCCATTTTCCCTGAGAACGTACTTGTTCAGAAATGAAAACTTGTATATAAAGTTCTCATCATTTTGTATGAAGTCATCGTTTCAAAAAGTACTTTGAGATCTCATGTAAGTCGAAATTGTTGCCAGTAATCAGCTGATATGAAAGGACTTGTTCTGTTTTATAGACTCTTTATATTAGGATATTAAAGAAGGCCTGCATGGATCTCCTACCTTGAATTTGGTGATATATTTGATAGTGGTCTATGAAGTCTTTTTCATTAAATTTGATTTCACTTATGTGGTAACACTGTAGTCTTCAACAGGAATTCAGGTAAACAAAGTTAATAATACATTAAAATAAATCACATTGGAAATCAGGAAGAAGGGGAATAGTCATTGAGTTCCTGCAGGGACTAAAGTTTAGTTAATTAAAAAAAAAACTTGATTCTCTATCTCATAAAAAATTTAGCTTTAAAATATAAATCTATTGCAGTTCAAACCTCTGTATTTAGACTACTTGCCAAAGAAGAACTCTAATGTTAAGTACAATTAAAGTGGATCACAGTATTTTCACTATTTTATATATGAGGAACATCAGGCATTCTGAGAAAAAATGCCAAGTCCACCTTCTCTGAAGAATCATTAGTGGCCCAAATGACAAACCGTATTCTGGCCAGACCACTAAAATATACTTCCCCAAAGGGTGATAGTTCTGTTAATATTTATGCTATATAATAATGAAACATAAAATTATTCAGTAACTGTGGTCCCTTTTTAAAGTCACTAAAAATCTGTATATGTTAAAAATCACACAAACCTGAGTTCATACTGGGCACTTTACTTATAACTAAGGAAAAATATCTACTAGTGTATATTGAGAATATGGAAACATGTCTGTATGGAAAGCAAGTATTTTGTCATCAGTCTGTTTCCAACCCTTTTGCAATTTATTTTATTTAGAGTTTTCATTTTCAACAGGGATTACAATTTTAGCAGTTTCAGAAATATAAAAAGATGGCATCAAAATGTCCTATATATTGGTAATCTGAGCCCAAGAACTTTTAATGCTTAGCTTGTGTTCTGAGCTACAGTCTTCACAGATACAAAATTGAGCAGAATAGAAAAGGGAAATATTCATGTCAGCTGTTGCAAACTAGTTTGTAAGACAGGCCTAAAAGCCTTTATCTCTGGCATGTTCAGTATGGAATGCATAGCTGATTTTCATTCAGCCACCAGAGAAAGGCATTCTACAATGACAGATAGCCTTATCAAAACTACGATTAGCTGGCTTCTTCTGCAGTATACAGCAGTTGTTTAAGTAAGGGTGAAGTGAGAGCTGTTACCAGTTTTGTCAGAAATGATTCTCCATCATGAATATTTGGCCAACTGGTTAGGTCTAACGTGAATGTGTAACTTTCAAAAGAAGGAGTGGAGAACTGCTAACATGTTCCAAAGAAGCACCTAGTAAAAGTTGATCTCAAAGCAAACAAACCACCAATTTATTTAATTTTCAAGTAGTTTTTTCACTAAATGTATTATTCCTGTAAGATTAGCATGGCTCATTCTGCTTAGATTGTTTACAGTGCTTGTTATTGTGCTTAAAATTTTGCATTAAGGTGAAATAAAACATTCCAAATGGTTTTTAAAATACACGGAAGAGGAAATCTCACACTTACAGCATATAGTTTGATTCTTTTATACTCATGACTAATCAAAATTGTGTCTTTAAACAGCAACTTGATATTTTTCAAATTGTACTCAGAAACACTACTGTATACCATTTATTTTAATACTAATACTTCTAGGATTAGTTTTATTAACAGTATGACATTTTCATGCATTCTTAAACTTTATACTAGTTTCAATATTCACAATGTTTGATTAAGTTTTCAAATCAACAATTAGTAGAGCCTACATGAGAAAAGAATGAAATGAGATTATCCTTTTTGTATAATCAGCTAAATTATTTTTAAGAGTAAAATGTTAATACTAGGATTTAAAAACCTAAATTTCCAATGTTACTGTTAATTCAACCACAAGAATATTACTTTAGGCCACAGGACTGCCCATTAGCCTTTCTTGTCGGAGAGCGATTAATCTCTTGAACCATTTTTCCTCAGCATCAGCTTTCTCAATAAATAACTGAAATGAAAAAAAAGGAGAAAAATATCATTGTTTGCCTAATAACTTGGATTTGATCTTACAAATCATCTTTATAGAATACATCTTTTAGCACAAGATTTAGATACTACTTAACTCTTGATGACTTCTTAACTGAAGATCATCTATTTGGAATAACCCTTGGAAAGTCTGAGTAAAAGGACTAATATAAAAATTATCAGAAATTTTACATTTCATTTTGTAAAGTTTATTTCCTACAAACTTTATGAGAGACAGAGTGGTATAACCCTAATTCACAGAAGACAGCACAATATGACATTAATGACATGCCCACAGTTAATAAGCCAACAGAAGCAGAGCCAGAATTAGATCTTTTAGTGCCAGATGAAAAAACGAAACAAAACTCTTCTTTTTTTGTCTATTTTTCTTAACCACATAAAGAATCTTGTAGAAATCAGGTAACATAGGGTGGCCCAAACCAGATTCAAATACTGGTAACAGTTCTAAGGGCTGGGGGTGAGCTGTCTTATTTTTGGCAAATATGAACATATGAATCCATTTCCTCCAATGGTCTTGTCACCAGCCCAAAAGAACAGGAGTCAGAATCAACTTCAGTGAACTAGACTTAAGCTGACACTCTTAAGGCTTATGGGTCTTACATTTGGATGAGCCAGAGAATTGTCATCTTGGTACTTGATAGCAGTAGGGATGCTGCTTGGGTCTATTTCCTTTTCATTACTCGGCGGATCAGCCACCACTGATGCTGGTCCTGAAGTGGCTGCTGCATGCTTCACTTCACTAGCTTCCACTGACTGAAACATAAAACACTTTAGATTTTGAATAAGAATTGCTCAACCGGCCTCCTTTGAGATGATATTAACCACAACATGGCCCTGCTGCCGCTGCTGCTGCTGCTAAGTCGCTTCAGTCGTGTCCGACGCTGTGCGACCCCATAGACGGAAGCCCAGCAGGCTCCCCTGTCCCTGGGATTCTCCAGGCAAGAACACTGGAGTGGGTTGCCATTTCCTTCTCCAATGCATGAAAGTGAAAAGTGAAAGTGAAGTCGCTCAGTCGTGTCCGACTCTTAGTGACCCCATGGACTGCAGCCCACCAGGCTCCTCCACCCATGGGATTTTCCAGGCAAAAGTACTGAAGTGGGTTGCCATTGCCTTCTCCGACCCTTGAAGACAGATGGTCCAGATGAAGAATGATGGGGCCACAGGGCTTCTAAGCTGGCAATACAACTAACTCCCGAAGAGCCTGTGTTGACCTTGAACATGAGGGGAAAGCCTGCTGGAACATGGCCCTAGGATACTGCTGCTGCTGCTAAGTCACTTCAGTCGTGTCCGACTCTATTCCTCAAACAAGCAAATACAAAAAAATTGTGAAAATGTTATTTTTACAATCAACATATTTTTCTTAAGAAATCTGTACTTATGAGTCTATACTATTTAAAAAGTATATACATTCAGTTCAGTTCAGTTCAGTAGCTCAGTCGTGTCCAACTCTTTGAGATCCCATGAATCACAGCACGCCAGGCCTCCCTGTCCATCACCAACTCCCAGAGTTCACTCAAACTCATGTCCATCGAGTCGGTGATGCCATCCAGCCATCTCATTCTCTGTTGTCCCTGTCTCCTCCCACCCCCAATCCTTCCTAGCATCAGACTCTTTTCCAGTGAGTCAACTCATCGCATGAGGTGGCCAAAGTATTGGAGTTTCAGCTTTAGCATCAGTCCTTCCACTGAACACCCAGGATTGATCTCCTTTAGAATGGACTGGTTGGATCTCCTTGCAATCCAAGGGACTCTCAAGAGTCTTCTCCCCTCCTAAAAAAACACATACCCATTAGCAGTCACTGCTCCCCATTTCTCCCCAACTCTGACATCATTGGCAACCACTCATTTACTTTCTGTCTTTATGGATTTGTATATTCTGCATTTTATATAAAAGGAATCATACAATATGTGTTTTTTTTGTGTGTGTATGACTGGCTTCTTTCATTTAACAAGTTATATCAGTATTTCATTCCTGTTTGTGGTTGAATCCTATTCCACTGTATAAAATATTATAAGCCAGGTACTGTGCTTGGTACCAGGGACAAAAGACTAATAAATCATTGTGCCTGCTTGGAAAGAACCAAGAGTGTAGTGCTGCTCAAGTTAATTTCAACATCTCCCTCCCTGAGGGAGGAGAAGGTCAGGGAAGTGCCTAATTAACAGCAAGGCTGCAGGGATAATATGAAATGAATGATGAGATAAACTAGATGAGAAGTTGGAATTAAAAGTTAAAATTAAAAACCTCTAGATGACTGACTAGGCTTTTTTTCCCCTACACCCATTATTCTATAGCTTTTCAATTTCCATGTTTTGTTGACTTTCCTACTTCCGAGCATCCACTTCTCTGAATGAAGTGTAAAACAGATGTCACTGGGGAAAACATCTATAAAATGAAATATGCATGAATTAGTTATTAGAATGATTTATCTCAGAGTTGAGATTCATCTATTTAACCAGTACTTACTAAGCACTACTAATTGCTTAGCACTGGGTACACCAGGGAGAATAAGAAGACATGTTCCCTGTCCAAACTGAAGATGACATTATGTTGATGGGGTGACAGATCTCTAACAAAAAAATACCTATATATATAAATACAAATTGTAACAAATTACAACAGAGATGTTTAAAGAAATATTCGGTAAATTTGATTTGGAAGTTTTTTTTCTTTTATTTTGCAGTCAATATATTTTTCCCCAGACCTCAAACATTACATCTCCAAAATACTGGTCATAGAAGACTCATAGCCCTAAGTGATATTACACTGACTTTTTATAAAACTGAAGACATGTAACAGTAAAACCCCATATTCCACACAGAGGGAAGTGTGGAAGTAGCCTAGCCCAGTGAGGTCCGAGACACAATTTTTTAAAATTATATGTTGCCATACAGGGAATAAAAGAATATGCATATGTGCAGGCCAAATCATTTCAGTCATGTCTGACTCTGTGCGATCCTACGGGCTATAGCCTGCCAGGCTCCTCTGTCCATGGAATTCTCCAGGCAAAAATACTGAAGTGGGCATACTGTTCTGTGTAACTAGGCCAGGCTATGACAGGGCTCAGCTAGGAGACTGGCTGTCCATATTGAACAACCTTGAAAAATTGTGAAGTGTTTTTATTCTAGTTGCCAAAGATGTGGACTGCACATATTCAGGTGGCAGAGATAACATTCTATTACAAAAATCAAGTAATCTGATTTTGTTTTTACCTACACAGTATATCAGTTTTCTTTTTTTTTTAAGTTAGAAATGTAAAATTTTATTAATTCATTTAAAAAAAAGCAAAATAATTATAACATGTTAATACAGTTAACATGCTTTAAAAAATAACTGTTTTCCAAAACAAATTAGTGAAAACACTGCCATTGTCTTACATGTTTGCAAATCTTTATATTTCTTTTTATTTATTTTTTATTGGAGGCTAATTACTTTATAATATTATATTGGTTTTTCTTATTATATTATATATATTCTTATTATATATATATAATATTATATGGTTGGTTTTTCTTCAAAAAGTGCTTATATACACATAAGGTATATAAAGAAAACAAAGTTCTCAATGGTTAGGATCAGAACATAAAAGTTATTATTTAATAATGGTTATTAATTTAAAAATGCGTGAGGAAACTGATTAATTGCTTCTTTAAGTGAGGAAAGCTGTTTCAGAGAAATATTGACTTAAAAAACCCTCAATACGGCCAGCCCATGATCAAACATCTGGCTTTAAGTAGCACTGCCACCTGGTGGTTCAGTTTGGAACAACTTGTTTTAATATACACTTTATAAGTAAAAGAACAAATGACCATGCTGCTTAGTTATGTACCCTTTTTGAACACTGGTGGATATCAGCCAAATACAACGATGTTAGGACTGAATAATTGATAATAAGCTTATCTTGGAGAGCAGTCTGAAAACAGTATGCATCTTGGTTCCTCAAGTTGATGATATATCAGGAACTATCAGATTGTCTATACACTCACATTAGAGAAATAGGATGGTAAGAGTTAAAACTAGTTAAATCAGTGTGTTGCAGGAAACACACTATCTAGCATGTCACTGGTGATAGCCACTTTTCTGGTAATATCTTCCTAGTTAAATTAGTGGAATTTATACAGTTGAAGACTCTACCATTGGAAGGCGTCATTAGGTTATACAAAAGCCTTCTTTAGAGATACAAGTTTTATACCAATGTGTGTAGAATTGTCCAGGAGAGAAGGATGTTGAAACTTGGGTCATAATTTAATTTTCAAGAAAAGGATAGCCCATAAGATCTCCCCATGACCTGGATGAAATGGTCCTCTAGATAATTTACCTCCCTTTGCTAAGTCATCTCCTGATAAATAATTCATCTTCTTGGACATCCTGAATCTTTACCTCATATTGCAGACACAGACATTTTAGCAAATGGAAGGGATATCACTTTCTAAACTAATAAATTGGCCCACTGTTTTATATTACAGTCCAGTGCGAATTTATGCTTTGCTGGCCCATCACTGCTCTTCTTCTGATGCTTTTGATATGCAATGACTAATACAAGTCCAGGGTTGGAGAGCTAATATTTTATTAGCCTACTGTAAACTTACCAAGGTAAATGCCATCTTCTGAGGCTTTTTAGCATATTCCCCTGTTAGGGTCACTTCAAAGCATGCTTTCTTTAAACCTTAACAGGGAATATGCTTTGAGTTACAATTATGAGACACATTTAATCAGTAGGAAAAAAAATGGGCTCTGGTGTTGGACAAATTTGGTTTGGATGCTGCTTTCAATCATTTATTAGATTTAACCATGCATTATAAAATTTGCTGAACCTCAGTTATAAATGTTACTAGAATACTAGTTAAATTACAAAAGTTGAATGTCTAGTATAATGGTAGCCATTATAATGGTAATCATTATTTTAGTTATTTAAATATATATGAAAAAGTGGGGCTAGGATACAACATTGTTTTATACCATTTGCTTAGAGATTTAACATTTCCAAATGGCTGTGTCGAAACAAACTGGTCCAAAGCTGAAGTCTATACATGAAACCAGTAAGTTACTGTGTAAACTAATTTTAAAACTCTTTGCTTGGTAATACATCCATGAATCAAGGCAAATTGGAAGTGGTCAAACAGGAGATGGCAAGAGTGAATATAGACATTCTAGGAATCAGTGAATTAAAATGGACTGGAATGGGTGATTTTAACTCAGATGACCATTATATCTACTACTGTGGGCAGGAATCCCTTAGAAGAAATGAAGTAGCCATCATGGTCAACAAAAGAGTCCGAAATGCAGTACTTGGATGCAATCTTAAAAATGACAGAATGATTTCTGTTCGTTTCCAAGGTAAATCATTCAATATTATAGTAATCCAGGCCTATGCCCCAACCAGTAACGCTGAAGAAGCCCAAGTTGAATGGTTCTATGAAGACCTACAAGGCCTTTTAGAACTAACACCCAAAAAAGAAGTCCTTTTCATTATAGGGGACTGGAATGCAAAAGTAGGAAGTCAAGAAACACCTGGAGTAACAGGCAAATTTGGCCTTGGAGCACGGAATGAAGCAGGGCAAAGGCTAATAGAGTTTTGTCAAGAGAATGCACTGGTCAAAGCAAACACCCTCTTCCAACAACACAAGAGAAGACTCTACACATGGACATCACCAGATGGTCAACACCGAAATCAGATTGATTATATTCTTCGCAACCAAAGGTGGAGAAGCTGTATACAGTTAGCAAAAACAAGACCAGGAGCTGACTGTGGCTCAGATCATGAACTCCTTATTGCCAAATTCAGACTTAAATTGAAGAAAGTAGGGAAAACCATTAGACCATTCAGGTATGACCTAAATCAAATCCCTTATGATTATCAGTGGAAGTGAGAAATAGATTTAAGGGACTAGATCTGATAGATAGAGTGCCTGATGAACTCTGGACGGAGGTTCGTGACATTGTACAGGAGACAGGGACCAAGACCATCCCCATGGAAAAGAATGCAAAAAAGCAAAATGGCTGTCTGAGGAGGCCTTACAAATAGCTGTGAAAAGAAGAGAGGCGAAAAGCAAAGGAGAAAAGGAAAGATATAAGCATCTGAATGCAGAGTTCCAAAGAATAGCAAGGAGAGATACGAAAGCCTTCTTCAGTGATCAATGCAAAGAAATAGAGGAAAACAACAGAATAGGAAAAACAAGAGACCTCCTCAAGAAAATTAGAGATTCCAAGGGAACATTTCATGCAAAGATGGGCTCGATAAAGGACAGAAATGGTATGGACCTAACAGAAGCAGAAGATATTAAGAAGAGGTGGCAAGAATACACAGAAGAACTGTACAAAAAAGATCTTCACGACCAAGATAGTCACAATAATGTGATCACGGACCTAGAGCCAGACATCTTGGAATGTGAAGTCAAGTGGGCCTTGGAAAGCATCACTATGAACAAAGCTAGTGGAGGTGATGGAATTCCAGTTGAGCTATTTCAAGTCTTGAAAGATGATGCTGTGAAAGTGCTACACTCAATATGCCAGCAGATTTGGAAAACTCAGCAGTGGCCACAGGACTGGAAGAGGTCAGTCTTCATTCCAATCCCAAAGAAAGGCAATGCCAAAGAATGCTCAAACTACCACACAATTGCACTCATCTCACACGCTAGTAAAGTCATGCTCAAAATTCTCCAAGCCAGGCTTCAGCAAAATGTGAACCGTGAACTCCCAGATGTTCAAGCATGTTTTAGAAAAGGCAGAGGCACCAGAGATCAAATTGCCAACATCCGCTGGATCATGGAGAAAGCAAGAGAGTTCCAGAAAAACATCTATTTCTGCTTTATTGACTATGCCAAAGCCTTTGACTGTGTGGATCACAATAAACTGTGGAACATTCTGAAAGAGATGGGAATACCAGACCACCTGACCTGCCTCTTGAGAAACCTGTATGCAGGTCAGGAAGCAACAGTCAGAACTGTACATGGAATAACAGACTGGTTCCAAATAGGAAAAAGAGTACGTCAAGGCTGTATATTGTCACCTTGCTTATTTAACTTATATGCAGAGTACATCATGAGGAACGCTGGGCTGGAAGAAGCACAAGCTGGAATCAAGATTGCCGGGAGAAATATCAATAACCTCAGATATGCAGATGACACTACCCTTATGGCAGAAAGTGAAGAGGAACTCAAAAGCCTCTTGATGAAAGTGAAAGAGGAGAGTGAAAAGGTTGGCTTGAAGCTCAACATTCAGAAAACAAAGATCATGGCATCTGGTCCCATCACTTCATGGCAAATAGATGGAAAAACAGTGGAAACAGTGTCAGACTTTATTTTTGGGGGCTCCAAAATCACTGCGGATGCTGATTGAAGCCATGAAATTAAAAGACGCTTACTCCTTGGAAGGAAAGTTATGACCAACCTAGATGGTATATTAAAAAGCAGAGATATTACTTTGCCAACAAAGGTCCGTCTAGTCAAGGCTATGGTTTTTCCCGTGGTCATGTATGGATGTGGGAGTTGGACTGTGAAGAAAGCTGATCGCCAAAGAATTGATGCTTTTGAACTGTGGAGCTGGAGAAGAGTCTTGAGAGTCCCTTGGACTGCAAGGAGATCCAACCAGTCCATTCTAAAGAAGATCAATCCTGGGCGTTCATTGGAAGGACTGATGCTAAAGCTGAAACTGCAATACTTTGGCCACCTCATGTGACGAGTTGACTCACTGGAAAAGACTGTGTTGCTAGGAAAGGTTGGGGGTGGGAGGAGAAGGGGATGACCGAGAATGAGATGGCTGGATGGCATCACCGACTCTGTGCACATGAGTTTGAGTGAACTCTGGGAGTTGGTGATGGACAGGGAGGCCTGGCGTGCTGTGATTCATGGGGTCGCGGAGAGTCGGACACGACTGAGCGACTGACCTGACTGACTGACAGTAGATTACCAAGCCTCAATTGGTGAATTTTATGTCTAGAAAACATAAAAATTACATAAAACAATCTCTGGCAGAACTAAAATGGAAATTTTTGTGTCTAAAATCGCTCTGAAGGAAGTCGCACACACATCCAGCGCTTGGTCTTCAGTGAGAGGAGAAGGTGGATTAGCAGCAGGAAGACGAGGCATGGCAACAGCTTTCATTTCTTGAATACTTCTATATGCCAGGCATGTGGTTAACTGTTTTATGTAAATATCTTGTTCATCCTCATAAAAACCTCTGCTACAGGTATTATCCCCATTTTAAGAGAAGAGAGTCAAGGTGTAATGAAATTATTACATAGTTGAAGGATACAGTCAGCAAATGGCAGAAGCAGAATGTGGCTCCAGGTCTGACTCTCCATCTCATGCTTTTGACCACTGCTTCCTAAATGCTAAATGCAAGATTTATTGTAATCTGGTTTGAATTTTAGAGGAAATAAATAAAATTATTGGTAAAATATTTAAACTAAACATACCTCTAAGTGGCTCAACTCGCAGTGCTGGATTAATATTTTGAGGCTACTTCTGCTTCTCTGTCATTCTTATCCAACCAAGAACTAGCCTGTTCTAATTTTATATCTTTCTATGAATTATTGTTAAGGGGAACTTTTTTTTAAAAGATAGTTGAGACAGAAGGTGGGTTTCCCTCACACAGATTTCTTAAGGTTGCTTACAAAATGAAGAGACCCCCTAGGGGTTCCATCCTTGTCCTCTTAATCCTTAACTGTGGCATCTGAATTGGAAGTATAAGAAAAGCCATATTGAAACTGAGTAAATTCCAACTCAGCACTGAAAACTAAAGCAAACAAAAGTTAATTATTAAAATAATTAATAACAGTGGTCCCTTTGATGAGAGAGGTAGGTGAAATTCCTTTATATTGCTTTCATAGGAAGCCCATTTAACTACACAAAGGGTTTGTTATAAATTTGGGAAAAACAGTTTTTCTCTTGGATTTAATCAGTTATCTTAAGATTAATAACCATAGGAAATAATATTTTAAAGCTTTTCTTGGGAATATAACAAGGTAGAAAAATTACTAATCCTGAAATCAAAATATAGAGATATTATTATATTTATACATTTCAGAAGTCTTTTAGGAAATTCTAAGGAATTTCTGTATTTATCAGCAAGGGCTCTGATTTGTGAGCAAGGAGACTCAGGGAAATTAAGAGGCATATCAGAGAAACATAAATGAAGTAAGGTTTATACTTCAGACAGATTGAATACATACAGTAGAACTTCTCAAGTTTTGTATACACTATACATATTTAGTGTGTAGAACATACTTAGATATCAAATAATTTAGATGCTAGTCTATAATTTAAAAATAAACATTTAATGGATTAAGAAACATGTTAGATATTTGATAATCATTATATTTAATCCTCAATTACTCTAAAAAGTAGATATTATAGCTTAATGTTATGAATTTGGAAACAGAGGCTTAGAAAGAGGTTGAGGTTTGCTCTAGATCATAAATCATGGTAGGAAGTATAAAAGTTAAGTTCAAAGTCAGATCTTGAGTCCAAAGCTCATGCTCTTTCCACTATATTAAACAGGGTTTGGATCAATTTCCTCAATCACTGTCAATTTTACAAGTTACTGGAAGAACTGCTATTATCTTGGAAGAGAGGAACAGAACTGCAAATGAATCTATTATATTAATAATTAATACCAAATGGGAAAAAGTTATTTAGAAGAAAACTCAGTGAATTAACCATAGAGGAATAAGTATTTCCACAGAAAGAAAATGCTAGTTTATCTTAAGCGTGTCCAGTGAGAACTGGGAAGTCAAGGTGAACTCTAGAAAACAAATACTACTGAAGTCAACTTCAAAATAAATTACAATTCTACTAGGACAAGTGAATGACCACATAACATGTACAAGTAAGATATTAAATAAAATGGGCAGCTATATTTATGAATGTGCATTTCACAGCTCCTTTTTCTTCAAAGATTGTGGTGGCAAACTACAAAATGTTCAAATGAAATCAGCAAAATAATGGGCAGGGGCATGGACTAACCAAGGTTGTCTAGTGCATCCTGGCATCTTGCACATGCTCAATTCATGTCTCCAGAATGAATCATTTAAAAATATATATGGTAACTGAAAAGCCATCCATCTCACTAACAATGAAAGAAATGCTAACAGAACAACAAAAGGTCAATTTTTACCTATTAGGTCAGTAAACATGAAAAAGTCTGACTTAAAAAGTTAGGTATTAACCAGGGTGTGAGAGGCACACTTCTCCCTGTACTTCGGGGTGGAATTTGAACTGATACAGTATTTTGGGAGAATGACTTTGGGAACAGGTACGGAAATAAACAATATTAACCTTTAACAAATAACTCCATCTTGAAAAATTTATCCTCAGGTGATAGTAATGGATATTCACAAACATATATATAATACCTCCAAACTTACAACTGCTTAAATATCTACTTATCAGAGGGAAAAAAATGAATGAATTATGATATTGGGTTGGCCAAAAAGTTTTCGGGTTTTCCTGTACCATCTTACAAAAGAATCTGAATGAACTTTTTGGCCAACCCAGTACATTCATCAGTAGAATGCCATACACACAGTCATTAATCTATCTACAGATACAGAATATTTTTGAATAAATAGTAACTATACCACATCTTCATTATATGTGTGATATTAAAGAATACATGCATTTCACCGTAGACAGCCTTTTCTTCCTAAAGGAACAAAAATTCCAAAAAATAACCCTGATGATTGAAAGAATAAATCAAATACTCAACAGAAATAAAATGCCAATGAAAGTTCCTCTCTCTTATTAGAGTTGAGTAAGTGATACCCATATATAGATAAAGAGTGTAGATAGATATACGTTACTATTTGGGCAATAATTTTATTGTTAAAATTCTTTTCTAACTTTTCTCTAGCAATGTCAAATTAAAAAAGCAGATGTATCCATTTGAAAAGAAAATGGTGTATGTTCACAAAATGCACATTACTGCTATAGAACTGTCATGTTGATATTTTACTTTGTATTCTTGATGAATTTTAAAATAAAAATACCATCAGAAACGTTTTTACAGGTTTTTTTTTTAACAGTTTAAACAAACTGATTCTCACTGATTCATTTTTTCTCTCAATAACACGCTGACACGCTCTTGCCCTACTTCATCTACTAGAAGAACTTATATTTAAGTAAAATCCATTAATAAAGCATCTCTTTAGTTGGAATGTAAAGGCTTATTCAAAACGCCTGGATGAAAACTTACCTTTTTGATTTCTTTACTTGATCTGAATGTTTGCTGAACAAAAGAATCACTTTCAATGGCTTCAATTTCTTTGACTCTTTTTACTTGTTCTACCAGGGTGGTTTGGTCTAAAAGAGAGCATATAATGTCCATGTATTTTGATGTGTAAGCTTGTTAACAGCACTATACCTAAACAATGTTCTTTCTATGAAGTAATATTATGACTTACGAAATTTAACTGGATTTTTAAAAAAAAGACATTATGGTTAAGTTATAACAGAAACATTTTACCCCTAGAGATCCACAAATAGAACATTCCTTCTCCAAGGGATCTTCCTGACACAGGGATCAAACCCGGGTCTCATGCACTGCAGGCAGATTCTTTACTGACTGAGCTACCAGGGAAACCTCTGGTATAATGATATATAATTATATTTATATTAATTATAAGTTAATTTTAATTAATTATATATTAATTTTCTTATTCTTATTTAATCTATCAATGTGGTTGTAAAGTCAGACATGACTGAGTGACTGAACGACAACAACAACACGGCATTATGCTGCTGCTGCTGCTGAGTCACTTCAGTCGTGTCCAACTCTGTGCGATCCCACAGACAGCAGCCCACCAGGCTCCTCTGTCCACAGGATTCTCTAGGCAAGAATACTGGAGTGGGTTGCCATTTCCTTCTCCAGTGGCATTATGTGTGGGATTTATTTTTAAATACTTCAGGTCCACTCCCCCCAAAAATTGAAGTAGGCATTGATATATTGGTGGTTTAGTTGCTACGTCATGTCCAACTCTTGCGACCCCATGGACTGTAGCCTGCCAGGCTCCTCCAGCATGCCAGCATCCCTGTCCTTCACTATCTCCTGGAGTTTGCTGAAACTCATGTTCACTGAGTTGGTGATGGCATCCAACCATCTCATCCTCTGAACCCCACTTCTCCTCTTACCCTCAATCTTTCCCAACATCAGGGTCTTTTCCAATGAGTCAGTTCTTGCCATGTTACCCCTAAATATTTCAGTAGGCATCTCAGATAAGGGCCTAAGGAAAAACACTAGCAACATAACTACAATACTATCTTTAAGTCCAACATTATTAGGAACAATTCCTTAATATCGTCTTGTATATTCCATATTTAATTTTACTGATTGACCAAGAAAAGTGCTTTTTTTTTACAGCTGGTTTGTCTGAAACAGGATCTAAACAAAGTCCACGTATTACACTTAGTCAACAAGTATCTTAAATTCCTTTTAATCACTTACAGTCCACCAACCTTTCCTTTTATTGTCATTTATTTATTGGAGAAAATGGATCATTTAGCCTCTAAAATTTTCTGTATTCTGGATTTTGCTGATTTTATTATCATGGTGTAATTTAACATGTTCTTCTATCCTTCATATTTTCTGTAAACCAGCAGTTAGATCTAGCCAGGCTGAAGTATCACGTTCAGTTTCTTTTTGTCAAGCATACATCACAGGTAGTGCTGTGTAATTCCAAATACATCAGATTAGGATGTGCTTCTTCCACTTTTAACGATGTTAAGGTTGATCAGTGTGTTCAAGATGATGTCCGTTCCGTTCCGTTCCGTCGCTCAGTCGTGTCCGACTCTCTGCGACCCCGTGGACTGTAGCCTACCAGGCTTCTCCGTCCATGGGATTCTCCAGGCAAGAATACTGGAGTGGGCTACCATTTCCTTCTCCAAGTCCTACCCTATTATTAAGTTCTCCACTAAACTTTCACTTAATGGGTTTAGCAGACATTAACGATTGTTGCTTAAATCCATTATTTTATTCTGTTCTGTTCAGTTGCTCAGTCGTGTCCGACTCTATGCGACCCCGTGGACTGTAGCCTACCAGGCTTCTCTGTCCATGGGATTCTCCAGGCAAGAATACTGGAGTGGGTTACCGTTTCCTTCTCCAGGGGATCTTCCCGACCCAGGGATCGAACCCGGGTCTCCCGCATTGGAGGCAGACGCTTTAACCTCTGAGCCACCAGGGAAGCCCTATTATTTTATTAGGCACTGCAAAATGGTGATTTTTTTCTAATTCTGTGTACCATGTTTTTAACTCTGATCTAAAGAACGTCCCTCATTGACTATTTTATGACTGAAATATAGTCTGTACAGGAAAAAGCAGAGTGTTTAATTCTTTCCCTTTATTGATCAATTCTGGTCCAAAGGTGACCATTATGAGCTCACAAATAATTATATATTTAATGCATTTCAGTCCGTGGGCGTCATCTTCACATTTTGATTCTACCTTTGCCAAGTGGGAGCCTCTTGGATATGAAGAGTGGGAGAGTGGGAGCAATCTTCTGATATGACCTCTTCTGTTAAGACTGGTAAGAGGTCCCATATAATCATGATGGTATGATCACTCAGCTAGAGCCAGAAATCCTGGAGTGTGAAGTCAAGTGCACCCTGGGAAGCATCACTACGAACAAAGCTACTGGAGGTGATGGAATTCCAGTTGAGCTATTTCAACTCCTAAAAGATGATGCTGTGAAAGTGTCACACTCAACATGCCAACAAATTTGAAAAACTCAGCAGTGGCCACAGGACTGAAAAGGTCAGTTTTCATTCCAATTCCAAAGAAAGGCAATGCAAAGAATGCTCAAACTACTGTACAATTGCATTCATGTCACACGCTAGTAAAGTAATGCTCAAAATTCTCCAAGCCAGGCTTCAACAGTACATGAACCATGAACTTCCAGATGTTCAAGCTGGTTTTAGAAAAGGCAGAAGAACCAGAGATCAAACTGCCAATATCCGCTGGATCATCAAAAAAGCAAGAGAGTTCCAGAAAAACATCTATTTCTGCTTTATTTCTGCTCTATTTCTACTTTCTATGTCAAAACCTTTGACTGTGTGGATCACAATAAACTGTGGAAAATTCTGAAAGAGATGGGAATACCAGACCACCCGATCTGCCTCTTGAGAAATCTGTATGCAGGTCAGGAAGCAATAGTTAGAACTGGACATGGAACAACAGACTGGCTCCAAACAGGGAAAGGAGTACGTCAAGGCTGTATATTGTCACTCTGCTTTTTTAACTTCTATGCAGAGTACATCATGAGGAATGCTGGGCTGGAGGAAGCACAAGCTGGAATTAAGATTCCCAGGAGAAATATCAATAACCTCAGATATGCAGATTACACCACCCTTATGGCAGAAAATGAAGAAGAACTAAAGAGTCTCTTGATGAAAGTGAAAGAGGAAAGTGAAAAAGTTGGCTTAAAGTTCAACACTCAGAAAACTACGATCATGGCATCTGGTCCCATCACTTCATGGCAAATAGATGGGGAAACAGTGGAAACAGTGACAGACTTTATTTTTTTGGGCTCCAAAATCACTGCAGATGGTCACTTCAGCCATGAAATTAAAAGACTCTTACTCCCTGGAAGAAAAATTTATGACCAACCTAGATAGCATATAAAAAGCAGAGACATTACTTTGCCAACAAAGGTCCACCTAGTCAAGGCTATGGTTTTTCCAGTAGTCATGTATGGATGTGAGAGTTGGACTGTGAAGAAAGCTGATCGCCGAAGAATTGATGCTTTTGAACTGTGGTGTTGGAGAAGACTCCTGAGAGTCCCTCAGACTGCAAGGAGATCCAACCAGTCCATCCGAAAGGAAATCAGTCCTGAATATTCATTGGAAGGACTGATGCTGAAGCTGAGACTCCAATACTTTGGCCACCTGATGCGAAGAACTGACTCATTTGAAAAGATCCTGATGCTGGGAAAAATTGAAGGTTGAAGGAGAAGGGCATGACAGAGAATGAGATGGTTGGATGGTATCACCAACTCAATGGACATGAGTTTGAGTAAAATCTGAGAGTTGGTGATGGACAGGGAGGCCTGGCGAGATGCAGTCCATGGGATCGCAAAGAGTCGGACATGACTGAGCGACTGAACTGAAGAGGTCCCAGGTTCATCCTGTACAGTTCCTGTCTTAGACTTGCAATCAGCCATCTCCCCAAAAGGCTTGGATTCCTTTTAGTGGGAAATGATATTTATTTAAAGACAATAACCTGAGCAGTAGGGGTGTCTGCTGTTTTTGGATTGTCATTGCTTCTCATATTTTTCAGTGGGTGGGATAGGAAATACGTATTTTTAGAAAAGAAAAACAAATATAAGTTCATGCTGATATTACCAATCGAATTCAAGATTATAATACTTTTGTCGAGTCTTTTATATTTGTATATCATTCCTCTTATTCTAAGAATATTTCTTAGGCTTTAAAGATATGATCAAAAGCACTTACTTGTTCTTTCTGAGTTTCATTTGTATTAGTTTCAAAATAACAAGATAAACACTACTATTAAGATGAATCATGCAGTTTAAAATTCATGATTCTTTTTGATTTCAGGATTTGTTCCACTGATGAACTGTCAAAACACTATAAAATCATTTGGAGAAATAATTCTCCATGTGCTTATGCTACCAACTTAATATATAACAGTTGGGTTTATATGTTTCAGCTTTTTAAAAAGTTTTTAAATCTTTTGCTCTGTTGTTTTCATAATTAATATTTGTTTTTTGATGGCATAAAACATTCTTCTAAAGTAAAAACTAAAACATCATTCAGAAAAGTCTAGGTTTCTTTTCTTACCCCATTCCTCTAGTTCTTCCCCTAATCCACAGACAATCATTTTTTATTAGGTTTTGATTTTTATCCTTCCATTGCTTATTTTTGAAAATATGAGCATACATATTCTCTTCTTTCTTACACAAAATTAGCTTGCTATACATTTCTATGTATATTACTTCTCTAATTTAACACTATGTCTTTTAGTATAGAGACTTGCTCATTCTATGTTACAGATATACAGTAACCTATTATATGGTTGCATGATAGTTTTTTTCCTACCAAAAACCTATTGATGGTCATTTGA
This sequence comes from Moschus berezovskii, assembly GCF_049115385.1. NCBI lineage: Eukaryota > Metazoa > Chordata > Mammalia > Artiodactyla > Moschidae > Moschus > Moschus berezovskii. The sequence continues at coordinate 131,935,188 of NC_142460.1, forward strand.
GTTGTTCCCAGTTCTTTGACTTTATAATTAGTGCTTTAATAAATAGCCACAGGCATGTGTCATTTCATATTTTTGTATTTTTTTCATATGCCAGATGGGCAGGAAAAAATGCAGCTTTATGGATCACATTCTCATGGTTAGTCTAAGCTGAAATGAATACAAAGCTGAATTAGGAGCTACTGAACACTAAGCCAAGGTATCTAAAAATGCTGGGATTATAGCCTTTATGAAAAACTGAATTTACTTAAAAAACAATTGTAACAACTGGTTTAACAAGGTAGAGCTACTTGCATCAAAGCAATTTCTACATACTAAGGTTAAATGATACATAGAGTAAAAAGTAAATTTGGTTTAATATGTTAAAAAATGAAAAATTAACATTTTATGAAAAACCTTTGGTTCAATTTTTGGCCAATCACAAATTATAAGTGTATAGTCTTATGCAAGTTCCAGTTTATTTAAGAGAAAGACAGTGCTTCTGAACATGTGTCCCTGACAGCTCTAACCAGTCTTTTCTCATGAGAGAAATCTTGCATGGAATGTGTGGAAATAATAGCCATCAGAGACAACACTTCCATCTTTGGAAGAATATATTTTCCAACATAAAAGCAAACACTGTCCAAGTGTCATGGAAGAGCAAATAGTTCCACATGCTTTAGAATAAAAGCTCCTGTGGACTTTAATTATGCAATGTACAAATTGAGCATACGAAACAAGAGAAGATTCTTTGCCCAACTAACTTATTAATATTAACATATCCTGTACCAGAGAATAATATTTTACTATTCACGTGTATAACAGCATTAATATAGCACAGAAAAATCATAAAAGATACCATTCCAGGTAATTCGACTTTAATTTTTCAATATGAAAACACATTTGTTTGTGCAGGTCTTAATTACTCTCACAATTATTTCATAATCATTAGCTCCCAACCAAAAACACTACTTCTGACTTCAGGATGATGTCTCATAAGTATCAACTGTTTGACCCTTCGGATTTTTTTCTCTAACATATTCTCTCATTTGGATTTACAAAGCACATCATTAGTATTAGATGTCAGAGGTGAGCTCACAAACAGTACTTGATGTCTAAAGCTTCCAGTGTTTGTAGCTTTAAATACGGGAATACAACCAGCTCCTAACACAAATAAAAGTGTTATCATAGAAGCTAGCCAAAGAGCCAGGAGTATGTTTAACAAAATAGCACTGGAGAAATTATAAAGGATGGAAAGAAGATTAGAGGAAAAACAGAACATTATCTTTGTGTTTCTTTAAAGATGAGGACTAACAAAGTGACAGGACAGATAGGGGAAAGCCTGTCTGCCTGACTTACAATATGAAAATAAACCAACATAGCTTTTACCTTTCAATGCGGGGAACCATTTTACTGGCGATATTTAAAGAGTGTGATATTTAAATTAAAGAGTAAGAGAGTGATATATAAATTAAAATTTGAAAGATTCATAGGATATTTACATTTCCAGCCTTATAAATAGCTCAGCTCCATGCTGTCTGAAAACAGGCATAAAACAGGTTTTAAATTGCTTCATACTCAAAATTCTAAGATCAATGCCCACAAATGTATGTCTTAGGTATAACCCAGTAATTTTGGGAAGCAGAATAAAATACATCAATAATATACAGTAAATTGTTTTAAATTTAGGCTCTTAAGTTTTACAAGCCAATTTGTCATTTAAAATTTCCATACCAATTTTAAGATTGGGAAAGATGTGGATTAAAACTGATAATTGTTTATATGCTTGGCATGAGTGCCTAGCATACAAAGTATCCTGCATTTACCAGCCATGAGGTAAAAATGAAGACAAGTGTCAAAGTTACTGGCAGAATAAAAATTATAGGATGTTTTAAAATATTAACATGATAAACATGAAGTAAACATTTATATTTGCACTTGATGCTTTTTGATAAATACATTATTGGCAAACAAAATGACTTTCATAGGTTGCTTGCAAGAAGTCTGTAGAATATTTTATATTTCATAGTAAAAGAAAAAATAATAGAGTCAAAGTTAAGTCACTAGAGACTAAAAAAGTCAGGTATTAACTCACTTGCTGAATGGAATATTATTTTGTTCCTCTTATGATGAAAATTAAAATCAAATATTTTGTTACCATTGATATAAAAATTAGGCTCACCTGCTACTTAAAGTTGTATTTAACAATTTCACACGACACACAGAATTTTCCTTGAAAATATTATCAAATGGTACACAAATTTAAGATTGGTATATAATGATGACAAGGTCCAATATAAATTTTTTATTTGAAAAGACAAAATGTAAATCTGTAAACTATTTGCAGATTACAAACAAGCCCATCTCTAAACTGGCAGCAATGCCAGGCTGAAAACAGCAGATGGCACTATTTCCCAAGATGTAATCATGTGCTAGGGGACAACATGAGTTTCATGAAAGGTATCTTGCACATGAAAATCTCATGTCTAAATGACTCCTTTTGAATAATTTATGAATTTCCCCAAAGTTAAAATGCATTTTTATTTTACAAAGAGTTTGGGTTGGTTGGCTTCATAGTTACTTAGTTATGCTGCTTTTCTCTCCCAAGGGGGGGAAAATTATATACTAATATACTGCTACAAATACATAAACAATACAAGAGAATATCTTATTTTCAGTTTAAATGGACTAAAATTTTAGTCAAGAAGGGAAATATCTGAAAAATCCCCTTTTATGGTACAACACAGACACTGAAAACAAAGTCCTTGAAAGGTAAAGCATTTTCAAGTGTTTTAAAAGAAGGAAAAAAAGCAAACAATAACAAACTGGTTTTCCAATAAATAAGCAAATAAAGATGGCTAGTCAATAAAATTCGTAAACAAATAAAACATCCCATAAAGCTTACTCGGAATTCTAAAGTTAAAGCAACTTCTCATGAACAAAAATTTTAATTAAACAGCCACTGGTTTCCTTCCAAAACAGTGTATTTTAAATAAGTTTCTTTCACAAAGCATACAAAATATATATTAGAAATCCATCCAACACTAACTGATATCCATAAATAACGTGAAAGACGAGAAAACTTCTTAAGTAGAATGTGGCTTGTCTACCAGTCTTCTGGAAGCTTATGGTACACTACCAAGTTATATCTGCCAATGAGATTCCTGGAGAAACTCTAGTAAGAAACCCCCTTGGATGGGGTCCAAGACAGACTTACAACAAATTGCTATCCATATCAAATTAAGTAACAGGAATATTTTTAATGTGACTGAACCAGTAAAGAATTTCTGATAAACATTTTAATAAGTGCAAGTGAACTGAGAATCAGACTAGGTTTTATGAAAAAAAAAAAAAAATCCTTACTGAAAATCTACAGAAATTCCACCTCATTTAGTTCTTCTTACCTAGAATGCTCTTACTTTTTCTGAATCCTCCCTATCACTTTCCCTTGGCATCTGTGAGAAAAGGACCTCTTCCATAATTCATTTGGCTCTCGGCATATGTTACCTTGCACTGGTATTAATCTCTTCATAAGTAAAAGCTTCATTTCCCCCAGCTATAGGGACATACCTTTTTGTGTCAACTTCAGCAGTTAGCATGGTGTGCTCTATTATTTAGTAAGCAGTCAATAAATACTTGCTGAAACTTAAAAATTAAAAGTCATGCTTCCCAGGTGGTGCTAGTGGTGAAGAACCCACCTGCCAACGCAGGAGATGTAAGAGATATGGGTTTGATCCCTGGGTCAGGAAGATCACCTGGAGGAGGAAATGGCAACCCACTCTAGTATTCTTCCCTGGAGAATCCCACGGACAGAAGAGGCTGGTGGGCTACAGTCCACAGGGAAGCGACATACCGTGCACACAAAGTAACTATTAAAAAAAAATCATGGGGGAGCAATGTCAAATTATAAGAAATTTGTAACTTAAATGTTCTAAGTGGTTAGTTATAATGGCTCTGAGTCCAGAGTACCTGAATTAAACCCTGTTTCTGCTACTTACTAGTTTGTGACCTTTGGGCAAGTGGGCTGTGATGGTCTGTTTTCTCCTCTGTGACTTAGGAATAATAGCTGAAACATCATAGGGTGGCTGAGACATTGCTTCTCTCCTTTCTTCCCTTCTTTTCTCTCTCCTTTCCTACTTCCAAACAGTTGAGCACATTCAGGCAAGTGTTCTGCATACCAGGGTTTAGAGACAAGAGTTTCTTCTCTTGTGGAGCTTATGTTTCAATGGGAGAGATGATTAATACACATGCAAATAAACAATGTAATATCAAGGAAAATAGAGGGCTACAAAAGGAGGCACAGGGCTCAGGACGCAATAAAAGCACTGAATAACAGAGCTATTAGTAATAACAGTACTAGAGCACTGATTTAGTAATCGTATAAAGACACAGAAGTTAGCTAAAAAGTGAGTGTATGAACCTCTCAATTTCTGGCCATATGGAATCCTAATGGATGTCGAGTAACATACACTCCCTATAAGAGTAGTCCTCTGGTAGAAATAATGTTTTAAAACAGATGTATATTAGTGTAGTGTTTGCAAGTCTACAGATCCTTGTTTTGATCATCAATATCTAGAATGCCTTTCTAGTGAGGAAGGTCACAGAGGCTAATTTTTCATTAAAATGGTTGTTAAAAAAGGTCAGATGAACTGTTATGGGAGCAGGAGCAGTCATCATGTCAGTAACAGAAGCTTACATTTATGGCATTAAGTGCTAAGCAGATTCACATGGATCACCTCATTTAATGATCATGACCATCAAAGATAGTAGTGTTAATATTTCCATTGTACAGATGAGAAACTGAAGCTAAGTTACTTGGCCAAGGTCACACAGCTGGTTGGTGATAGAAGGGGGATTCAATCCCTGAACTGTGATCCAGTCATTATTTACTAGTCAAATAAAGTCTTTATTCCCTCCTGCCAGCAACATACTCTTTTTCCCACATTCTTAACCATTTACTAGAATAATAAATGTCCTTGGTATTGTTCTTATTCTGCATTTTAATGCTTATTCATTCAGTAAAATACAACATAGCTTTATTAGTAGAAGAGATACCATAAATATTGTCTTGGTCTTCTGGCATTATCTTGAGCTAGATTATAGACGTGTATTTTTGGAAACTTTCTTACTCAAATAAATTTTTAAAGAATTATATATGTCACATTCTGAAAATCTTTATTAATGAATAAAAGAAACAAAACTTTTAGAAAACCTATCATTCTTTCATTTAAGCCTGAAGATAATCTGAGTAGTAAATTACTACTCGAGAGCCGTTATTTATTTATTGTGCAGTAACTGTTGCTACAAAAAACTAGAATGGTTTCTGAGAATTTGACTAAACAAAATATTAATAGACTACTGCCTTATGCTTGTCTCAAATGTAATAAACATGGGTAGTTAAATTCACTTTAATAAAAGTAATAATTCCAACAAAGCTAAAGCTACTGGATAGAAGAAAGGAATATAATTTGAAGTATACTGGATGAACAGGGCAGAATACAGACCCTGAAGTTGTTATTTGTTGTCCAATTTCAGAATTCTTATTGACTCTAATTAAAATTCTGTAGATGGAAGAGTTGTGTTTCTGAGGCGCTTGCAGTGAATGCTGTCTGCCAGCCATCTCCAAACACCCCATAACCACACACAACTCGCCTGTCAGGAGAGCTAATGCAGACATCGCAGGGCACACCACATTTGTCACTGTGGCTAATATCAGAGATACGCAGCTCTTTTTTCTTAGCACACAAAAGCAAGATATGTAATTCAATGCTCAATTTACCCTTGTCTCGCAGGAGATTTTTCCCCGCTAATTGATAGAAATTAAGCCATTAATCAAGCCACTAGCCATCATTCAAACCAGAGAAGATGAATACAAACTTTCATCATAACCACCTTCCCCATTTTAGTGTTCATTAGCATTAATTTTTAATGCAATTATGCTATTCTTTTACGCTGAGCTCATAAATTACTGCTCTTTTGTTGCTGGCTGGCCTTGTAAAATCCAAACTAATGCTTTGTGCTCTGATCTTAAAGGCAATTACTAGATTCTTCTATCTTTTATATCTTTGCATCCCCAATAACCTATATATATATACACATATAAAATGAACACCCATGACTGACTATACCTGTTTGCTTTTTTAATGCCTCTATATAAAATCTCTGTGAACATATAAATGTAGTAAAATGCACCTAAAGTAAATAAACACATATCCCCACATACATAAAAAATACAGATATTAATATAAAGTAAGATCACATATATTCATATTATATTTTTGGTTCAATATAGATATTGCTACAGTTTCCCATGATTAAAAACTAATATATCATTTGCAGTAAAGGTATAATTTTTATAACAAATTTGAGAAAATAAGAACATTAGTAGTGACTATTATACACACTTATAAGGGTCAAAAAACTACTGAAAACAGAAAGAATAACTATGAAATACTAAGATCCCTTAGTTCTTTATCTAAGGTTATCATTTTATGTTTAAATTCTTACTTTAAAAAGACCTTATGTTAAAACTGGAAAGTTAATAAGATGAAAATGAAGAGTAATAGAAGGTCAAAAGAACCATTTACCCAAAAGTGTTTGTAAGCGCATATAATAACTCCATTGTCTTAAATTTTGCAAAGTTAATGCATCAGTTTATTACAGGATGACAGTAAAAGGAGAAGACAAATTCTCCATAAATAAATATTAAATCCAGAGACAGAGTATCCCCTCAGTTCTCCAACCCAGAGAAAACGAAAAGATGTACCTCCTTATAGTACTCTCCCCCACCGCCCCCCGCAAAGCAATGGTTATGCTCACTACAAGGTGCAGAGGAGATAAAAAAAAAATCTGCAACTCTCTTCTTCATATCACCCCAGTAATGGCTTTTGTCTTTGTTTGCAAGTTCTTACGTTCTGGCCTCCCACTAGCTAGAGAAGGGTGCATATGTGGCATTCAGATTAAAGAAATAAAACTTAATGGAAAAATGTCAGCTATACTGGTATTGGTGTCAGAACCCTTTGGAGTTGTACAGCTGCTGCCTATCCCTAACACCACAGGATTGTGGTAGAGAGTATATTCAGGAGTCCTCGACCAAAAAAAAAAAAAAAGCGTTTGAACTATTAACTTCTTAAGAATAAAGAAGGTGACGATCAGCATGACTTCATCTTATGTTTCCTCTCATAGCTAGTTCTTTATTAGAGTTCATCTTTAATAGAAAGTTATACATGGTTTAGAAGCAATTAAGTTTATTCTTTGAGGACTTAATGCTGTGAACCAGGGTACTTGCTATGCCAGGATAAGTGGACAACCTAAATTCAAGTCTTTTGTGATCCATTCCTTTATGATGTCAGAAGCAAATAGGTACCTAACATATTTGAATATCACAGCTGTCAAGATAAAATTTATGAGTTCTAATACATTTTCTTAAAAGCATTTTCTGTTTGGACTCATAAGCCATGACTCTAACCTACTCTAATTTCCCTAAACATATTGATAAAAATGCTGGGGTTCAGAAACAGGAATTGAAATTAATTCAGCCAACATCTATTTAATGTCTCTATCTGCCAGATGTTAGTCTGGTGCCAGAGATTTCTGGTTGAAATGACATTTGATTTTGCTCTCTCAAAGCTCATGGGAAAAATAGAATTTTTATTTATAATTTTTATTTGCAAGTAATTATGAGCTAAAGGTACAGTGGATAGGTACAAGGATTTGTGGTATTTACAAAGTAGTTTTGCATCTGTTATTTCATTTGACAGAAACAGACATAATTTTTGGTAATATATAATATCCCCATTTTTCAAATCGGGTATGTGACACTGGAAGTTTAAGAGATAGCGTAAGAAGCAGAGTGGGGATATGAAATCAAGTCTTTGAACTTCACATTTCCCATTGCACCAAGTGTCTCTTTAGCCTTTGAATCTCTGATAACCTTATATGACTTAAATGATGAATAGCTATGATTGCTTATGTGTATTTCATATTCTTATCAAATATATATACAATTTGATCTTTTAAACAGAGATGGGGTAGGGAGAATAGTAGTGGATGGTAGAAGCCATTAATTTCACTTTCTTAAAAGCAGAGTATTTTGCTATAATATTAAGGAAATACAGCATACAAAATTAATAGGTTTAAAGAAACTACTAAATACTTCAAATTGAGCTTCACTGAAATATAATTTACATATTATGTATAATGATTATACTCACTTTAAATATACAATTCAATGAGTTTTGATAAATGTAAACCACCTGTGTAAACAATACCCAAATAAAAATATAGAATACTTTGATCACCACCACCATTTGCTTGTGCCTCTCTGTGGTCAATTTCTATCTGTACCCTGACCCCAGACAATCACAGATCTGCCTTCTGCCAACAAGGATTAGTCTCCATTTTCTAGAATTTCGTATTAACTGTTATACTTTTTCATGTCTGATGTCTTTCACTCTCCATATTTTTGGGATAGCTCCAGGTTGCTGGGTACCTCTGTCTTTTTTTTTAACTACTGATAGAATTTTATTACATGAATATGTAACTCATATACAATAATATATATATAACTCATATATAGCCATATAGAATTCTATTATATGAGTATATCCACAGTTTGTTTATCCATTCACCTGTTGATAGAATTTGGGTCGTTTTCAGTTTCTGGCTTTTGAGAATAAAGCTGCTATAACAATTACGCACAAGTTTTTGTGTGGACATGTTTTCACTTTTCTTGGGTAAATATGTAACATTGGAAAGGAGAGATTATATGGTGGGCTTGGATTTCTCTGATGGCTAATGACATTGAGTATTTTTAGCACTTATTGACCATTCACTTCTTTTTTAAAGTTAGTGTTCAAACCTTTTACTCATTATTTGTCTTATTATTTGAGTTTTAAGAGTTTTTTGTACATCTTTTGTCAACATGCCAATATTTTCTATCATCCTATGCCTTGTTTTGTTGTTCTTAATGGAATCTTTCAAAGAGTAGAAACTTTCAATAAAAAAATTTAATTTATCATTAAAAAATAGTTTGTGCTATTTGTATCTATCAAAGAAATACGTGCCTACTTCACGAATGAAAAGATTTGAAAAAGATCCTAATTTTCTTCTAGAAGTTTTATAGTTTTAGTTTTTATATTTAGGTCTATAATATATTTCAAGCTACTTCTTATGTATAGCGTGAGATAAGGGCCAAAGTTCATTTCTCCCCATAATAATATCCAGTATTTTTCAGCAACATTTACTGAAAAGATTTCCCTTTCTCCATTGAATTGCTTTGGTAATTTTATTGAGAATAAATTTGTCATATATTTGATGGCTAATTTCTGGCCTTTCTAGTCTGTTCCATTTACCTATAAGTCTATCCTTATAGTAATCCACAATCTTGATTAACATAGTTTTATAGTAAGTCTTGAAATCAGGGAGTGTAAATCATTTGACTTCAGTTACTTTTAAAAACTGCTCTATTTGAATTTTATGTAAAAATGCTTCTTAGTAGAAACTTTGCTCCTAACACTTTACATTGAATTTTAGCATGAGGATATAAAATATAATTTATAATGAAATTCCATTTCAGGAATAAGTTGAAATACACATGATTAATCAAATTAGACATGCTCTCAATATTAACTAGGTACAATACTTAAAACAAGAAAAGAGATTATTGTCAAATATTTAGACCAATTTTAAAAAGTTTTATGAAATCATCAAGTTGTAGAATTGTTATTTATCATGAATAGTTACTGCCATTGTAAATTTTTATTTTTGGCGATGATTTACAGCCTGAGGGATCCTAGTTTCCTGGCCAGGGACTGAATCCAGGCACCAGCAGTTAGAGCACCAAGTCCCAACCACTGGACTGCCAGGGAATTCCCTTTTGTAAATTTTGTAAATTTTTATTTATTCTGATTCTGAAGTCAATAATTGAGCCATATTCATATTATTTTACTCAGAAATCACCACATAAAAAGAGAACAGTGGCCTGAATGACTAAAAAAGTGTAGATGGCAAGATTTTTTTGGAGGGGGATTATCAATGAATGTAGTCTGAAAAAAGGATTTTATTGGTGTAACCAATAAAAGAACAACAAGAAGGGAGAAAAAAGAATGACAGATGAAAAGAAGAGGCAATTTTTTAGTAAGTGTAAAGAACCAAGGATGAGCGTATATGTTTAAGAGTCTGAAGGATTAATACTTGGAGAAACCCTAACTGTTCAGGGAACAGAACAAGGGCACAGAGATCCCAAACCAAATACATAAATAATCTCTACTTTTCAAACTATCACCTAAGAAGCAACATGCATATACATCCTAAACTGAACTCTGAAGTTTGCAATTATAATATGCTCTCTGTTTGGCCCATCACCCTGCCAGTATTTTGTTCTCATTATAGTTTTTCCTTTTAAAAAAATGCAAGTAAGATTCTTGGGTTCTAATCAAGAAAAGCCTTAAGTGCCATATCATCTATATTACTAAATTAGGGTGCGTTTAAATTAGGGTATGTTGAAATAAAGTTGGTTGAGCTGTTATCAAGAAATGCACATGATTCTTATTTGGTTTTCTTTACTGCTACTAACTTGGGGTAGGACTAAAACATAAACAATGTTATGAAAGTTATGATAGTAAGTAGGAGCTATGAATCATGTGCATAGCTGTATAATGTTTTCAGTTAAAGTATCCTGGTGAGATAACCTAATGATTTGATTTTGAAAATTCTACTTTAAGAAAAAGAGTGTAGAAAACATTTAAATTGGAAATCTTACATCAGTAATGATTATACTTTTATAAAAATGGAGATAAGTTTCTATAATTTTAACATCATTTCAATGTAATATCAATAAAGCAAATCATACTTAATTTCCACATTTTCACAGTAAACTGACACACAGAGTCATTCAAATACGATGAGGAGCAAAGTATAAACGAAGAAATAAAGGAATTAACAAATGGGGAAATGAGATACATTCTAGCCTATGCCTCCATGACTTTGAGGGAAATCAGCTATAGGAAAAAAGTAATATTAATGCTAACCATTAATTTGCTTCTAAGAGTGTTTTTTCATAACAAACATAATGCTATAAGTCATAAAGCTGCAAAATATTAGGCAAGTCCAGCTCTATTTACAGGTGAAGTGACTGAAAATAAGTGCTCTAAGTTCGAGCTTCACAACTAACTATATTATCTTGGGTAAGTATTCCCACTAAATTTCCCTATTCTCTTCTGAGTTAAGATAGTGAAAGTAAAAGTCGCTGAGTTGTGTCAAACTCTTTTTGACCCCATGGACTGTATAGTTTCTTCAGGCCAGAATACTGGTGGGGGTAGCCTTTCCCTTCTCTAAGGGATCTTCCCAACCCAGGAATCGAACACAGGTCTCTCACATTGCAGGAAGATTCTTTACCAGCTGAACCACAAGGGAAGCCCAAGAATACTGGAGTGGGTAGCCTATCCCTTCTTCAGCAAATCTTCCTGACCCAGGAATCAAAACAGGGTCTCCTGAATTGCAGGCGGATTCTTTACTACTGAGTTATCAGGGAAGCCCTGAGTCAAGATAGGATGTCTACTAAAGTGCACATATGATCTCTGGTTGGAAGAAGCACTTCAGCAGAGATGAGTTTATCGTTCCACAGAAGAGAAGAGGGTTCTACAGCACTCATAAATTAGGAGGAAGGAGAAATCCAAGAGATGAGGAACTGAGGAAAGGATCAGGATTGGGCAGACGCTTTTGTTGCTGTTCAATCGTTCAGTCATGTCTGACTCTGCAACTCCATAGACTGCAGCACGCCAGGCTCCCCTGTCCTTCACTATCTCCCAGAGTTTGCTCAAACTCATGTTCATTGAGTCGGTGATGCCATCCAACCATTTCATCCTCTACCACCTCCTTCTCCTCATGCCCTCAATCTTTCCCAGCATCAGGGTCTTTTCCAATGAGTCAGCTCTTCACATCAGGTGATCAAAGTATTGGAGCTTCAGTTCAGCATCAGTCCTTTCAATAAACATTAAGGGTTGATTTCCTTTAGAATTGACTGGTTTGCTGTACAAGTCTTCGCCAGCACCAGACTTCGAAAGCATCAATTCTTCGATGCCCAGCCTTCTTTATGGTCCAACTCTCACATCCATATATGACTACTGGAAAAACCATAGCTTTGACTATATAGACCTTTGTTGGCAAAGTGATGTCTCTGTTTTTTAATATGCTGTCTAGGTTTGTCATAACTTTTTTCCAAGGAACAAGTGTCTTTTAGTTTCATTGCTGCAGTCACTATCTGCAATTATTTTGGATAATTAGTCTGTCAAAATTTCCATTTTTTCCCCATCTATGTGCCATGAAGTGATGGGACTAGATGCCATGATCTTAGTTTTTTGAGTGTTCAGTTTTAAGCCAGCTTTTTTACTCTCCTCTTCCACCTTCATCAAGAGGTTCTTTAGTTACTCTTCATTTTCTGCAGTTAGGATGGTATCTGCATATCTGAGGTTATTGATACTTCTCCTGGCAACTTAGACTCCAGCTTGTGAATCATCCAACCTGGCATTTTGCATGATGTTCTCTGCATGTAAGTTAAATAAGCAGGGTGACAATATACAGCCTTGACATGCTCCTTTTCAAATGCTGAACCAGTTCATTGTTCCATGTCCAGTTCTGTTTCTTCTTGACCTGCACACAGGTTTCTCAGGAGGCAGGGAAGGTAGTCTGGTATTCCCATCACTAAGAATTTTCCACAGTTTGTTGTGATCCACACAGTCAAAGGCTTTAGCATAGTCAATGAAGCAGAAGTAGATGTTTTTCTGGTACTCTCTTGCTTTTTCTATGATCCAATGGATGAGACTAAACCCTTGGAATAGGGTAGAACAAGCAGTTCTGAAGATGTGAGCAAGGGACAAGACAAGAAAGGAAAGTCAGATGGTGACAGAACATTTACAATAGTTCTGGGCTTCACATGGAGATCTGCCCATGACAGCCCAGTGTGGGAGGACAGTGGCTCTAAAGCATAATCTCTAACCATGGGAACATCATTTCTGAGCCATCTATGTTTCACACATTTTAATCCTTATGAATCCATATCAGCTAACGATATGTGATTGGTGCTCTAAAGATCGATCTGTGATTGTCAGAAAGAGGGAAATGGCAGTGCTAGTAGCAATCATTCTGTAGTATCTCAAAATTTAACCAGAAAAATCAATACTGGGTCCATACAAGTGGAGAAATTTATAACCTGTTAAGTCAAGGCTATGGTTTTTCCCGTGGTCACGTATGGATGTGAGAGTTGGACTGTGAAGAAAGCTGATCGCCGAAGAATTGACGCTTTTGAACTGTGGTGCTGGAGAAGCCTCTTGAGAGTCCCTTGGACTGCAAGGAGATCCAACCAGTCCATTCTAGAGGAGATCAATCCTGGGTTCATTGGAAGGACTGGTGCTGAAGCTGAAACTCTAATACTTTGGCCACCTCACGCGACGAGTTGACTCACTGGAAAAGACTCTGATGCTGGGAGGGATTGGAGGCGGGAGAAGACGGGGACGACAGAAAATGAAATGGCTGGATGGCATCACTGACTCGATGGACATGAGTTTGGGTGAACTCCCTGAGTTGGTGATGGACAGGGAGGCCTGGCGTGCTGTGATTCATGGGGTCACAAAGAGTCAGACACGACTGAGCGACTGAACTGAACTGAACTGAAGGTACATTTGTCAGTTTGTAATTGAAACCACCAGGGAATATTAGTGATGTTGGGTATAAGTAAACTTTAAGAAAAAAAAAAAAGTTGGAATAAAATTCTAACCCATGAAGACCACAACTGACTTAAAATATAATTTTATATATACACACAAATGGCATCCCTCATGACTCAGTGGTAAAAAATCCACCTGCAAAGCAGGAGACACAGGGGATGCGGGTTCAATCCCTGGGTCAGGAAGATGTCCTGCAGGAGGGCATGGCAACCCACTCTAGTGTTCTTGCCTGAAGAATCACATGGACAGAGGAGCCTGGTGGGTTATAGTCTATAGGGCTGCAAAGAGTCGGACATGATTGAAGCAAATTAGCACGCAGCACACACATACGTGCATAAACACTTGCAGGCCTACTTGAACTCACTTAATAATCACAAAACTGATATCATTTAATAATATTAGCACTAAAAATAAACCTTTGAAAATGAAACCACTGCAAAACCACAATTAATTTAAAACATTTCAAGAAGAGTTTTTACAGGCTGACTCAGGGTTTGATCCTGACAGCCAGATGGATATAGGAGGTCAATAATCCAGAAGCAATGAGACGGTGAAACAAGTCAAACAAGTGAAACAAGCAAGACAGTGAAACAAATCCCCAGAAGCAATTACTGTCCAACATGTCAGAAAGCCAAAATAGTCCAAAAATGGATTTAAAAGATAAATTTCAATGTCTCCCTGCTATCTTTCCAAAAATCTTGTTTAGTAAATAAACCCAGCTACTACCTCAAACAACAGTCACTCACTGCAAAAAGTTTCTGTTCAAAACTGATGACAGAAGGAAGGTTCCTTCTTAATAAAACAAGTTTATTTATTCCTCTATGTGCTGATTGCGAGGGAGAACATATTTATTTCTCTGTGTCTGTCTAGTCAGAGGTACTGTAAAGCTGTAAGTTCTTACAGAATCGGATCTAGTCCAAAGGTTTATCAAACATCCTGAAATTTTGCTATAAAGTAGCAATGGGCCAAACAGTGGGAAGCAGAGAACCAAACATTATGTTTGAAAGGCTAACAAGAACAAGAACAGTATTTGGGTCATGCTAACATTTGCAAAAACTCTAGTAGTTATCTGTTGAATGATGAGCTAAATAAAGTCAGGCTACTGTTGCTAAAAATGTGGCATTCCTCTACTGAGGAGGGAAGTGCCTTGAAGACTCTCAGTTTTTTTGAAAATGGCAGATACTTGTTTACCGCCTTTAAAAATTTCTAGAAAGTACATAAAATTAACCTTTTTATTGTCTTTGCAATTACTAAGTGGTGAGCTTCATAGTAGCAGGATTCTATTTGTATTCTGACCCATTATTCAACAGAGGTGACAAGTTCCTTATTCTTGAAACTTAAAAAATTTGGTTTCTATGACACCTTTCACGTCTGGCTTTCTCCTCACTGGTCACAACTCTTCATTTTCCTATAAAGGCCCCTCTAAATGTTAGAGTGTTCCAGGGCTCAGATTGGACCCCTTCCTCTTCCCTTTGCGTTGTTTCTCTAGGTGATCCGTAGTTATGCTGCTGCTGAGTTGCTTCAGTTGTGTCTGACTCTATGAAGCCCTATGGACTGTAGCCCACCAGACTCCTCTGTCCATGGGCTTCTCCAGGCAAGAATACTGGAATGGGCTGCCATGCCCTCCTTCAGGGGATCTTCCTGACCCAGGGATCGAACCTGTCCCATGTCTCTTATGTCTAGCTGCACTGGCAAGCAGATTCTTCACCACTACTGTCATGTGGGAAGCCTGACCCATAGCCATAAATATAATCTATATGCTGATGACCCTCAAATCTTTAGGTCTTTGACATCTTTACCAAACTTCAGATCTTGATTTTTCTCTCTTACTTCCTAAATTTAAATTATCACTTTCCATTAGCTTCCTATCTCATCTATAATAACATTCAAACTCCCTGGTGGCTCAGATGGTAAAGAATCTGCCTGCAATGTAGGAGACCTGGGTTCAGTCCCTGAGTTGGGAAAATCTCCTGGAGAAGGGAATGGCTACCCACTCCAGTATTCTTGCCTGGAGAATTCCATGGGGGGAGGAGTCTGGCAGGCTACAGTCCATGGGGCCACAAAGAGTCAGACACGCCTCTCATGCTCTTATATTAATAAAACTACATAATCTGAATCCTGCTAAACACTTCAACTAAATCTCTAACCCTTGCCCTAGCCATGCTGGCCTTCTTTGTGCTTCTTAAGAATTCTAAACTTGCTTCCCCATTACGATCTTTTTTCTAAATTATAATTTTATTTATTTATTTTGGGTTATGTTGGGTCTTCATTGCTGCAGGGTCTTTTCTCTAGTTGCAGCAAGCAGAGGCTACCTTCTCATTGCAGGGTGAGGGGTTCTCACTGCAGTGGCTTCTCTTGTTGCAGAGCATGGGCTGCAGGGCTTCAGTAGTTGTGGCTCCTGGGCTACAGAGTACAGGCTCAGTAGTTGTGGCGCAAGGACTTAGTTTATCTGCGCCATGTGGGATCTTCTTAGATCAGGGATCGAACCTGTATCCCCTGCATTGGCAGGAAGATTCTTTACCACTGAGACACCAGGAAAGCGCCCCCTGTCCCCGCCCTTACAATCTTTATAGAAGCTGTTCCCTCCACCTAGAATGGTCTTTGCATGACAAGCCAATTTTGTTCAGATTTAAATGCCAGCTTCTTACGGAGGCCCTCCCAGAGTAATCAGTCTAAAGTAGCCAATGGTCATTCTCTAGCACATCAAGAGAGAGTAAAGAAACTAGTTAATTGTGAGGCTACTATAGGAGTCTAGGCAAGAGATGATGACTGCCCAGATCAGGGGTGGCAGGGAAGATGGGGACATATTTTAAGTAAAGAACAGATATGAATTTTGTGCAGAGTGATGCGAAGAGAAGATGATTTTCAATTTTCTGGATGAAATAACTAATAAACAGTAGTGATATTAACAAAGACAAAGCAGACTTGGAGATGGAATTAAGAGTTCAGCTTTAAAGATGATGACTTTGAGATGTTTCTGTGTTTTCAAAAGAACGTCTCTAGTTCTGGAGTTCAAAGAGAAAGTCTGGGTTGAAGATGTATGTTTGGAAGTAATAAGCACACTATACTTAACAAGCATAATATATTTATAACATTTATATTTTATATAAATGTTATCAGTTTATAGTCACTTGAGGAGAAAAATATAGAGATATAAAAGAACTAAGTTCCAATGAACACCAATGCTTGCAGATTGGGTAGAAGGAAGACAGAGGGCTGGCCAGCGCTGGCAAGAAAATCAGATAAGTATTATGCCATAATTAAGTGACAAAAAGGGATGTTTCAAGAAGTGTGGTGAGCTGCATTAAAAGCTGCTACAGGGTCTAGTGGAGAAAAATTCCACAAGATTTGGCAAATTAGATGGCTTTGGTGATTTTAAAAAACAGCAGCTGTAATTGAGTGATTACACTGTGGTAAGTCACAGTGGAGAGAAAAGACATTTAAGTGAAGATTTCTGTTTCTTAGATAATGGAGGACAGTTTAGTTCAGTGCAGTTCAGTCACTCAGTCATGTCTGACTCTTTGCGATCCCATGGACTGCAGCACGCCAGGCTTCCCTGTCCATCACCAACTGCCAAAGCTTGCTCAAACTCATGTCCATTGAGTCGGTGATGCCATCCAACCATCTCACCCTCTGTCATCCCCTTCTCCTCCTGCCTTCAATCTTTCCCAGCATCAGGGTCTTTTCAAATGAGTCAGTTCTTCTCATCAGGGGGCCAAAGTATTGGAGTTCCAGTTTCAGCATCAGTCCTTCCAATGAATATTCAGGACTGATTTTCTTTAGGATGGACTGGCTGGATCTCCGTGCAGTCCAAGAGACTCTCAAGAGTCTTCTCCAACACCACAGTTTAAAAGCATCAATTCTTTGGCACTCGGCTTTCTTTATGATCCAACTCTCACATCCATACATGATTACTGGAAAAACCATAGCTTTGACTAGACAGACTTTTGTTGGCAAAGTAATGTCTCTGCTTTTTAATATGCTGTCTAGGTTGGTCATAGCTTTTCTTCCAAGGAGCAAGTACCTTTTAATTTCATGGCTGCAGTCACCATCTGCAGTGATTTTGGAGCCCCAAGAAATAAAGTCTGTCACTGTTTCCATTGTTTCCCCATATATCTGCCATGAAGTGATGGGACTGGATGGCATGATCTTAGTTTTCTGCATGTTGAGTTTTAAGCCAACTTTTTCACTCTTCTCTTTCACTTTCATCAAGAGGCTCTTTTAATTCTTCTTCTCTTTCTGCTATAATAAGATTCTCCAAATGATACCTCTGCTAAACCCAGGAACAAATAATAATGGATAAAATAGTTTTAAAAAATTAAATTAAATGAATTGCTGAGATCACATGAAATAAGAAATCCACAAAGATCCAATAGAAAGTTTACAGTCTTAATAGTCCTCTAATTCATAGAGAAACTGAATCATTTGTGAAAAAATTTTTATAAACACTAGGCTGAAAATGTTTTACAGAAAAATTCTACCAAACTTTCAAGGAAAAGATAATTTTGATGTTATACCAACTGACTTACTAACTCATTTTATTAGGCTAGCACAAACATGTTTTAAAAAACAGGCAAGAACAGTACAAAAAAGAAATTATAGAAGCAAGTCATGAATGCAGACACAAAAAGGGTAAGGGAGGAAAAAATACACACATATGCTTGTACAGAAATATATATATATATACACATGTGAACGTTTAACATATAAACAGATTTAATCAATGAATGTAAAAAAAGATAATACAACAAAATCATGTAGGATTAGAGATTTGGTTCAACTTTACAATATGACCCCAATAGCCTTCTCCTGGCTTGTTGTGTATAATCAATGAGGAGAAATTAATATTTTTCAGTTAAATATCATTGATCCATAGTGGGGAGAAATACAGTATATAAGTAAGCAAATCATATATATTTACATATATGAATAGAGAACATATCTGGAGAGAAATGTAAAATATCTTACATATACATATTTTTAAAAGCAGAGGGAAACAAAATGACACTTATTAAGTACGACAAATACAGCACAGACTTTAGTTATATGCCGTGAAAGAGAGGAGTAAGAAAAATGAGGAACGGGGAGAAACAGATACAGAAAGAGGGTGAGGAGGCAAATGTGACATAGACCAAAAAAAAAAAAAGGCAAGGAAAAAACAGGAAGGAGAAAAAGATGAGAAAGAGAGAAGAAAGTAAATACGATGGGGAGAGAGGAAAGATTTTTGACCTTATGACAGGGTATCAGATGGATGGGTCAAGTATAGCTTGACCAATATGTAAAGTATAGCTTGATCAGTATGTAAGGCTGGACAAAGATCTAAGACACAAAGTCCTCACAGAAAGACCAGTGTTAAAACAACAAGCAAAACACCAATACAAATATTCTTAATGTACTGGATTAAAAACAGATATTATAAGAATTCTTATTAAAAAATTGTTTTTTTTTAAATACCACTACCTGGTGGCTCAGTGGTAAAGAATCTGCCTGCCAATGTAGGAGACACGAGTTTGATCCCTGATCCAGGAGGATCCCACATGCTGTGGGGCAACTAAGCCAATGTGCCACAACTACTGAGCCTGTGCACTAGAGCCTGGCAGCCACAACTACTGAAGCCCGTGCGCCCTAACCTGTGATCCACAACAAGTGAAGCCACTGCCACGAGAAGCCCGTGCACAGCAACTAGAGAGTAGCCCCCCACTTAGTGCAACAAGAGAAAAGTCTGCACAGCAGGGAAGACCCAGCACAGCCAAAAATAAAAATAAATGCATAAACGTTAAAAAAGTTTTTGATTAAGATGTGGAAATTCTAGCATTCTTGAAATACTTCCATTTTTTTTCCCCCCTGAATAGAGAACAATCCTAGTCCTGCTACAAAGCAAGCACTATCACATTTTACTTTATACACAAAAAAGGACATCTACTTTCACCAAGTACCATTATTCTTTCATGGACTTTCAAGACCATAAGATGTTTGCTTCAGACATTCATAGTATCACCTAAAAAAAAAAAAAAAAAAAAAAAAAAACCTCTGCTGTGGGTAAACCTCTAGCCCTAACACATTTCTAGAGGGTTTTTCTTTGTTAAATAAGGGTTTGTAAATCTCTGCATGATAAGGCCTCTCTTCCTCAAGTGCACCATTTCCCTACATGAATCATTTGGTTTCAGCCATGCTAAGCTTTATTCAGTTCTCAATTACTTGAGAAACCATGTTCTCTTGTCTCTAGGTTTCACAAATGCTGTCCTCTATCTGGAACACTCCTAATGTTTCCCCATTTCATCTTACTTGTTCTTTAGCTCTCAGATCAGAATTTACCTTATCCAAACCCTCTCCCTTTGCTTGTAAGTCTGATTCCTACAAGCTTCTACATCTTTTCAAGTTCTGCCCTCAGGTTAAAGTAAATTTTACTTTTGCAAAATTCAGCTCAAATGCCACTCCCTATGAAGCCTTCCCACTCCCTACTGATTAAAGTGAATTGTTTCTTCAAACCCCCTTATTTGATTCTCCTTATTCAGTTCAGTTCAGTCGCTCAGTTGTGTTCGACTCTTTGGGACCCCATGAACCGCAGCACGCCCGGCCTCCCTGTCATCACTAACTCCCGGAGTCCACCCAAAGCCATGTCCACTGGGCTGGTGATGCCATCCAACCATCTCATTCTCTGTCATCCCCTTCTCCTCCTGCCCTCAATCTTTCCCAGCATCAGGGTCTTTTCAAATGAGTCAGCTCTCAGCATCAAGTGGCCAAAGTATTGGAGTTTCAGCTTCAACATCAGTCCTACCAATGAACACCCAGGACTGATCTTCTTTAGGATGAACTGGTTGGATCTCCCTACAGTCCAAGGGACTCTCAAGAGTCTTCTCCAACACCACAGTTCAAAATCAATTCTTCGGTGCTCAGCTTTCTTTTAGTCCAACTCTCACATCCATACATGACCACTGGAAAAACCATAGATTTGACTAGACGGACCTTTGTTGCAAAGTAATGTCTCTGCTTTTTAATATGCTATCTAGGTTGGTCATAACTTTCCTTCTAAGGAGTAAGCGTCTTTTAATTTCATGGCTGCAATCACCATCCGCAGTGATTTTGGAGCCCAAAAAAATGAAGTCAGCCACTGTTTCCACATCTATTTGCCATGAAGTGATGGGACCGGATACCATGATCTTCGTTTTCTGAATGTTGAGCTTTAAGCCAACTTTTTCACTCTCCTCTTTCACTTTCATCAAGAGGCTCTTTAGTTCCTCTTCACTTTCTGCCATAAGGGTGCTGTCATTTGCATATCTGAGGTTATTGATATTTCTCCCGGCAATCTTGATTCCAGCTTGTGCTTTCTCCAGCCCAGTGTTTCTCATGATGTACTCTGCATAGAAGTTAAATAAGCAGGGTGACAATATACAGCCTTGACGTACTTCTTTTCCTATTTGGAACCAGTCTGTTGTTCCATGTCCAGTTCTAACTGTTGCTTCCTGACCTCTATACAGGTTTCTCAAGAGGCAAATCAGGTGTTCTGGTAGTCCCATCTCTTTCTGAATTTTCCACAATTTATTGTGATCCACACAGTCAAAGACTTTGGCATAGTCAATAAAGCAGAAATAGATGTTTTTCTGGAACTCTCTTTCTTTTTCCATGATCCAGTGGATGTTGGCAATTTGATCTCTGGTTCCTCTGCCTTTTCTAAAACCAGATTGAACATCTGGAAGTTCACGGTTCACGTATTGCTGAAGCCTGGCTTGGAGAATTTTGAGCATTACTTACTAGTGTGTGAGATGAGTGCAATTGTGCGGTAGTTAATATTCTCCTTATATTACATTTTTCCCCCACTAGCTGATATACTACAAAGGAGCCTAGATATATGTCCCATATGGTATTTAGCACACAGGGTAGATTCAGACAATATAAGCTGGCTAAAGAAATGGATAAGATGAATTAATCCTAGGGTAGAAGCAGACCAGAAAGCTGGAGGCCTGTATAGCTTTGGGTAATGAGGCAGCTAATCTAGGAACAATACTTCCTAGGTGGTAGGTGCTTCCAACTGGATGGAAATACCACAAATTATAAGGAATATGAACCCCACAAGACAAAACTGCATCATAAAATTATGCTGTGGTAGCTATACAATCATAAAATAAGAAATTTCTGGCAGTAATCGGGTAATAGATTTTGACTGAATTGATTACTCACTGACAGTACTCAACATAGTCCTGCAAATGCATCAACTATGTAATGAACAGCTATTAAGTTTATTGATTTTCTGATTTCCATTGATAGCTAACAGGCCAAAGCTACATATCGATATTTGTGTTAGTAATACCCAAGAGCTAACAATTTTGAGAAATGAAAACATCAAAAGTCTGAAGAGTCCAAATCAATGGAAATTTGAAGACCAAACCTCAGAATTTAAATGAAATACCTAACAAATGAATCTAATACACTTAATAACAGTGAAGTCAGTGTTCATAACTTTTTTCTCTAATACATTTTAAAGGTTTCTTTTACCCTAGTGATGGGACCATTTCTTAATAAATATAATCTCTATTTAATTCCACAATCAAGATTTTGAAGTTCCACAGCCTCCAGCTAACACCTAAATAGACTTTACTTTCATATAGTTAATCCTTACAAAATTCTTGTGAGACAGGAATTGTTTTGTTTTTATTTTTACATAGAGAACTGAAGTTCAATGTGATTAAATAATATGGCCAAAGTCATTAAATTATTAAGTAGAAAGGCCAGTAAGCAAATGTAGCAAAATAAAATATAAAAGAACCTTTCATTCTTTAACACCACTTTTTTCACTGCATATTAACTTACATTTGTTGACTGTACAATTACCAATTTTACAGTATGTATTCTATTTTGTATTCTGCTTTTTCAATCCTACTTAACAAATCCTCTTAATGTCACAGACCCTCTCTGGCAAAGTGTGGTAAATTTCCCAAAGACTCAGGCTATCTCACTGAATGCTTTCATGGGTTCTTGTTGCCCTCATACTATCTTCTAATGCTTATTCCAGTGTTTTTTTTCCAAAGTGTAGTCTTAAGGCGAAAGCATCAGCAACACCTGCAAAGTTTCTAGAAATGCAGTAATCAGTGCCTATCCCAGACCTACTGAATCAGAAACTCTGAGGGTGGTTCTATAAATTTCTAGATGATTTCGAGGCACACGAAAATTTGAGGACAACTGATCTATTCAAATAAGAACCTGATCTCTCAAGTACACAAAAATGTGACAGATACTTAAAAATCAAAGTTAAGTTCTTATTCACAGGAAGAATAGCATTCATGAAACAAAGCTTAAGCCCCAAGTGTACCTTGAGATATATATATTATGAGGATTATGACACTAATATTTAATATCCAGGACAAAGAAGCTATAGGTGAGAGGAGAATTAGGGGCACAGATACCACACATACACAAAAAAACTAATCCCAGATAATTTTTCTTTCATGTATACTTTGTCTTATAACATATATATATATGTATATATATATATATATACACACACACACGTATTTGTGTGCAGATATAGATAGTATATATATGACTGTGAATTATATTTGTAACTGTATTTTGCTATTAGAATTACTTTCTTGTGCTGGTTTATGATTTAAGCCAGTGGTCAGCACCCATTTTCTATAAAGGGTCAGACAGTTAATATACTAGGCCATATGGCCCTGTCATAACTACTAGATTCTGGTGTTGCAGGACAAGAGAAAGTCTATAAAGAAAGTTGAGCACCAGAGAATTGATGCTTTTGAACTGTGGTGTTGGGGAAGACTCTTGAGAGTCTCTTGGACTGCAAGGAGATCCAACCAGTCTATCCTAAAGGAAATCAGTCCTGAATATTCATTGGAAGGACTGACTCTGAAGCTGAAACTCCACTACTTTGGCCACCTGATGTGAAGAGCTGACTCATTTGAAAAGTCCCTGATGCTGGGAAAGATTGAAGGCAGGAGGAGAAGGGGATGACAGAGGATGAGATTATTGGATAGCATCATCAACTCAATGGACATGAGTTTGAGTAAACTCCAGGAGTTGGTGATGGACGAGGAAGCCTGACATGCTGCAGTCCATGGGGTCACCAAGAGTCGGACATGACTGAGCAAATGAACTGAACTGAACTGAGGACAAAAGTAGTCATGGATAATATGTAAACTGTGAATATGGCTTTTGTTCTTACTGTACTTTATTTACAAAACCAGGTGGTGGGCTGGATTTGGCAGGTCGGCTGTAATGTGCTCACCTCTGATTTAAACTGTCATTGAAACACATTTCCATTACCTGAGCTTCCTGAGTGACTGAGGGCAGTGTGTGCATAATCAGGAACCAAACACTGCATGAATAATTCACACTGGAGATATGGCTTTATATGAAGAAAATACGTATAATGTGAGAGAAATTAAGATTATGCATATATGTTTAAAGGTACCCACAAAATTCAATTTCAAAGATGGACACTCTTTGAGAGAAAAGAGCTTAGAAATGTCTGTTTGTACCTAATAAGGTGTTATATACTTAATAAGTATTCATTAATATCTGTTGATTTAATGACTAGTCGGCTTTGTGATGATAAATATTCTACTTTCATCAACTACTGCTATTTAGAGCTAAGTTTATTCTTTTATAATGGTTAATTAGACAACATATAAAAAATCATGGGTTTGGGATATATAAACTGAGTATTTATCCTGGTTCTTGTCCTATTAGTATAGTGACTATAGAAAAATTATTCAATTTTTCCAAGACTCAGTTTCCTTACCTGTAAACTGTTATCTCCTTGAGCAGATTCTTGTGAACATAAAACTAAATGAGAGAATGAAGGTAAGGCACAGAGCTTGGCATATTATAGGTTTCTTTGCCTTGATTGGGTCATCTTGCTCCCCTGTTAGCTGAGTAGGCTTTGAGAATACAAAAATTTTAACTGTTCCCTAACTGCATTCAAGACAAGGGAGAATATCATAATACTGAAGTCATAAAATAATTTCAAGAATTCCACTGCTAAAACTTTTAAATAAGCCCTCTTCACCCTTTATTTTTACCATCTCAGGTATGACTGTCATTCCAGTATTACATCTTTCTCTAGATAGATCAAAAGGTCTATTTTCTCTAACCTGTGAAGAAAGCTGATCGCCGAAGAATTGATGCTTTTGAACTGTGGTGCTGGAGAAGACTCTTGAGAGTCCCTTGGAGACTCAACCAAGGAGATCCAACCAGTCCATTCTAAAGGAGATC
Organism: Moschus berezovskii; assembly: GCF_049115385.1. NCBI lineage: Eukaryota > Metazoa > Chordata > Mammalia > Artiodactyla > Moschidae > Moschus > Moschus berezovskii. The sequence goes on from NC_142460.1 coordinate 131,960,117, forward strand.
AATCCTGGGTGTTCATTGGAAGGACTGATGCTAAAGCTGAAACTGCAATACTTTGGCCACCTCATGCGACGAGTTGACTCACTGGAAAAGACTGATGCTGGGAAAGATTGGGGGCGGGAGGAGAAGGGGACGACAGAGAATGAGATGGCTGGATGGCATCACCGACTCGATGGAGGTGAGTTTGAGTGAACTCCAGGAGTTGGTGATGGACAGGGAGGCCTGGCGTGCTGTGATTCATGGGGTCGCGGAGAGTCGGACACGAATGAGCGACTGAACTGAACTGACCCATATATGGAGCATCTCTTAAAAATAGAAAGTTGTTTGTGTAGGAACTCCAAAAGGGAGGTATGGGAACAACACTATTTCCTATATTCTCTACTTGGACATCTCTTTCCATTTTTACCAGCACTCCCTCACCCCTAACAGAAAACAAATTAAAAGTTCAAACTTCAAAATATGAATACAGGACTTGACTAAAACTGCTTCAAAGGCTTCTACTCCTGGGCTGAGAGAAGTTTATTGGCTCTTCCAATGCAATGTACTCACTCAGCAATTGCTTAGCTCTAAACAATGACTGTGCTTCAGCACAGTAGGTGATGATTAGGGCTGCTTGTGGCATTTGCTGAAAGGGATTTAACAAGTCTTATGTTACTTCAGTCTGCTTCCCAGAATTCCCTGACTCTGCTGAAGATAACTGAAGGTGTGACTGTTATAAAACCCCAAGAGTCAGGTCAAGAACCACTGAGTAGAGTGAATTAACATACAATACTAGACTGCCTTTTTCTGCCTATTGCTATAGTAAGGATTGTTTCTCCAGGAGTTTTCCTGTTAGAAATGGCCACTCTTTCAAGCAAGGTGATATTTATAACTTCCTTCTCTGAAGCATATTCTTTGAAACATCTTCCACCTCTTGACCTAGTTTCACTTCTTCCCCTCCGCCACAGCACATTTCTGTTGAGTTGGGATGGCAGTTTGAGGAGATGGGGCAAAATGAATTCTTAGTTGTAAAGTAAGACAGCAATGAGAGAGCTGAACTAGATATTTTTAAGATTTCTCCTAGATCTACAATTTTGTGACTTATTTCTAAAGGTAAAGAGATGAAACAAAATGGCACTTGGAAGAAAAAGGTAACTTGAAAAGTATTTAAGAATAGAAGTATTTAACCAGAATTTACTGGCAATTTAGTTACAGGAAAAAAAAAGGAAGGGAAAAGAAGAAGCAAACACCCCCCAGCCCCGTCTTCCCCATAGCCTGTTTCTGGAGTATGTCCTAGAGCAGAACATATTTAGATCAATTTCCTACACCATTTGCAGCTATCTAGAGAGCATCCTGTAATGAAAACTACCCAAGAGCAGCTCTGGCTAAATTTGTTCAGAATTGTCCAGTTTCAGAATGAGAGTACTATTTGACTGAAAACATATAATAACTGTAAAAACTGTCATTATTTATTTAACACTGTTTAACACTACATTATTTAACACTATAAGGAAAGGCTTGTATTAAATAAATACAACTTTATAGCTTTTTTTTTTAAAAAAAACTTCATGAAGAAATACTATCGAGATATGAAAAAGTCTCTTCACCATATCAAAATAGTACCCTTATTTTTGTATTATACAAAGAAAGCAAAACTCCTGCATAAAGAACATAAGAACATTTTATTCAGAATGTTTCAACTCATACGACCAGGTGTCAAAGTACTAAAGGTTTCTACTATTGTCATGTTTTGTGATCTCAGGTGTGTGTGTGTGTGTGTGTGTTAGTCACTCAGTCATGTCTGACTCTTTGTGACCTCCATGAACTACAGCCCACAGGGCTCCTCTGTCCATGGAATTCTCCAGGCAAGAATACTGGAGTGGGTTGTCATTTCCTCCAGGGGATTGAACCTGGGTCTCCTGTATTATAGGCAGATCTTTACTATCTGAGCCACCAGGGAAGTCCCTCTTTGATCATACATGAAAATTACAAACTAACCTTCACTTTCATTATTTTGGCATGTAATTTGAGAATTAAAGACAACAGTATTTGTCTAATAATGTTAAAATTGTTATACACTCAAAGTGGTTAACTAAATCTAAACTTTTAAGCTATAAAGTTCCATCTCGGTTGCTAATCAGTTAAAAATACAATTTTAACATGGTCACGTACTGAAATCCTTAACATTCTTCACTGAGATCTAAAGAGCAAAGAAAATCAAAACAAAACCCAAAACAAAAAAACCTGGCATTCTCATAATCCTGGACAATTCTGAAATGAACTGAACTACGTGGCTGTGAAAAAGCCAGTTTAAGTTACCCCACAAATATGGTATTCTATACCTACTTAATTAGGAACCCACATTAGGAACACTTCTCAATTTTGAATTTACCATTAAAAAAAAGTTTAATAGGTAAAGAAGTTTGCAGTAAAAGTGCTACTATAGCTATTATTTATTTCTTTTAGAGTTTTATCTTCTGGCCCATCTCCCAGTAGACAACAAGAAATGAGATATTTATTATATAAATCACATTATTGAGAAAACCATGATAAAATTACCAGTTTCAGCTGATCTCAAAATAGGGCAGCAAAAGATCATAATTGAAAAACAAAAGTTTTATATAATTTAATGTGCTGGCCTTACTTAAGTATCAGAATAATAAATGATGTCTCCACTCCCCCCAACCCTCCAATTATTAGAGAGGTTTGTCTTCAACTGCTAAAATTACGCTTAGAGAATCTGTTATATTAAATTAGTGCTCAATGCTGCTGTTAATCTTTGTCCCATTAAGTTAAAAATGCAATGCGTTTAATAGCTGCACAATCTTCACAATCTTAGCTGTACATGTATAATACGAACACTAATCAAGATCACTCAGCAGGTCAGCAGATTGAAATCAGAGTCAGTCTCCATCTCCTGGGCTCCAGGCAGAAATCTCTCTCTATTCACCTACAGGTCTATTACATATGATCTCAACATTGTCCCATACCGTAAGTATATACATTATGGAGTCTAACGTTTACTTTATCTAAATTAAATAGTTACAGATGACAACCATAGCTTGTTTGATAATTCACTTTTCATTTGCTTCTAATAAAAATATTAAATACTATACAAAGAAGGACTGTGTAAATATACAAACAAAAGAACAACACTTCACATCACTACAAGCTGCTTTTATTTTGTGCACAAGATGCCTGTTTTGTCTCATTTCAAATATATAGGATAATTTTAAAAATTATACTAAAAATAATTTTGGTTTTTATTATTTAAAATGTTTTTGTTGTATAGTTGATTCACAATATTGCATTAGCTTCAAGTGTACAACAGTCACTCAATATTTTCACAGATTATACTCCATTTCAAGTTATAAAACAATGACTATGTTTTCCTGCACTGTACCCTATAGCCTTGCTGCTTATTTATTTTATACATAGCACTTTGTGTCTCTTATTCCATAGCCCTATCTCATCCCTTTGACCTTCCCTCTCCCAACTGGTAATCACTAGCTTGTCTTTATATATGTGAATCTGTTTGTGTTTTGTTATATACATTTTTTTAGTTTTTAGATTCTACCTACGTGATAACATAGAGTATTTGTTGTTCTCTGTTCTATTTATTAACAATTCTTAAACTAATAAAGAAACAGATTTTCAATTAAAAACAAGCCACAGCACTTTCATTTGCTTTGTAACTAGTTCAGTTATATTAATAGTTAGTGGTACCCACTAACTCCTTTTACTTTTTTTCAGGACATAATAGACACTGTTCTTTGTTTTTTTTTGTGATAAGAAAACACTTTTATATGTTATCTCCATATTCCCTAGTTCAGAAACTCAACTACATTACCTTTCAGAAAGTTAATAAGATGCCAAACCCTTTTCCTATTTTACCATGAAATCATCTTAATTGTTTTAACCTATTATAAATGGTACTAAAAAGCTATAACAGTTTAATGCTGATTGAAATATGAATATATAATTTATTTTTAAGGATGAATGGAGTTTGACCCAAGATTAATAACTCAACCAACAATATCTTACATAAAATATATATTTTATACCATATATATCATGCTAAGTTCTAAATTAACTTTACATACTTACTGATCTTCTATTGCTTTGTTTCTTCTATATACTATAAAATATTATGGCATCATAGATACACTACAGCTTTATTTTATATTGTTCTATACATCTTCCTAATTTGTCCCACATTCTTTTTTCTTATAAAATGTCAATAAAAAGATTAAGCATACATATACAAAGATCATAGCTCATGCCAGATGTTGAGAGAGTCTCCTGAGACCAAAGATTCCACACCAGGTGGTTGAGCCAGCCTAATGAAGCAGCACATGGTCATGAGGGACACAAAGGGTGGACTTGGAGGGACCTGCTCTCATTTGGTTATTTATGAAAGTATAGAGAAGGATTTCAAATCATAGTAAAAATGAAATTAAATCAAAGCCTCTCATTTATATAGCAGTTCTTGTTGCTGTTGTTGCTAAAGGATTTAAGTATATTCTAGTGACAAGATATCATTAAATATATTTCCAACTCCTCTACAAGTGGTAAAAATGAAAATAAATAACTTTTCTTTAAGTGGATTAAAATACAAACACCATTTCTTAAAATTTAGTTTCTTATATTGAAAGACTTAAAAATGTGAGTTCAGGTCAGTGCTATTTCAACTAACTTTAGTAAATGGACAGACCATAAAGCATGACCTTAGGCAATAACTAATGAACCTGAGAGCATTTTAATATATTTTCTTATCACCAAGTGAAGCACTTTAAGTTATTACAGCTAGGCTGCATGACCTCATGCAATCGAATCATGCTAGAGCCAAATAGGCTAATGTCTTTGATAGCAATTAGATAAAGGTAGGATGTTAACTTTTACTTTAAGAAGTGTTAAACAAAGAGACTCATCTCCAGACTTAACTTAGTTAGAAATAAACTACTCATTTAGCAGTAGAGGTTAATGTGGGAATGGACTCTTTCACCTGTCAAAAACAAAATTTAGTTTCAAAATTATCAGGGAATTTTATTTCTGTAACAGATAGCTTGCTAGAGGTACTAAAGTTTCAAATAGCATCTTAATATACTCTAATATCTCATACTTAAGTAACTCTTCTTTAAGGTCTACAATTTCCAACATGCTCGGCATGGGCTGAAAAATAGGCTCTTGTTAGTCATCATCACGAAGTACTGCTGAGCTGACCATAGCAGGTCACAACAGAGAAATTAAATGATAAAATACAATAAAATAATGTGATACAGGTACTAATATATTTCATCAAATCTAAGATATTATTGATTACAGTACACAATTCTCTTATACCTCAGTAAGAAAGAAAAAGCTGTCCATCTATGGCACTATGCTTTCTTAATACTTAGAATTCTTTATCTCTACTTATTAAAAGAGCTCTTTTAAATAGAAAATAGCACTGAAACATGTATATTACCATATGTGAAACAGATCGCCAGTCCAGTTTCAATGCATAAGACAGGGCACTCAGGGCAGGTGCACTGGGATGACCCTATGGGATGGGATGGGGAGGGTGGTGGAAGGGGAGTTCAGGAAGGGGGACACATGTACACCCATGCCTGATTCATGTCAATGTATGGCAAAAACCACTACAATATTGTAAAGTAATTAGCCTCCAATTAAAATAAATCTATTTATTAAAAAAAAATCTATGACTCTTGCACATACACAAAAAGACATCGCTACGGTATTCTCAAAAGTTTTCCATATTCAAAATACAACTTTTCTGAATCTTCCAACTTAAGAATTGTAGATGCCTATATGTTTGCTTAAAATAATGTTCTCTCTGCTATCAGGGATATTTGTGAGGCAGCCTTTCTTAAGAGGGTGCTCCACTATTGTCTCTGGGTTTTCCTCCAAATTACTGACATCCATTCTGTAAGTTTTGTTGGAAAATTTTTTTTAAAAGTTGGAAATTTTGGCACTTTCAAACTTGTGCCATTGAATATTTAAATAATCAGTGACTAGTTAAAAAGAAATATGAATAAATATGAACACATGAATATCTATCCATTCTCGTATGTAGTAAATCATGATTGTGACTAGTTAGTTCAACTGCATAGAGCTGTTGTGTCCAAATGCTTGTTTGTGCAGCAGTGCTGGTTAAAAATCAGAAGCACTTGGGAAACTTTAAGAAAATATATAGGCTCTCGGTTTGACTTCCTCAAAATTCAGAAAAAATATAAAGTGCTTGGAGTTGAAATATTTTAAAAATTACTCTCAGGTGATTCTGATGTATGCCAGGCTTGGGAAGCACTCGTACAGTTTAGAGCATGTTGCTGTGGAAGTCAGATCAAGGTCCAATTGCTAGGTGGGCTAGTTGACTGTAACAGTAAAAAGAGCTCTGGATATAAAGTTAGGATATGAATTTTCAAATTCCAGCTAGTTACTACTTACTAGTTGTAGACCTTGAGTAAGTCACTAAATTGTCATGTTTCCTTATTTATAAAATGAAAATACATAATTCATAGGGTTGTTGTGTGCTGAAATTAGATAACCTATGTTTAGGTACTAGCACTGGGAACAGCACTGGGTATAAACTCAAAAAGCTGTTCTCTCAGCTCCCCCACCACCTACATGTTTACTCCAGGCTTGTTCATATTGACAGATTTGAAAAATGTAAGCAATTTCCTCAAGGCATTCCCCAATTCTCTCAGCTGCAAGTAATCTTCCCCCTTCTCACAGGCAGTCTACCTGTATTCCTTTACTGAAGCTTATTTCTACTTTGCTTTATACTTATTTATGCACACAACATATCATCTCTAATAGGCTGCAAACTTTATTAGAGCAAGAACCATATCTTATTTATCTTTAGAGCATTTAGCCTGGTGCTTGAAACAGATTTGGGGTTTTGCTAATGGAAGGATATGAATGAAATAGGAAGGCGGTGATCCAGTTTCCATACTGACCTCTCCCTTTAAACAGCCATTAAGTGTAAATGGTCACTGCTGCGAAGTCAACACTAGAAGTCAGGTGGAGGAGCATCAGAATGTGATTTATCAATTAGTCATTAGAAAATCAACTAATATTTACAGACAGAAAGACATTTAAAGAAAGAGTAATATATTGCCATTTTCTTAGTCCAGAAATATCTATAATGGTTCTGGGGAAGGGATGAGGATGTAGCACAGGACTGCTTAATACCTGAAGAAATAACAATCTGTATGGTTGACAAAGGTCCATTTTTCACTGGATGAAAGAAAAATTAATTTTTTCTTTTATGCTTAAAAATAAGTTTTTTAAGATCATGTCCTAAGTTTCTTTAAGTCCATGGACTTCTCCAGGCCAGAATACTAGAGTGGGTAGCTGTTCCCTTCTCCAGGGGATTTTCTCAACCTAGGGATTGAACCCAGGTCTCCCGCACTGCAGGCAGATTCTTTACCAGCTGAGCTACCAGTGAAGCCTTTGTTTAAGTACTGTATGGATATTTACACACATGTAGACGCCACATCAACCCAGGTAGAAAACTTTTTTATTGAAGCTAGAATTTTTTATTGTAAATTTTATTGTTTTATAGGAAAATGTCTTTAAATAAAAACTTCAGAATAGTGAAGCTCATGCTCTAACTTAAAAGAGTCAACCTGTACTGGAAAATGATAAGGTCACATAAATCTACCACATGACTAGAAATAATTCACAAATCTTTCTAATGTAACTTTAAGGTGGAAGATTCACCAGTTTCAAAAAGTAGCCAGACAGTTAATGTCAGATGTGAGGGGGAAAAAAAAATCTACAAAATTTCAGAGCTCATACACTGAGGAAGTAAGGGGGGTCCTGACTGGAAAGTGCAATCTCTTTCTAGCCACATGAGTTTTAATCCATAGGAAAGGACACAATTAGAAGCAGACCTCTGGTGGCATGTGTAGCTTTAGTGCTTAGTGAGAGAACAGATGGTATTCATGATCTTAATATATTTATATTATATCCTTTGTGGAAGATTGTAAAAGATATATTAGAATCAGAAGTAAGCTTTGCTTAACATAAAATATTTGCCTTTAGCACCATTGTTTCAAAGGGATTTAAATGTTCATTAGTTTTTAGAAATCAAAGAATCTGAATATTAAAAATGAGGAATTATTTCAGTTACTCACCAAAAGTATGATTTACAATTAACCTCAGGTAATGACTGATGACACAAACAAGTGTCAATTTTAGTAAACAAGATACACAAAGCGGCCAACAATCATCATTCTTAGGTTATCAGGGGAACACAATTAAAATCTTTCTGAATCACACTGATAAAATACATGGATTGGTAATGAGTAAATATTGAGGAATTAAACTGCAAAGTAATAAAACCAGTTGAAAAATGGGCTCTGTAGATTCAGAACCGGGTTAAATTTTCAACATTTTTGTAAAATATTTAGCTTTCAATACCAGATTAAGAAAAACTACCACATAGAAAACTGCATCTTCTATTTTATATTCTAGTGAATGTATTTGCTTGCTGTAACTGGAAAAGCTAAAACTAGAACACTTCCATTTCTCATAAGAATTATAGTAAATATTCAATCCAGTATTGATGAGTTTTCTCACCATTCTCACATTTCAGGTTTCCCACAACAATGTCTACCTATTTATTTATCTATACTCCTATTTATAACTAGTAATTAATAATGTCTATGAACTGGTATTTTTCCAAATGTTGCTAAAGAATTTTGTAGATTATTTTGGAATCAAGCATTGAATATTTGATTAAAAAATTGCTACCTTTGAAAAACACAAAAATATACTGCTGCTAGAGAACTGCCTGAAGAGATCAGAATGTACTGTATATTTTTTAAACTAGTATACAGAGCTTAATCATGATTCTCTTACATGACAGCCTATCTATTTTTATATTTTACAGACCAGCAAATCTTCATAATGGTATATGTGGATTTTACTCTATATTTTGAACATCTTATATACCAATGGTTTACTTATTTTCATTTAAAAATGACAGTGAAATTCCCCTAATAGCCAATAACATCATTTTTGTTTGTACTCACTCATTCTTTCTGCCCACGTGGCCCTCACTTCTAAGCCCATTCAAAATGATGTTTTCCAAGCATGTGCCACATGACTTGTTCATATAAATGGAGCAAATTAAACTGTCTCCACATATATCCTATCACATTTGTAGCCCTGATTTCTCTCTTTAACACGTGGCCAAGACACCGTATTATCTGCCTGCAGAGGTTGACCTCAGGATATTAGATTCTGCCACATAGCTCTCTTGTACTAAACCGAGGGGAAACACTTAATCACCCCTGCCTTTTCAGGAAAAAATCAACTTTAAATTTACCATGATGAAAAATCAATAAACCAGTAATTGCTTGGCTTATCATTGCGTGGAGGAACAAATTGGGAAGCGAAGCTTAGCGTCCACACAGATTTCAGTGAGACACATGGAGTTTCAGGATCACTAAGCTAGAAAAGGAAAAGGTCTCAGAGTGATAATTAAATCTACTCATGCTGATTTTCTGCCAAATTTATTTCCCAAGAGTATATAAAAATGTTTCACTGCTTACTAGTCAGCCATAACTAATCAAATCAACATTACACAAACATATACAAGAAACAAAAATTGCAAATCCAAGACTGTAGACATCAGAATAATGTAATCTTGAGAATGAATATTAATATAAAGTTACTTTAAGATAAAAAATTTACTTGTATTTCTTTTCAAAGATTCAAAGTATATTTCTTTGCTATATAAATGGCCATAAAAGTTTTATTTCATCATCCAATACAACATTCTACTTACTGCATACCTTTTCAACCCTGAATTGGAAATATTTTTAATTAAGCAGTAATACTTAAAAATAAATCTTAAAAATATTTAATGAAACATTAAATATTTTAAATTCCCAGAACGGTCTTTCTAGCTCATTTTACTTCAGTGCTCTGTGCTTTACTGTACAAATATATGCTATCACATCTAAACTGGTCCATTATTCTTACACATTTTCACCATATTAATTGTGAACTGCCAGACCTGTTGTCTAAATTAGGCTTTACAAGTAAACACAGATCTACTGTTTGAAATAAACTGAGGAAAATATATCATCTTCCCTATATGGAGGACACATGCCAACTGAAAATAAAACTGTAAATGTTTAAAGGTTTAAAAAAATTCTTACTACTAATAGACCTAATTTAATGCAGCAAATTAGCATAGTTCCAATGGAAGTGCAAATGTAATCATACTCAAACACTCATATTAAGAAGAAGGAAGATGAAGCTTTTCTTTCTCTTTTTCTTTTGTTAAAAAATGATTTTATGTGTGTCCTTCAACTGGCTACTGGGACTATGATAATTAAAACATTTAAAACAGCACAAGCCCCCCAGTCTCTAATCTGAAGCTCAGGTCAGCTGTCTGTAGATTCTAATTTGTCCTCCATTTGTATTCATGACAAGAACATACTGAATATTTAACAGCAAACCAGCAGGAGGGGGTATTGTGGGCTTAGAGGTTAAATAATTTGATTTCTGTGCAGATTACATGTAACATCCAACATCTAATCTCACACCTGATTTGGCAATACAATTACAATAAAAATAACATAGGAACAATACAACTATTAAGTGGAGAAATAAGAACTTAGAACGGTTGAGACATAGTAAGTTTACTTAAAGTATTACATTTGTTTATTATATTCCTAAGGCCCAAGTTTTCAAAACCAAAGGCGAAAACAAAGCATGATAGTTGAGAAAAGTATATTCTATCTTCTTTTATATGGGCACTGTAGACTCCATCTATTTTAATTCACTAAAAAGCAGTGACATCTGCAAATAAAATATAGGGATATGGAGGGGACTTAAGTCTTCTAGTCCATTCTCCTGCCTTTAGGCAGGACTATACTGAAACAGAAGCTTTGTTTTGATCTAAAATAAACTTTCATCTGTTGAAAAAATCCAAGAGCTGTTTTAGGAGAACTGCTGCTTCTCAATACTGGATAACAGAAAAACAATTAAGTGCGAAACTAGAAGTTGAAAACTCAATGTCTTTATAACATCATGGATTTGATAATCAAGTAACATATAAAATTGAATTAAGGAGTAATATTTGCTGGATTAAGATTTACGTCACATAGGCAAAACAAAGATTATTAGAATTACTAATCATATGAAAATATATAGAAATGCAAGTACATTTTGATTTTATAGTATATAATATAGTATATTGAAACCTTTTGGTTAGAAGGTTTATTCTTTGGATATGATCCTCTGCAACTATATTGATCTATTTGGTTTCTCTTCTACTGAGTGGCAGCTCTCTCTTCATCAGTGTGAATTTTATCATACTAATTTGTTAATTCACTATTGAAAAAATATTAATTTCAATGAAACTGAGGAGAAAAACAAACATAAGCTCACTCAGACAACAAACAGGAAATAAAACCACTAAAGACTTTATTAAGTTGATCTTCTAGATTGATAAAATTCAATGCTATTTTTTTAAAATGAACTCTTTAGAGTTTTTGGAATTCCTTGAGGAGTCATCATTTTTAATTATTACACTAACTGCCCTGTGCTGGGCAGACCAAAGCTAACAAACAAGCATGGTCTCTGCTCTCTTGTGGCTCACATTCTAGTGGAACAAACATCATCATTATCCTTATTATTACTATTAAAATGATAAAATTCAGGGAGCTGAGCCAATTATAAAATGGAAAGAGCACAGAAAGAAAAATAGGACATGTTTATACTTTCATGAAACTTTTATACTTTCATGAAACTTTTAACATTTGTATACAGATTCACATTTAAAGTACTATCAATCTTTTTTTTAAAGTTATTTTGGCTTGTTTCTTGTCTTTCTTTAGTCAATGACCTAGTAGTTCTGTGGGCAGCTTTGTCTCACTTCTTTTAGGGACTGGAAACTTCAATGCAGCTGATATAGATAAGGACAAAACAAAAACAAAAAACCTTCAATGCTGTCAACCAACCTGAGTTCCAAACTCACAGACTTTTCCGAACCATGTGATTTAATTTCTGCTCTGTTATGCAATTTTTGCGAATAACAACCATTTGGGACTCAATTTCCCAATGTGTGAGATGAGAGGACTGGACTAGAAAATCATTAACGTTTATTAAGCTTTGAATAAGCAACTATGATTTGTCTTAGTGTCCTGCTATGTGAATGGAACAGTATAGGTACCAGGGCTGCATACAGCAGGACCACCTACTGTAGTTTGATGAGGTTTAGGGAGTGGTGGTAACCAACAGGAGTTTTACCTGACACCTAACGTGATTTAGATAGATGATCAGAAAGAGCAATCTGTGATGATGAAGGGTATTGTGAAAACTTTCTCTGGGGCTGAGTCAAGAGGATAATATGACACTGCTTTCTAGAAGTCCACAAACCAGCCTCTGAGAAAAAAGCTCAAACACTTCCTTCCTCAAATAGCAAGGAGGTTTTCTGTTTCTAAAGGCTATTTCTAAGAGTTAGAACTGTCCTTCCCTCTAAATTTTTGTTTGAAAATCTTCACTTGTTGAATTAGATTCAAATTAGCAGTTTTAAGGGTCTGTAGTACATTTGCCCAGAGAGTCATGGAGTCATGGAGTTCCTACTTAAACATACTTGTGATGATATGTTCTGGATTATGCAGATTACATCCCTGGAATCACTTCATAATAATGAATTAAACCATGTTTAAAGGCAAAATGCTGCTGCTGCTGCTAAGTCGCTTCAGTCGTGTCTGACTCTGTGTGAGCCCACAGATGGCAGCCAACCAGGCTCCCCCGTCCCTAGGATTCTCCACGCAAGAATACTGGCGTGGGTTGCCATTTCCTTCTCCAACACATGCCTGCATGCTAAGTCGCCTCAGTCGTGTCCGACTCGGTGTGACCCCATAGATGGCAGCCAACCAGGTTCCTCCATCCCTAGGATTCTCCATCCCTAGGATTCTCTAGTATTCTCCAAGAGTACTGGAGTGGGTTGCCATTTCCTTCTTCAAAAGGCAAAATAAGGCTCTGTAATTAGTCACAGATTTTAAAGAGAGTTTCTATTATAAAAGTGCCTAAAATTTTTATTCTGAAGAAATAAAATTAAGGTAGTATTTGTCAGGAAACAAAAATGAAACCAAAACAATACATATGAATTTTTTGTTTTTGTGATTGATACCTTCCCAGGTAAAACAGTTCATGTACAAATTCATGTTAAATGGACAAATTGAATATGGATTTCAGCATACTGAAGCTATGCCCAAATGTCAGCTAGGATAAACAGGCTATGAAAGTGAAAGTCACTCAGTAGTGTCTGACTCTTAGTGACCCCATGGACTATACAGTGCTTGGAATTCTCCAGGCCAGAATAATGGAGTGGGTAGCCTTTCCCTTCTCCAGGGGATCTTCCCAACCCAGGGATCAAACCCAGGTCTCCCACACTGCAGGGGGATTCTTTACCAGCTGAGCCACAAGGGAAGCCCAAGAATACTAAAGTGGGTAGCCAATCCCTTCTCCAGTGGATCTTTCTGACCCAGGAATTGAACTGGGGTCCCCTGCATTGCAGGTGGATTCCTTGCCAACTGAGCTATCAGGGTGTTTATAATTTGCCTAATTATAGTCTATAATATAAAAATGAGAAAAATAAACATTTTCTAATTCAGTGAATTTTCAAATCCAACACATAATTTCCCCCCAAATATCTCAATAAGCATTTCAATATGTAAAAGGAAGTTCTATACAATATCTTTCTTTTTTACTTTAAATACATTAGGTGTAAAGTGTGCTTGCTGAGTTGTGTCTGACTCTTTGTGACCCCATGGACTGCAGTCTGCCAAGCTCCTCTGTCCATGAACTTTTCCAGGCAATAATATTGGAATGGGTTGCCATTTCCTACTCTAGGGATCTTTCCAACCCAGGGATTGAATATGTGTCTCTTGTTTCTCCTGTACTGGCAGGTGGATTCTTTACCACTGCACCACACCTTTAAATTCTAGATTAAGTGACTGGTCTAATTAAAGGCTACATCAGTTAAGTCTAGAGAAAGAATAAAACGTTGAAATGTAGAGTTGGTTGATATTCTCAACTTTAGGGCTTTTTTATTTTTATTATTTTGAAATAAATCCAAAACAGTTTTGCATATTAATTTATGACATAACTTTATTCATCAAAATTTACTTATTTTAAAAATTCTAAATTAACACAGATTTCTTTAAATTACAGCTAGAGTTCTACTATATCCAGATACACTAACAGATGGAGGACTTTTTAATTTTTAGGGAAAAGAATAGTCTCATTTCCTATTTGTATGATTCCTATTCCTTTCTTATCCTTGTAGTTTCACATGCTGTGCGAATTCTACCTAGTTCCAAACGTGAACACTGAATACGTGTGAAAGATGAACTTGAAGCTGTTAGATAGTTACCCTTAACTTAGCAACATGTGAACCATGAACTTCCAGATGTTCAAGCTGGTTTTAGAAAAGGCAGAGGAACCAGAGATCAAATTGCCAACCTCCGCTGGATCATGGAAAAAGCAAGAGAGTTCCAGAAAAACATCTATTTCTGCTTCATTGACTATGCCAAAGCCTTTGACTGTGTGGATCACAATAAACTGTGGAAAATTCTGAAAGAGATGGGAATACCAGAACACCTGACCTACCTCTTGAGAAACCTATATGCAGGTCAGGAAGCAACAGTTAGAACTGGACATGGAACAACAGACTGGTTCCAAATAGGAAAAGGAGTACGTCAAGGCTGTATATTGTCACCCTGCTTATTTAACTTCTATGCAGAGTACATCATGAGGAACGCTGGGCTGGAAGAAGCACAAGCTGGAATCAAGATTGCTGGGAGACATATCAATAACCTCAGATATGCAGATGACACCACCCTTATGGCAGAAAGTGAAGAGGAACTCAAAAGCCTCTTGATGAAATTGAAAGAGGAGAGTGAAAAAGTTGGCTTGAAGCTCAACATTCAGAAAACTAAGATCATGGCATCTGGTCCCATCACTTCATGGGAAATAGATGGGGAAACAGTGGAAACAGTGGCCGACTTTATTTTTTTGGGCTCCAAAATCACTGCAGATGCTGATTGAAGCCATGAAATTAAAAGACGCTTACTCCTTGGAAGGAAAGTTATGACCAACCTGGATAGCATATTAAAAAGCAGAGACATTACTTTGCCAACCAAGGTCCCTCTAGTCAAGGCTATGGTTTTTCCAGTGGTCACGTATGGATGTGAGAGTTGGACTGTGAAGAAAGTTGACCACTGAAGAATTGATGCTTTTGAACTGTGGTGTTGGAGAAGACTCTTGAGAGTCCCTTGGACTGCAAGGAGATCCAACCAGTCCATTCTAAAGGAGATCAATCCTGAAACTCCAATACTTTGGCCACCTCATGTGAAGAGTTGACTCACTGTAAAAGACTCTGATGATATTCGGGGCAGGAGGAGAAGGGGACGACAGAGAATGAGATGGCTGGATGGCATCACCGACTCGATGGACATGAATTTGAGTAAACTCCGGGAGTTGATGATGGACAGGGAGGCCTGGTGTGCTGTGATTCATGGGGTCACTAATTGTCAGACATAATTGAGCAACTGAACTGAACTGCTGTTAGGGAAAACATTCTTCTGCATAAAAACACTGAAAGCTAGGAAGCAAGATCTGTTATTTCAAAAACGAAGGGAAAATGAGAGGTAATCAAGATTTCTAGAATAGTATTTGGTACTTACCTATTGGCTCACAATCTGTTAGTAATAAGACCAATGTTAAGTGTTGGATTATTTTAGAACTACTGGCAGCATCACAAACAAGACTGCCCTAAAAGGTCTCTGTTGTTCACCACAAAATGTAACAGGAAAAGGCTCATTAGTTTAGCGCAGAGACATCGCTGGTGGGAAAATATTATCATCCAATGTTAGGAGTGACTATTATGAGTATGGTAATGTGCACGCACTGAGATTACGAAGAAGTGCGAGACATATGGTTTCTGCATTCAAGGTACTATAGTTCAGTTGAGGAGATGAGATTTAAAATAATGTGACTGATTTTTAAAAAACAAACCAGAACATACAAATGTTTTCCATTGATGATGCAGACATTGCTTTAACATTTGGATTTTCATAGCCTACACTGACCCATATGATTTTCATAGACTATCACTCAATCTTTTGAATAATCCAAATGCTGTCACACAATCCTTGGAGGCTGGATTATACTTTTGTCAGTACGGAAGTTATATCTGGTGAACTAGTTGGGTTATCAAGCTTGATTAAACTTCAGTAAGGCAAAAACAAAAACAAAATTGGACAATGTTATAAGGTCCCACGGCCCAGTCCATTGTATGTCTTGAAAAGCGACTCCACTGAGGAGACACAATAACTTAGATGCATTAAAAGCAATCTCATTTGCAAAAAATACAATGTACCATATTGTATTATTAGCTACAAAATGAACGGTTTAGAGTAGCGGTCCAAGAGAGGGACTCTATGGCCTGCTGTTGGTTGACTGAACAATTAACACTAGGCTTGTCCTGATTCTTTTGATCTGAGGTGAGGCCTGGGAATCCATACACTGTACCTAAAAACCTCTCAAGGAGATTGTTATGACTGTGCTCAGAAGACAACTGCTTGTATCATTTGTTTTTTGCAATTCCATTAATCCAATGGATTTACAAAATCTAATAGAATTAGTAAATTCCAAATATGAGCATGTATACAAAAATTAGTCCCATGAAATAAAATACCACATGACTGCTGATATCTTCCACAAGTTTGTTTTCTTTTTGTTAATAAGTTTATTCTGTGTAATTCCCACTCCCCTTATCTTTATTCTCAATGTTCTATGTATTAAATAATTAAAAGAATAGCATTCTCTTGCAAATTAAAACTACAATGATGTATCACCTCACACCAGTCAGAATGGCCATCATCAAAAAATCTACAAAGAAACGCTGGAGAGGATATGGTCAAGGGTGGGACTGTAAATTGATATAGCCAGTATAGAGAACAGTATGGCGATTCTTCAAAAAACTAGGAATAAAACTACTGTATGACCCAACAATCTCACTATTGGGCATATACCCTGAGAAAACCATAGGTGAAAAAGAAACATGTACCCCAGTGGTCACTGCAACACTATTTACAATGGCTAGGACTGGAAGAAATCTGATGTCCATTGACAGAGGAATGGATAAAGAAGCTGTGGTACATATATACAACAGAGTATTCAGTTCAGTCGCTCAGTCATGTCTGACTCTTTGCAACACTATGGACTGCAGCACACCAGGCTTCCCTGTCCATCACTAACTCCCAGAGTTTGCTCAAACTCATGTCCATCGAGTTAATGATGCCATCCAACCATCTCATCCTCTGTTGTCCCCTTCTCCTCCTGCCTTCAATCTTTCCCAGCATCAGGGTCTTTTCCAATGAGTCAATTTGCCGCACCAGGTGGCCAAAGTATTGGAGTTTCAGCTTCAGCATCAGTCCTTCCAATGAATATTCAGGACTGATTTCCTTTAGGATGGACTGGTTGGATCTGCTTGCAGTCCAAGGGACTCTCAAAAGTCTTCTCCAACACCACAGTTCAAAAGCATCAATTCTCTAGCACTCAGCTTTTTTTACAGTCCCACTCTCACATCCATATGTGACTACTGGCAAAACCATAGCTTTGACTAGATGGATCTTAGTTGGCAAAGTAATGTCTCTGCTTTTTAGTTTGCTGTCTAGGTTGGTCACAGATTTTCTTCCAAGGAGCAAGCATCATTTAATTTCAAGGCTGCAGTGACCATCTGCAGTGATTCTGGAGCTCAAGAAAAAGTCTCTCCTGTTTCTATTGTTTCCCCACCTATTTGCCATGAAGTGATGGGACCAGATGCCATATTACTAGCCATAAAAAGGAATGCATTTGAGTCAGTTCTAATGAGGTGGATGAACCTAGAGCCTATTATACAGAGTGAAGCAAATCAGAAAGAGAAAAACAAATAAAGTATATTGTTGCATATATATGGAATCTAGAAAGATGGTACTGATGAAGCTATTTGCATGGCTGCAATGGAGATGCAGATCTGTGGACACAGTGGGAGAAGGAGTTGGGGGAATGAATGGAGAGAGCAGCATGGAAACATATACGTCACTATAAGCAAAATAAATAGCCAGTGGGGATTTGCTGTATGAGGCAGGGAGCTCAAGCTGGTGCTCTGTGACAACCTAGAGGAGTGGGATGGGAACAGAGGTGAGAGAGAGCTTCAAGAGGGAGGGGACATATGAACACCTATGGCTGATTCATCTTGATGTATGGCAGAAACCAACACAATATTGTAAAGCAATTATCCTTCAATTAAAAACAAATAAATTTAAATAAATAAAAAATAAATTAAAAAAGGAAATAACTGAGGGTAAGGGAGAGAGAGGTCATAAAAGTGATCTTCTATCCCTGAAGATACACAAGAATGTCCTTACCAATTAAAAAGTAACTCTAGAGAGGTAATATATGGCTCTCTACAGATATAAAAACTAAACATCAAAACAAATAGACTGGAAACTTAAGTATCTGGGAGGAAGGGAAGGGCAGTAGTGACAATTGTGTTTGTATGATGTTTAAGAAAGTCTCAATTTCATTATGGCTAAAAATCAACTTTTTTCAGTTTTAATAAATTAGGCTTTTTTCTTATTCCTTGCCATCTCTGCCAAAGAAATTACCACTGTTTTGCTTTTTTGTAAGTTTATAGTGGTTGGATGGAATTTGGTAACAACGTAAAATGATTCTGACATTTTGGAGAAAATGCTAACGCTTTCTAACTTGCCAATGTGATTGTAATAAGATGCTGCCGCTGCTGCCAAGTCACTTTAGTTGTGTCCGACTCTGTGTGACCCCATAGATGGAAGCCCACCAGGCTCCCCCGTCCCTGGGATTCTCCAGGCAAGAACACCGGAGTGGGTTGCCATTTCCTTCTCCAATGTGTGAAAGTGAAAAGTGAAAGTGAAGTCGCTCAGTCGTGTCCAACCCTTAGCGACCCCACGGACTGCAGCCTACCAGGCTCCTCCATCCATGGGATTTTCTAGGCAAGAGTACTGGAGTGGCTTGCCATTGCCTTCTCCGAATAAGATGCTACATAATACAAATTCACAAATATTATCTGGCAAGAGATTAAATTGTCTGCATTTTCTGTATCTCTTATTTTGAAGAATTATCAGATACAATGCAAACCATTTAAAATTTAAGAATATTGATTTATAGGACTGGGATTTATCAAGAAAATGAAGAAACCAAGAAAGTATTAAGTTTGAAAGGTATACCCTTTGAAATGTGTATTCTTCATTCAAACTCTGCTCAAATGTCACTTTATTATAATTTTCCTGAAGATACTATATAAAGACATCCCTCCCCAAACTTTTCTCTCACCATGTTCTACTATACTCCCTACCACTTATCATATCTTCACATATTTCATATTTGCTTAACTGTTCATTATCTGTCTCTCCCCACTAGGATGTGCTCCACGCTTTGCTTTCTTCTATAGTCCGAGACAAGAATAGTGCCTGGCATGTAGGAGGCGGCTCAATAGCATATGCTTGTAGAATAAATGAATGACTTATAGTTGTGATAAATGCTACTATAAGACAGCAAGTGGTGGCAGAAGATATCACAATGAGACTTGAGTAAATTGTGAGGTAAGGATACAGTTCCTCTGAAGATACAACATTTAAGTTAATACTTGAAGTGCTGGCATGTAATAGAAAGGTAAAGAAGAGGCAGAATTTTTCAGCTTTTTTGGTACAGGGAAGAGCATAGATGCAGGTCCTAAAGAAGGAGAGTCTCTTTTCCTGTTTTTTTTGAACACCAGATGTCCAACTGAAACTTAGCAAACAGTTCCTGTCGATCTCCCAGCCTAATGTCTGGACATCTACATTTTCAAAGGTAAAAAATTCCATTTCACAGAAATGGAATCATACAATATGTAGTCTCTTGTGTTCATGCTGTGACATGTATCAGTAGTTTATTCCCTTTTTGTTACTAAACAGCATCCTATGAGATGGATGTTTCACATCTTATTTATCCATTTACCAGTTGATGGATATTTGAATTGTTTCTACTTTGGGGCTATTGTGAATAATATTGCTACAAATATTTATATTCTATTTTTTTTGTATAGACATGTTTCACTTCTCTTGGATTAAATATCTCCATGAGTGAAAGTGCTGAGTCATATAGTACATGTGTGTTTAACTTTTTAAGAAACCAACACAAACTGTTTTTGTTCCAAAGGGTACCATTTTATATTCTCATAAGCAATGTTTTACATTCTCTCCAGTTTCTCCATATCACCAATAGAACCTGTTACTGTCTTATTGTTTATAGCCATATAGTGCATGTGAAGTGGTATCTCACTGTAGTATAAATTTGTATTGAGGCTACAAAATAAAGCACTAATTTATCTTTTTTATGAAAAAATTAAAATGAGGATAACCACTCAGATAAACCTTCTTTTATTAAGGATTAACTAGCTGATTCCCAAAACTGCAATTGGTGGGTGTATAAATGAATTCTTTTTTTCCCCCAGTCCAGTTTTTTCAGTAGAACTTGGTTTTCAGACAGTTCTATTTTCAGATGAACAACATCAATTCTAATGCTTTATGATTATATATGAGCCATTCTTTGAGTGTTTTTACCATTCCTGAAGTATATAAATTGACTAGGAAGAACTAAGAGCAAATCAAAAAGTTTCTCCAAACTTCAGTTCATATCATAGGCTGAAGGAAGCCAAGAAACATTATATATATTCTGGTGAAGGATTCTTAAAGAAAATCTAATTTTGGAAATAGATTGCCATTTAAAACACAGACCTAATGTTGTGAGAAAAATATGAACCAGTTAAAAAACATGACTGTTCTGAATATGTGTTCAGATTAATGAATTAATACTACTTCGGGAAAACAGTCTGTTTTCTCTGTAACATAGCTAAAGGAATGTTCTAAACATTTCCAGAAGTCACAAAAAAGTTAGATGGGGCAGTTTGTTGGTTGTTAAAATACTGAAAAGGGTTACATTTCAACCCTGAGTAGATCCAACTTCTGGGTAGTATTTTCACTCTGTTCCATTAGCTGAACAAACAAGCAAAGAATTGTCTAGTACAGCAGAGGCAGTTATTGAAACTTGTACAGAAGCAACTACTGTCCATTAGGAAAATTTCTTTTTTGGAGTTCATATTAAACATTAATTTCTCAACTATAAAACGGGATTAATACTTTCTACCTTATGAAATTGAGTGGAGTAAGTTAAATAACATACTTGTAAAAGTTCACTGATTCCCTCTCTGGACTAAACTGTCCCTTTATCATCATGGTTTATAGCTCTGGAAATACTAATTCTTTAAGACTGCACAGGGAAGCTCTTTATAAACAAAAGGAATGACTTTCCATGTATGTAATAGTGGTAGCAAGTACCTGTATAGGTATAGCACTAAGCTCCCACACCTGGACTGCTTCCTATTGCTGAGTATACATCTCTGACAAAATATTCTAACAATCTAAATATCCCCAGACAGAAAAATTCTTAAGTCATAGCACATCTGTAAATCTGGAATATTATACAACTATTAAAATGTTTTCAAAGAGCTATTAATAGCATGAGAAAATAGCTATATAGATTAGTGAATTATGTAGAATACAAAATTGTATATATCTGAGTCTGGAGATTGAAGAGAGATGGATTTGTGGAGTGGGAAGCAGGGTAAGGTGTGCTTGTACTTCACTGGCAACTTTTTACTAGTGAAAATTTGGAGGTCACTCCTCTGCACAGTGAGATCTCTCTCCTCTTATTTCTTATAATACATAGTTGATACATTAAACTAACATTGTACATGCTGCATGATCTCAATATTATAAACAAACAAACATTCAGTTCAGTTCAGTCGCTCAAGTTGTGTCCGACTCTCCGTGACCCCATGAATCACAGCACACCAGGCTTCCCGGTCCATCACCAACTCCTGGGGTACACTCAAACTCATGTCCCTCGAGTCGGTGATGCCATCCAGCCATCTCATTCTCTGTTGTCCCCGTCTCCTCCCACCCCCAACTCTTCCATTAGGAGGGTATAAAAAATATTAGCCTACATTCTCTCTCTGGGTGATGGGATTATGTGTATTGATTTCCTCCTTTATATTTTATATACTGTTCACATTTTCTATAATAAGCTCATATTACTATTATAAAAATGTAATTGCATTTAAAAGGATGTCTCTAGGTAAAACAAAATGCAATATACAAAGTTTTAAGAAACAGATTTACAAAATATATTCCAAGTAGTAAAATCAGTCTCCTAATTTAAAAATATAACATTTAAAATTTGGCAATTTAAATCTCTTTAGCTTGATGTTTCACATCCCCAAAAGATATATGAATGTAAACTAGTTTTGTGGGAAGGGAGGTAATACAATAAAATCCTTTTCAAAAAAGGTACCACCATAGGATAGAACAGTGGAAGATTATATTAAGCTCCTGGGCTCTGGTATTAGATTTGTACTTAAATACTGGTTTCACCAGTTCAATGACTGTGTGACTTACTATCATCACTTATTCCCCTGGAATTAAAATGTCATTTTTATTTTAAAGGACATATACTTTATTAAAAAAATTTTTTTTTATTGGAGGCTAATTACTTTACAATATTATATTGGTTGGTTTTGCCATACATTGACATGAATCTGCCCTGGGTGTACATGCGTTCCCCACCTTGAACCCCCCTCCCACCTCCCTCCCCATCCCATCCCTCTGGTTCATCCCAGTGCACCAGCCCTGAGCATCCTGTATCATGCGTTGAGCCTGGACTGGTGATTCGTTTCACATATGATAATATACATGTTTCAATGCCATTCTCCCAAATCATCCCACCCTCACCTTCTCCCACAGAGTCCCAAAGACTGTTCTATACACCTGTGTCTCTTTTGCTGTCTCGTATACAGGGTTAAGGTTACCATCTTTCTAAATTCCATATATATGCGTTAGTAAAAGACGCTTATTCCTTGGAAGGAAAGTTATGACCAACCTAGATAGCATATTAAAAAGCAGAGACATTACTTTGCCAACCAAGGTCCATCAGGTCAAGGCTATGGTTTTTCCCGTGGTCATGTATGGATGTGAGAGTTGGACTGTGAAGAAAGCTGATCGCCGAAGAATTGATGCTTTTGAACTGTGGTGCTGGAGAAGAGTCTTGAGAGTCCCTTGGACTGCAAGGAGATCCAACCAGTCCATTCTAAAGGAGATCAATCCTGGGTGTTCATTGGAAGGACTGATGCTGAAGCTGAAACTGCAATACTTTGGCCACCTCATGGGAAGAGTTGACTCACTGGAAAAGACTCTGATGCTGGGAAGGATTGGGGGCGGGAGGAGAAGGGGACGACAGAGAATGAGATGGCTGGATGGCATCACCGACTCGACGGACATGAGTTTGAGTGAACTCTCGGAGTTGGTGATGGACAGGGAGGCCTGGCGTGCTGTGATTCATGGGGTCACAAAGAATTGGACACGACTGAGCGACTGAACTGAACTGATACTGTATTGGTGTTTTTCTTTCTGGCTTACTTCACTCTGTATAATTGGCTCCAGTTTCTTCCACCTCATTAGAACTGATTCAAATGTATTATTTTTAATGGCTGAATAATACTCCATTGTGTATATGTACCAAAGCTTTCTTATCCATTTGTCTGCAGATGGACATCTAGGTTGCTTCCATGTCCTCGCTATTATAAACAGTGCTGTGATGAACATTGGAGTACATGTGTTTCTTTCAATTCTGGTTTCTTCGGTGTGTATGCCCAGGAGTGCGATTGCTGGGTCGTATGGCAGTTCTATTTCCAGTTTTTTAAGGAATCTCCACACTGTTCTCCATAGTGGCTGTACTAGTTTGCATTCCCACCCACAGTGTAAGAGGGTTCCCTCTGCTCCACACCCTCTCCAGCATTTATTGCATGTAGACTT
Source organism: Moschus berezovskii (assembly GCF_049115385.1). Lineage (NCBI taxonomy): Eukaryota > Metazoa > Chordata > Mammalia > Artiodactyla > Moschidae > Moschus > Moschus berezovskii. Next base: position 131,984,056 of record NC_142460.1, read on the forward strand.
TTGGATAGCAGCCATTCTGACTGGTGTGTAATGGTATCTCATTGTGGTTTTGATTTGCATTTCTCTGATTATGAGGGATGGTGAGCATTTTTTCATGTGTTTGTTAGCCATCTGTATGTCTTCTTTGGAGAAATGTCTGTTTAGTTCTTTGGCCCATTTTTTGATTGGGTCGTTTATTTTTCTGGAATTGAGCTGCAGGAGCTGCTTGTATATTTTGGAGATTAATTCTTTGTCAGTTGTTTCATTTGCTATTATTTTCTCACATTCTGAAGGCTATCTTTTCACCTTGCTTATAGTTTCCTTTGCTGTGCAGAAACTTTGAATTTTAATTAGGTCTCATTTGTTTATTTTTGCTTTTATTTCCAATATTCTGGGAGGTGGGTCTTGCTGTGATTTATGTCGGAGAGTGTTTTGCCTATGTTCTCCTCTAGGAGTTTTATAGTTTCTGGTTTTACATTTAGATCTTTAATCCATTTTGAGTTTATTTTTGTGTATGGTGTTAGGAAGTGATCTAGTTTCATTCTTTTACAAGTGGCTGACCAGTTTTCCCAGCACCACTTGTTAAAGAGACTTGTCTTTTCTCCATTATATATTCTTGCCTCCTTTGTCAAAGATAAGGTGTCCATAGGTGCGTGGATTTATCTCTGGGCTTTCTATTTTGTTCCACTGATCTATATTTCTATCTTTATGCCAGTACCATACCATCTTGATGACTGTGGCTTTTTAGTAGAGCCTGAAGTCCGGCAGGTTGATTCCCCCAGTTCCATTCTTCTTCCTCAAGATTGCTTTGGCTATTCGAGGTTTTTTGCATTTCCATACAAATTGTGAGATTATTTGTTCTAGCTCTGTGAAAAATATCGTTGGTAGCTTGATAGGGATTGCACTGAATGTATAAATTACTTTGGGTAGTATACTCATTTTCACAATATTTATTCTTCCAATCCACGAACATGGTATATTTCTCCATCTATCAATATCCTCTTTGATTACTTTCAGCAGTGTTTTATAGTTTTCTATGTACAGGTCTTTTGTTTCCTTAGTATATATTCCTAAGTATTTAATTCTTTTTGTTGCAACAGTGAACGATATATTTTCCTTAATTTCTCTTTCTATTTTCTCATTATTAGTGTATAAGAATGCAAGGGATTTCTGTGTGTTGATTTTATATCCTTCAACTTTACTGTATTCATTGATTAGCTCTAGTAGTTTTCTGGTAGAGTCTTTAGGGTTTTATGTGTATAGGATCATTGGACATACCCTTTAAATAATATAGCTAGAAAGACCACCACATCTTTTCTATTTTCTTTCTTTTCAAAAGTTTAGTTGTTCCAGATGTGGATTTTCATTTCTGAGATAATTTTATTTAAAAATTTTATTCATAAATTGAAAAGGTTGCATGCAAAGAAATAACTGCATATAGAACGGCTCCTGACATATAATTAGATGAATTCAGGCCATTTCCATAAATTGGATTCAAGTTTATAATCTAAATCATCATTAAGTCAGATCTGGCTCAGTTATCAAGTTCACATTAACATGAAATCCATTAGCAGTTAGTAATCTGTGCTGGACTGGTTCAAAATTGGGAAAGGAGAAAGTCAAGGCTGTATATTGTCACTTTGTTTATTTAACTTTTATGCAGAGTACATCATGCAAAACGACAGACTGGATGACTCACAACCTGGAATCAAGATTGCCAGGAGAAATATCAACAACCTCAGATATGCAGATGATACCATTTTTAATGGCAGAAAGTAAAGATCTTCTTGATGAAGGTGAAAGAGGAGAGTGGAAAAGTTGGCTTAAAACTCAACATTCACAAAACAAAGATTATGGCATCCAGTCCCATCACTTCATGGCAAATAGATGGGGAAAAAGTGGAAAGAGTGACAGATTTCTTTTTCTTGGGCTCCAAAATCACACTGGATGGCGACTGAAGCCATGAAATTAAAAGATGCTTGATTCTTGGAAGAAAAGCTATGACAAAACTAGACGGTGGATTAAAAAGCAAAGACATCACTTTACCAACAAAGGTTTGTATAGTCAGAGCTATGGTTTTTTCAGTAGTCATGTATGGACGTGAGAGCTGGACAATAAAAAAGACTGAGTGTGAAGAATTGATGCTTTTAGTTGTGATGCTGGAGAAAACTCTTGAGAGTCCCTTGGACAAGCAAAGGGTCAAACCAGCCAATCTAAAAGGAAATCAACCCTGAGTATTCATTGGAAGGACTGATGCTGAAGCTGAAGCTCCAATAGTTTGGCTACTGATGTGAAGAGCTGACAATGGAAAAGACCCTGATGCTGGGAAAGATTGAAGGAAGGAGGAGAAGGGAACAACCGAGGATGAGATGGCTGGATGGCATCACTGACTCAACAGATGTAAGTTTGAGCAAACCCGGGGAGACAGTGAAGGACAAGGAAGCCTGGAATGCTGTAGTTCATGGGGTCACAAAGAGTCAGATGTGACTGAGCGACTGAACAACAACTGCTTGGTTTTCCAGTTTAGGATTCTGATTATTATTACATGACCTTCTTGAACCTCAACTCTCCTCTAAAGTCTGGTTCTACTTTAACCCTACTTGCTTTATGTAATGCCTAATATCCAGTTTGACAATGATTCTTTTTTTCTTGACATCAGAGATGGTTTCCATTGGGTCTTGCTGATCATCTTGGATTAATAATATTGCATAGTAAGGGACAAATGACCAGAATTGGCCAGATCATGATTTGGTATAAACCAATTTAGCTTTTTCTATTAGAAAACAGTGGCTAGTTATCTAATCATACCAACCTTGCACAAGTTTAATCAGGGTTTACATAAACTATTTGCTTTGAAAACTATTCTCTATTCAATTTATTCTTCTTACATCAAGTAATAGCTGTAATTTAGAAAACATTTTCATCATATATTAATCCTCTAATTTTCCTGTTAGTAACATGATTTAGGAAAATGAAAGACACAGCCCTATTAATCCCAGAAAAATAAAATAAGCTTATATATACTTTCAGAAAAGGTCAATTACAGTAAAAATATCACATAAATATATTTCCAGTAGTAGAGAAAAAGAAGGTCGATTGTCTGTAAAACTTTTTGGTAATAGAATTATTCTTGGATGTCCATTCCGAACTTCTAAGAGCAGGATCACAGCTTGTTAGTCTGCCAGTAAGCCTAAAAGTATGTTTTGGGAAATAAAATACATGGAGGATAAAATATTCTATTTAGAAACTAGGTCTGACTTCATTATTTATTATACATATTGATTAACATATAATCAATAATTTAATGCCCTTAAAATATTTATCTCTGAGTATGTTATAGCCATACATCTTATGGTCAAAGGCAGATTATAAGGTATGCTGTAGGAGATAAACATTTACACAGTCTAATTGGATTTTGGCCATATTTCTTTTATTAGAGCAAATAATTTGCTATAGTAAACATATACTGACATCTTTAAAGGTATTAGTAAGACTTGAGGGAATTCCCTGGTAGTCCAGTGGTAGGACTCCGAGCTTTCACTGCAAGGGGACACGGGATGGATCCCTGATCAGGGAACCAAGATCCCACATGCTGCTGACTGTGGTATCCTCCTCCCCAAGAAAAAAAACTTGAGCCTTACTAACATTAACAATTGTAAGTTGTAAAAATTATTTTCATTTCATCTGTATTCTGTTAACAGGTAATTACTGTTTCCAAATACTAATACTATAATCAAGGCAGAGTTCTTACTTAGGTTAAACCATCATCATTCTTATATTAAATACAACCTGATTCATGCTAATCTACTAACTTGCTAATTTCTCTTCCTGTGTGAACACTGGCTTATGTTTCTGTTCTGTTCTGTTCAGTCGTGTCCGACTCTTTGTGACCCCGTGGACTGTAGCCTACCAGGCTTCTCCATCCATGGGATTCTCCAGGCAAGAATACTGGAGTGGGTTACCATTTCCTTCTCCAGGGGATCTTCCCAACCCAGGGATCGAACCCGGGTCTCCTGCATTGGAGGCAGACGTGTTAACCTCTGAGCCACCAGGGTGTTTGATCTACAGCAAATAGATAGGTCTCATTATTACAGCTAAAAATTAAATGTAAGGTAACTTGACATGTAGATAATGTTGCCAGCTTATTCAAGTAAACATCAATTTTCCCCTCAATAAAGTGAAGATCTTTCAAACCCAGTGTAAAAGCAGGTTTATATTTATATTTATAGATTGTTTCCATACTGTTTCATTTCCCTGAGAAGATGTTGTAGTATAAGACTCAACACAGAACAGTATTAATTGATCCATCTTCAGCTGGACAAACATCTTTTGTGTAGACAACATACTACTATCATGGCCAAGAACTGTCCATAAAAAGAAGCTAAATCTTTTGGATAACTATAGGAAGGAACAGGTGGATAAATCACTTATTTCTGTGGTATCACTACCCTTCATATGACGAAACTGATACACAAAAGGTGATTTGTAGAACATTTTAAAATAAAAAGGAAAGTTGTAATTTACAAGTATTAATTGTGACCTACATATTTTTGGGTATTTTTCTCATTATTTAGAGAAAAACTCATCAAACTAACTCAATGAAAATGTTATCCACTATTTCACTATTTAGCCTTGGGATGACATTTACTGTTGGGCTGAGGAATGATATCAGCAGCATAAGATGTTCTTTCATTTTGTCTAACAACTAATCAGGCATCTATCCATGAATGAAAGCACCTTAATGGGAGGTGCAGAATCCAGCACCATATGCCAAAGGGCCTGGGAATACTCTTACCCACTTGTGTATCTGGTAATAGACAAACATCATTATGGATGTGAAACTAACAGGAGCTGGAGAATCTACCACAACTCCTCTAGGCCACAGCCTGGGAAAACCTGGAGACTTGAACAGAAACCCACGGAGAGAGATTCTGTAGAAGTTCAGCTTTCCCAAGGGGAGATTTCAGCATGTTGCTGGAGAAACAATGAAAGAGTTTGGACGCACTGGAGACAGAAAGAGGAGCTTGCCAGTGCTATCCCTCACTCAAGGCAACACTGCACCACTGAACTGGCAACGACTTCTCTTATGACGGAGAGGGAGAGCACTGAGTGAATGTTCAGCATCCACAGCTGTGTGGGATGCTGTTGGAGAAACCTGTATCTCATCAGCAGCACCCAGAAGGCTGAGGTAGGAACTCTATGACTCACTGGAGGAAGGAAATCAGGAAAGAGGCAGATAAGAATGTCAGAGGGAATGAGAGTGATGCAGTTATGGGTGACTCCATTCAGGACTTCAGGGGTAAGTTCCTTGTGTGCACTCCCAAGTGTGCTCATTCATTGGTAAATCAATGAGAGCTCATTCATTGGTAAATGAAATGCTCTCAGAAAAATAGACCAGGTCTGTGAACAACAGAGAAATCACAAACAAGCTATAGCACCGTCTTTGAAAAACAAAACAGAAGTTTCCAGCAACCAGCCTCGTGAATAGTAAGAATGAGAGAAAATACAAAAGTTTAAGGATTCTACCACAAGAGAGAGTAAGGAGCAGGTGTATCCATACAAGATCAGAGAAAATGCCAGATATAATAGGACCAAAACCCAGTATATTCCATCTGAAGGCAACTAGTAAATATTTTAGAAGGTGTCTGCTACTTTAAATGCAAAAGCAGTAATGTAAAACTACAATAAAAATGAAAAATCAGTGAAACATACCACCAAAAGGTAAAAAGAATCCTCCAGTAACTGAGCACATTGGAATTTTGTGATCTGATATAGAATTCAAAACAGTTGTTTTGAAAAAATTCAATGAGCTACATGAAAACAAAGAAACACAATTCAACAAAATCAGAAAACAATACATGAACAAATGTGAAATTTAAAAGACAGAAATCGTTAAAAAAAAGAACCAAACAAAAAAATTCTGGAGTTGAAGAATTAAATGGATGAAATGAAAAAAAAATTATAGAAAGCATCCATATTACAGAAGACCAAGCAGAAGATAGAATAAGTGAGTTAGAGGTTAGGAACTTTGAAACAACAGTTATTGGAGAACAAAGAAAATAGAATGAAAAAGAGCAAAGGAAGCCTACATGATACAGAACTCCATCAAATGTACAAATATTAGAGTAATTAGGGTTCCAGAGGAAAAAGAGGGTAGAAAGTTTAGTTAAAGTAATAATAGCTGAGAACTCCCCAAACTTGGGGCGAGACTTAGGTATTCATGTTTATGAAACTAACAGATTACCCCATCCTCCATACAAAAAGACTTTATCCAAGACATAGTACAATGAAATTGTCAAAATCAAAGATTAAGAGAATTCTGAAGGCAGCCAGAGAGGAGAGAAAAAAACAAAAACAAAACACCAAATATTATAACCTAGAAAGGAATGTCCCATCAGGCTATCAGCAGAGTTCTCAGCAGAAACTCTATAGGCCAGGAAAGAGTAGAATGGCATATCCAAGGTGTTGAAGGGAAAAAAACAAAACAAAGCAAAAACCTGCCAGCCAAGAATACGCTACACAGCAAAGTTACCCTTCAGATGCAAAGAAGAAATAGACTTGCCTAGACAAACGTGTGGAGAAGGAAATGGCAACCCACTCCAGTATTGCCTGGAGAATCCCAGGGACAGGAGACTGGCGGGCTGCCGTCTATGGGGTCGCACAGAGTCGGACACGACTGATGTGACTTTGCAGTAGCAGACAAACGACAGCTAAGGAAGTATATCACCACTAGATCTGCCTTGCAAAAATGCTGAAAGGAGATTTTCAAGATGAAAAAAAAAAAGGATGTTAATTAATGACATGAAGACACATGAATGTATTCAACATACTGGTAAATAGTGAGATTTCAGAAACCTAATTTTGTAGTAAGGTGGTATATTAAACATTTAACTATATTAAATATAAAGGTCAAAGGAAATGAGTATTAAAAATTACTACAGTATAACTTGTTAAAATACATAATATAAAAAGAGGTAAATTGTAACATCAAATTTCCAAAAGGGGAGATTAAAATGGTGAAGCTTTAGTATGTGATCAGTGTTAAGTTGTTCAGTTGCTAAGTCGTGTCCCAGTCTTTGCAACCTCATGAACTACAGCACACCAGGCTTTCCTGTGCTTCACTATCTCCCTGAGTCTGGTCAAACTCATGTCCACTGAGTGAGTGATGCCATCTAACCATCTCATCCTCTGTCATCCCCTTCTCCTGCCTTCAGTCTTTACCAGCACCAGGGTCTTTTCCAATGAGGGTTAAGTTGCTATCAGCTTAAAGTGGATTGTTTTGCTATAAGATGTTTCATATAAGCCTTGTGATGACCATAAAGGAAAAAACTAGAGTAGATTCAAAAAAGGTAAAGGAAGGGGATGTCTGGCTCTAGGTGAATGTGAGTGATAACACCATCATGATTATCTGGGTCGTGAACATCTTTTTGTGCATTTCTTCTGTGTATTCTTGCCGCCTCTTAATATCTTAATATCTTCTGCTTCTGTTAGGTCCATACCATTTCTGTCCTTTATTGAGCCCCTCTTTGCATGAAATGTTCCCTTGGTATCTCTAATTTACTTGAAGAGATCTCTAGTCTTTCCCATTCTATTGTTTTCTTTGCATTGATCCCTGAGGAAGGCTTTCTTATCTCCTTGCTATTCTTTGGAACTCTGCATTCAAATGAGTATAGCTTTCCTTTTCTCCTTTGCCTTTCACTTCTCTTCTTTTCATAGCTGTTTGTAAGGCAGTCTCAGACAAACATTTTGGCTTTTTCCATTTCTTTTTCTTGGGGATGGTCTTGATCCCTGTCTCCTGTACAATGTCATGGATCTCCGTCCATAGTTCATCAGGCACTCTGTCTATCAGATCTAGTCCCTTAAATCTACTCACTTCCACTGTATGGACATAAGGGATTTGATTTAGGTCATACCTGAATGGTCTAGTGGATTTCCCTACTTTCTTCAATTTAAGTCTGAATTTGGCAATAAGAAGTTAATGACCTGAGCCACAGTCAGCTCCCAGTCTTGTTTTTGCTGACTGTATAGAGCTTCTCCATCTTTGGCTGCAAAGAATATAATCAATCTGATTTCGGTGTTGACCACCTGGTGATGTCCATGTGTAGAGTTTATTCTTGTGTTGTTGGAAGAGGGTATTTGCTATGACCAATCCACTCTCTTGGCAAAACTCTATTAGCTTTTGCCCTACTTCATTCTGTACTCCAAAGCCAAATTTACCTGTTGCTCCAGGTGTTTCTTGACTTCCTACTTTTGCATTCCAGTCCCCAATAATGAAAAGAACATTTTTTGGGGGTGTTAGTTCTAGAAAGTCTTGTAGGTCTTCATAGAACCATTCAGCTTCAGTTTCTTCAGCGTTACCGGTCAGGGCACAGGCTTGGATTACTGTGATATTGAATGGTTTGCATTGTAAATGAACAGAGATCATTTTGTCATTATTGAGACTGCATCCAAGTACTGCATTTAGGACTCTTTTGTTGACTATGATGGCTGCTCCATTTCTTCTAAGGAATTCCTGCCCACAGTAGTAGATATAATGGTCATCTGAATTAAATTCACTCATTCCAGTCCATCTTAGTTCACTGATTCCTAGAATGTCTACGTTCACTCTTGCCATCTCACTTTGACCACTTCCAATTTGCCTTGATTCATGGACCTAACATTCCAGGTTCCTATGCAATATTGCTCTTTATAGCATCGAACCTTGCTTCTGTCACTAGTCCCATCGACAACTGGGTGTTGTTTTTGCTTTGGTTCCAAGCCTTCATTCTTTCTGGAGTTATTTCTCTACTGATCTCCAGTAGCATATTGGGCACCTACTGACCCGGGGAGTTCATCTTTCAGTGTGCTATCATTTTGCCTTTTCATACTGTTCATGGGGTTCAGATAATCATGATGGTGTGATCACTCACACTCACCTAGAGTCAGACATCCTGGAATGTGAAGTCAAGTGCGCCTCAGGAAGCATCACTACGAACAAAGCTAGTGGAGGTGATGGAATTCCAGTGGAGCTATTTCAAATCCTGAAAGATGATGCTGTGAAAGTGCTGCACTCAATATGCCAGCAAATTTGGAAAACTCAGCGGTGGCCACAGGACTGGAAAAGGTCAATTTTCATTCCAATCCCAAAGAAAGGCAATGCCAAAGAATGCTCAAACTACCTCACAATTGTACTCATCTCACATGCTAGTAAAGTCATGCTCAAAATTCTCCAAGCCAGGCTTTAGCAATACGTGAATTGTGAACTTCCAGATGTTCAAGCTGGATTTAGAAAAGGCAGAGGAACCAGAGATCAAATTGCCAACATCCATGGGATCATCAAAAAAGCAAGGGAGTTCCAGAAAAACATCTACTTCTGCTTTACTGACTATGAAAAACCTTTGACTGTGTGGATCACAATAAGCTTTGGAAAATTCTGAAAGAGATGGGAATACGAGAATACCTAATGTGCCTCTTGAGAAACCTATATGCAGGTCAGGAAGCAACAGTTAGAACTGGACATGGAACAACAGACTGGTTCCAAATAGGAAAAGGAGTATGTCAAGGCTATATATTGTCACCCTGCTTATTTAAGTTATATGCAGAGTATATCATGAGAAACGGTGGGCTGAAGGAAGCACAAGTTGGAATCAAGATTGCTGGGAGAAATATCAATAACCTCAGATGTGCAGATGACACCACCCTTATGGCAGAAAGTGAAGAAGAACTAAAGAGCCTCTTGATGAAAGTGAAAGAGGAGAGTGAAAAAGTTGGCTTAAAGCTCAACATTCAGAAAACAAAGATCATATATAAAACAAAGACCTGTATAAGAGACTGCAAAAGAGACATAGGCATTTAGAACAGTCTTTGGGACTCTGTGGGAGAGGGTGAAGGTGGAATGATTGGGGAGAATGGAATTGTAGCATGTATATTATCATAAGTGACCAGTCCAGGTTCGATGCATAAATTTTCCTCTGTTCATTTCTTTGCATTTGTGCTTTTTTAATAAAAATACTTTTAACTGTAAAATAAAAAAATAAAAAAAAAGAAAACAAAGATCATGGCATCTGGTCCCATCACTTCTTGGCAGATAGATGGGGAAACAGTGGAAACAGTGTCAGACTTTATTTTTGGGGGCTCAAAAATCACTGAAGATGCTGATTGCAGCCATGAAATTAAAAGACGCTTGCTGCTTGGAAGGAAAGTTATGACCAACCTAGATAGCAGATTAAAAAGTTTAGAAATTACTTTGCCAATAAAGGTCTGTCTAGTCAAGGCTATGGTTTTTCCAGTAGTCATGTATGGATGTGAGAGTTGGACTATAAAGAAAGCTGAGCGCTGAATTGATGCTTTTGAAATATGGTGCTGGAGAAGACTCTTGAGAGTCCCGTGGACTGCAAGGAGGTCCAACCAGTCCATCCTAAAGGAGATCAGTCCTGGGTGTTCATTGGAAGGACTGAGGTTAAAGCTGAAACTCCAGTACTTTGGCCACCTGATGTGAAGAGCTGACTCATTTGGAAAGACCCTGATGCTGGGAAAGATTGTGGGCAGGAGGAGAAGGGGACGACATAGGATGAAATGCCTGGAAGGTATCACCAACTCAATGTACATGGGTTTGGGTAGACTCCAGCAGTTGGTAATGGACAGAGAGGCTTGGCATGCTGTGGTTCAATGGGTCTCAAAGAGTCAGACACCACTGAGCGACTGAACTGAACTGAAGGGAAAGGGAAACAGAATAAACCATTGTGGAAAATCACAAACTGAGGGAAAAAGAAACAATGCAACTACAAAACAGCCAGAAATCAACTAATAAAATGGCATTAGTAAGTCTATGCGTGTATACCTGCTCAGTCCTGTCCAACTCTTTGCAACCACATGGACCTTAGCCAACCAGGCTCTTCTGTCCGTGGGATTCTTCAGGCAAGAATATTGGAGTAGGTTGCCATGCCCTCCTCCAGGGGATCTTTGCAACCCAGGGATCGAACCTGCATCTCCTGCATTGCAGGCAGATTCTTTACTGCTGAGCCACCAGGAAAGTCCTTAGAAAGTCTGCACACATCAATAATTACTCTAAATGTAAACGGATTGAATTCACCAATCAAAAATCACGGAGTGGATGGATGGATAAAAAAAAAAAATAAGACCCAACTATACACTACAAGTCTACACGAGACTGACTCACTTCTGATCTAAGGACACACACAGGCTCAAAGTGAAGGGATAGAAAAGATAGTCCATGCAAAGAAAAACCAAAAGAAAACAGGAGTGGCTATACTTATATCAAATAAAATACTTTAAGCAAAAAAACAACAATAAGAAACAAAGAGCATAATGTCAATTAATGTCTCAATTGGTCAAGAAGATATAACAATCATAAATATATATAACAAATATATACAGTCATGACAATATTTTTTTGATATGACACCAAAAGCACAAATAATAAAAGCAAAAATCAAGTGGGAATGTAACAAACTAAAAAGTTTCTATTCAACAAAAGAAATCATCAACAAAATGAAAAGGCAACCTACAAAATGGGAGAAAATATCTGCAAGCCATACATTGGCTAAGGGATTAATATCCAATATATATAATAAGGAAATCATATAACTTAGTAAAAGAAAAACAATCTGATTTAAAAATGAGCCAATGAGTTCCTCAGTGAGTCTGCTGAGGAACTCAATAGACATTTCTCCAAAGAAGAAATAGCCAGTAGGTACATGAAAAGATGCTTAACATCACTAATCATTAGTAAATGAAAACCAAAACCATACTGAAATAGCACCTCACACCTGTCAGAATGGCAACAATCAAGAACACAAGAGATAACAAGTGTTGACAAGAATGGGGAGAAAAAAGAACTTCTTTGTGCACTGGTCGTGAGAATGTAAATTGGTCCAGCCACTATGGAGAATAGTAAGGAGGTTCCTCAAAAAATTAAAAATAGTACACATAATCCAGAAATTCCACTTCTGAGCACATATCCAAAATAAATGAAAACAGAGTACTGAAAGGTATCTTCATTTCCATTTTTATTGCAGCATTATTCCTGATAGCCAAGATACACAAACACCCTAAGTGCCTGTTAATGAACGGTTAAAAAAGATGTGATTTATATACATGCAATGGAATATTATTCAGCCACGAGAAAGAGAGAAATCCTGCCATCTGTGACAACATGGAAGGACCTTGAGTTCATTACACTATTTGACTGAGATAAGTCAAATAGAGAAAGGCAAAAACTATATGATATCATTTATATGTGAAATAAAAAACTCATTTATTTATTCATTTTTGGGTCTTCGTTGCTAAGCATGGGCTTTCTCTAGTTGCAGCAAGTAGCGGTTACTATTTAGTTGCAGTGTCTGAGCTCCTCATTATAGTGGCTTCTCTTGTGGAACACAGGCTGTAGGTGCATGGACTTCAGTAGTCGCAGCATGTGGGTTCGGTAGTTGCAGCTTTTAGGCTCTAGAGCTCAGGCTCAGTAATTGTGGTGCACAGGCTTAGTTGCTCTGCAGCATGTGGAATCTTCCCAAATCAGGGATCAAACCCACATTCCCTGCCTTGGCAGGTGGATTCTTATCCACTGAGCCGCCAGGGAAGACCCCAAAGAGCCAAACTCATAAAAATAGTGGTTACAAGGGGCTTGGGTTGGGAGATGTTATAAGGGTACAATCTTGCAACTAGTAGACAAATAAGTTCTGGAGACATAATAAACAGTGTTCATTCGAGATGTTTTTCTTCTAATCTATCTTCCAGTTCGTTAATTCCTTTTTTCTTCTCTGCCTGCTGCTATCTTCATTACGTTCTTGATTTCAATTAATGTATTTTTCAGTTTATACTTTCTACTTTTTCAGTTTCCATTTCTCACCTAAAATTCTCAGTATCATCTTTTATTTCCATGACTATGTTAAGCAGAGTAATGTTAAAATCTTCATCAACAACTCAATTATCTTGATCCTCCATAAATCTGTCCCTACTGACTGCTGTTTCTCTGTCCTCTTGTTTCTCATTGTTCTTCACCTTATCTTGTTTTCTCATATGCCTGGTGATTCTTAATGGATGTCATATAGAAACAATTGTAAAGATAATTTGAGGATTAGGATAATAATACCTTCTTCCAGAAAAGGTTTATATATGGTTTGGCAATTAGCTAGGGGTACTGGCAACCCTGACTCATCTTAATTCAATCAGGAATTGAGATGACTCAAAACTGGGCTTTAGCCCCCATGGGTACCTGACTATTTCTGGTTCATCCTTACTTTTAGGAAATAATCTATTAAAATCCCAACCCAAAGCCTGGTGGTTTTATCAGAGTCTTCCCTTCCCTGACGAGTCCTAGATTTTGTCTCCATAGCTTCATGAAGCTCTCAAAAGCTCTGTTCAGATTCTTAGCTTTACAGTGACCTTTATAAGAATTGACATCACCTTTTTAAGAATGCTACTACTGGAATAATTTCTAGGGGAAAACTAGCTCCAACTGTTGCCCTCACATTATTTTCTTTAAAGAGGGACCCATACTTCTCCTCTAGACTCTCTCACATGCCTTTGAACATATCTTTTAATATTTTGACCAGATTTTCTATGTTCTCAGAGGAAGGTGAGTTCAAATAAGCTCATCCTACCACATCATCTTTATCCCATAAATCTTGATATGTGGTCTTATATTTTACACTGTGATTTCCTTTTTTCACTTATGGATCACTGAAGAGAGCTACTTAAAGTATTTTAAAAATTAATACTAAAAGAACAATTACTACCATTTTATAATGTCTATAAAATGGTTTCGTATCTACTGTATCACAACCACATTCTTAGATGGTAGAGAGATTATCATTCTTATTTTTTCATCCTTATTTATTAACAGACAGGAAAAGTGGGCTTAAAGGGACCACTTAAGATCATACAGAGGATAAGAAAACATTACTATTCTTATTTGAATTTACTGTATTTCATCGCTGTCATGTTTGTGTCTTCCTCCTCTACAGTGTGAGCTCTTCCAGTGTAGGGGCCTCAATTTCTTTTTTCACTGCTCTCTTCATATGGTTTAAACAGTACCGAGCATGTACCATACAGTCAGTTATTTTTTAAATTGATAAAAGGTAGAAAAGAAATGAATCATAAAAGAATGATACTCTGTATTGCAGTTCTGAGTAATGAAAATTTATATTTATACAGTCCTATGGAGTTATGAAATGATTTTAAAACACTTTATGCATGTCTAACAATTCTAGATAGATTTTTATTATCTTTATCACTTTGGAGTCACAGTGAAGTTAAGAGACTCAATCATAGTACCAGTAAATGGCAGGGCTAGGACTCTGAACCTCATTCTCTTACTTCAGTTACAAAAAGATGGGCCTCTTTCCACTACAGTATAATTGACTCCTTATATTGCAATGGCTTCTGCAGGTTTCTTCTAGACTACACACCTGTGGACATTCAATATGTATGTCAACTTTCTAATGTTTAATTTATAGTGGAAATAGCTGGTTGAAAAGAAAGCTGTAGCTTTCATTTGGTCTTGAAATTTGTGTGTGCAGAGCAGAGAAAATATTTAAATTGCTAAGCAAACACATGATGGTCATTCACTGGAGGTCTAAAAATGGTTAAATAGGTATCACTGCATCTGCATTCGTATACATGAACACCTTACTGAAAATAAGTAAAATGTTATCTAGATTGGCTTCCAAGCCTGTACAGAGTACAGCTGTGCATACGAAGCACAAACATCATTAGTGAGCTATAAGGAAGGACATTTTGCACTGTTAAAAAGTTAGTTAAAAATGAACTAGCGCACATCACACATTTACTGGATGTGTCAAAACTGAGGAATAAACAGCTGTCATGCAAACATGACAGATAAAACTATATGCAAAAGAAAGGTTAAAAATATTTAACAGTCCAGTTCTTACAGACAAGGAATCATGTGGACAATAAACGACAAATCACTGCTGAGGGTAATAAGACAGGTGGCTAGGGTAAGTAACAGACTGTTCTTGAGTGATTTTTAGACTAAATAAGAACTTGAGGGATAAAAATATGGAATAAAGCAATGGATCCTAGCCAAGTAGATTAATTTTCCTCTTAAAGAAAGCAGTTCTTTAACATTAGAGCTAGTGTGTTAAAAGGCTATACAGATAAATAAAAAATACATTATGAAATATGTAGAATTATTAAATCTGATACATGGGAGTATAAATTTCCTAAAGGAATACTTAAAATCTTGGAATGCAACTATCTAATAGAGTAAGATGGGGGTGGGGGGTGGTAAACTTTCAAATTCTTCTTTGCACCCAAGAAGAAAATCATACTGTGTATTATTACAATGTGCAGCCAATTCAAAAGAGAGTTAGAAAGGACAATCCTTATTTCTATCTAACCTACTTATGTCAACATGCTAACTGTATAAACACTGACTGCTAAATGATGCCCTTGTGCCTGTTAACCCTTCTAACTTCACTCCAACCTTCTTACAATGGGTGTCCAGAAGGAATAAAGGGTGCCTCAGAACCCCAAACGTTTATCTTCTCTGGTTTTAGGCAAGGAGTCACAGTGAAGGGAAAGAGGGATTGTAACAGTTCTCTCTTGGGATGTCGCAAGATATGGTACCAAGTGTGCTTTGTGTTAGGGGCCTCAAAGCATGGGGGAGCCAGGACCTCTGAGAAAGAGGAGGTTTAGCCAGTCCCTGGGGAGAAAAGCAAGTAGAGATAAAACGTGCCTCTAACTGGAGAACTTCACCTTCTGGGGTCCCAGAAACCCAAATGAGGCAACATAAAATGGGTACAGATCTATCTGAGGACATAACGAAAAACAGAAGCAAGCACTTGAGAGTTAGAGGGTGAGATTCAGAGAAGAAGGCAAAGGACAGAGGGTGAGCAATTTAAATCACACTATATTTGAAGACTGATTGTAAGGATGCAGGATGTTTAAAGAGGGGGATGGGTTTATGCACTGTTTTCACTACTTACTAGCTATAGAGCAAGTTATTAAGCCTTAGTTTCCTATCCTCCCTACAATATGGGGATAATGGTACAAACCTCACAGAGTTCACAAGGATTAAGATAGTTAAAATATGTAAAGTATATGAACATTGCCTGCTGCTGCTGCTAAGTCGCTTCAGTCATGTCCGACTCTGTGCGACCCCATAGACGGCAGCCCACCAGGCTCCCCTGTCCCTGGGATTCTCCAGGCAAGAACACTGAAGTGGGTTGCCATTTCCTTCTCCATTGCTTGGCACCCCCTTTTTTCTTTTGCATTACTAGTACTTTTTACCCCCAGCTTTGCTAAAGGATTAACAACAACAGAAAAGAAGAAATCAGACTAATCTATTTTAATTTTTGTCAAGTAGACATGGAAAAGGTTTGATGGATTTCAACTTAAACAAATGAGAATTGAGGATTCTTCTAAGTCTTCACTTGAATTACTTAATATTATGTTTGTATTATCACTATTTAACATTTCCACAAATAATTTAGAATGGGTTGCCAAACACTTTCAACAACAAAAATATTTTAAGTAGAAAACTAACAAATGGATAGAGTTATTTTGAATAAACACTAGGTGGGGGGGCAGGAGGTGCAATTTAAAAATCAATATACTTATGCCAGGCCTCCCAGTTGGCTCAGTGGTTAAAGAACCTGCCTGCAATACAGGAGACATAAGAGACATGGGTTCACTCTCTGGACTGGGAAGATCCCCTGGAGAAAGGCACAGCAAACCACTCTAGCATTCTTGTCTGGAGAATCCCATGGACAGAGGAACCTGGTGGGCTACAGTCCATTGGGTCACAAGGAGTCGGACATGACTGAAGGGACTGAGTGTGCATGCACTCATACTTATGCCATAAATAAGAAATTCACGTTAGAAGTCAAAATGCACAGAAAAACAATAATGCTTATAAATGGATTTAAAACATAATTAGAACCCTTAAATGCATACTAAAGATAAAATACAGAAAGCCTGAGCAGTTACACTCAAGCATTCAATAATACAGAAAGAAATCAAAGGGAGAAAAGTTGAAATGATTTTTAATTATATATTAGTCACAACATTTTCAAACACAGAGAGAGAAAAGGAAAGTCAAACATTTATTAGTTCAAAAAATAAGCAGGAAAACTGAACTGAAAGATTTCATTTTTCCTAAAATATAATATAGAATTAGGAAAAAAGAGCTTATTTTTAAAGAAGGAAATTATAAAGCCAAACTTTATTGTTGAATGAAGTAAGTTAACCTTTATATAATTCAACAAAAATGGAAAGAGTTGGAGAGTAAATGGTTCAAAAAAAAAAGAGTTTATGTAAAACAGTGATATTCAATACAAGGAAAATCAACTGGGCTGTGTAAGGACCACAAAGGGCAGTTTAAATGTGGTCTCACTGTTTAAAGAGTGGAAGACAAAGTAGTTACCCTGGACAAGTTTTGGTGAGTAGCCTGACTTTCATCTTGGATACAGTACTTGCAAACATAATTATGATATTGATTTAAGAACACTCAAAGAAAAGGATTGCATAATAGTCAAAATATATTTCCTAGGCGCAGATCTTACTACACTAATACAGTCATTTTTTGAGATGACAGAGAATGGATAAAGGGAGCTGGGCAGATCACATTTATCTACATTTTAAGAATGCTTTGAACCATGTGCTGCATATCAGCATGCTGAGAAATTAAGGGATGAATTATATAAGTGATGCAACAGACTGAATTATTAGAGGCTTATAGGTTAGAAATAAAAGATTATTATTCTTTCAGATGCAGAAATATACACACATACATATACAGATGCATCTCAGGTTTCAATTTGCAGCTGGACTAATTATATGAAATAAAATAAACGTAGCTTATGCATTAATCATTTTCAGGGAAGTTTAACTTGATAGCATTCAAGCATCTAGACAACCCACAAGAAAATAATTCTGGAAACAACAACAAAAATCTGGCTAATAATTTACTTTCATTCACAAAATACAGGCAAAGGAAACATACTGAATGAAACACACCTTTAATCTTTTAACATTAGCATCATTCAGGTTGCCTTACCAGTAAAATTTTTCTTCAACATTTGTGGTAATAATTTTCCCACATTTTTTTTGGATACACAGAAAATTCAGTTAGTTCCGGTAAAAACTTGGCAAGTCGATACTAGCAAATATTGATAGTATTTTGAAATTCATTGATTTCTTTTTGATTAGTTGTAACTCTTTAGAGAAATAGTTTGAGTGAAGTCCTGTCTTAGCGGAAAGACCTAACAGGGTTAGATTACACTTTCCATGACGTTATTTGGAATCAACTTCAAGCTCAGGATAAGTTACTTAAGCAGGATTTAAAAGAAGGAAAGGTAAACTGGTCATTCATTCATTTATGCAGTAATTAAGAAACTGTGTACTACATGTTAAGCACTATGGATACTAAATCAGCTACAATCCTAGAATCTATACTCTGGTTAGAATGACAGGCTTATAAAGATGCTAATTAAAACAGATATGAATGGAGGGAGGTGCTTTTCTAACAATTTGCGGGTAATAAAATGGGAAAGGCTAAGTACAAAGTCAACTGACTTAATGAAAATCAAAGTGAAAAAATATTTTCAAAAGAATTACAATATTACCTTCAAGTATCTATAGTTACTTAAATTCTTTTAATTAAATTTATTTATTTTTAATTGAAGGATAATTGCTTTATAGTATTGTGTTGGTTTCTGCTATACATCAATGTGAATCAGCCATAGGTACACCTATGTTCCCTCCCTCTTAAACATCTCTCCCACCTCCCTCCTCATCCCATCCCTCTAGGTTGTTATAGAGCCCTGGTTTGAATTTCCTGAGTCATACAGCAAATTTCCACTGGCATATTCTTAAAAAAATCTTTTAAAAGATGTTTAGAGCTAATTTAATGAAAAAAAAAAAAAGGATAGACTATTAGAAATATCGATTGTCATTGTGTACACAAGGGGCTCTGAAATTTTTAAAAGTTTCTTTCAGCATTTAAAGGCAGTATTTTGGAACCCATTATCAGGCTTCAATTCCTTGAAAGCTTCCAGAAGAAACAGTTACTAGAGGAAGCATTCATATTATATATTTTTTCATAACAATAAATCACCCAGCAATTTCAATATCCGTGGTTACCATATCAATGTCATCTGCTTTCAACTGGTTATGACTCCAATTAAGATTTGAATTAATGGAATCAGACTAATAACTATTGCAATATATATTTACTGTGTTGGTTGATAATAAGTGCCACACTTGTAATTTATAGCACCACAGTGTTTTATAAGGGCTATTATGTCATTAATTAGTTACATTGATCAGAATACCACATAACACAGCAGTACTAAAACATTACAATTTGCTTAGACTATTTTACATTTAGTATTATATCCATTTGTACTACATATGGCCATAAGCATAACTGAAATCAGATTGTTTCCATGAACAAAACCAGAATGTGCATTACAGAAAGCCAAAAGAAGAGAATTCTACTGAGGAATTTTACCAGCAGAATTTATCTGTTTGTTTCAACATACCATAAAATTAGCTGATCTAGGACAACAGCATAAAGTTAGGACTTACAGAAGTCAAGGTAAGAACTCTATATACACATTTAGTTTGAATCTCCTTATCTGTAGGGTTCTGTCACTTGAATCTGCAATTTGTTTTCTTTTCCCCCCTGCTTTGCGGGCTTGGTTCTGATGGAATGGTGCTTTTAATAATTCTACATCATCATACTAAAACATTTTAGGTTCTATAAGGTCTCAGCTTCTAATTTTAAGTTGGGGGTGTAAATTGTTTTGTGGTTGTCATAGTAAAAGGAAGGCATAATGGAAAAATTCTCAATTTTCAGATTTAGACAATAGCACTCAAAGACAATAGCTGGGAAAGATTGAGGGCAGGAGGAGAAGGGGACGACAGAGGATGAGATGGGTGGATGGCAACACTGACTCAATGGAAATGGGTCTGGCTGGACTCTGGGAATTGGTGATGGACAGGGAGGCCTGGTGTGCTGCGGTTCACGGGGTTGCAAAGTCAGACACGACTGAGCGACTGAACTGAACTGACTCAAAGACAGTATTTTGGAACACATTACCAGGCTTCAACTCCTTAAAAGCTCACAGAAGAATTAGTATGATTACCAGTCCAAGTGGATCATCAACTTAACTGACTGAGAAAGACTTGCCTGGATCTTGCTTTAAGCACTGAGATTTACGAAAGTATATATAAAGCCTCTGAGAATGAAAAACGCAAAATTTTCACTCATATACACCACAGCAAACTGAAGGATAAACACAATTTGTTAGGAGAGATAAAAATGTGTTAGATTTCTGTGTGTAATATTTTTAGGGGGTGGCTTCAATGTTATTTAAAGAAATAATCTACAAAAACTATGATGAATTTCTTAATCTGAATTATGACTGACATTTCTGACATTTCCTAATTTATTGTTCCATCTTAACAGCATTTTTATTTAAAATCTTATTGTCAAGAAGACTTTTCTTCATCACTGCTAAAATATTTAAAAATGTACCCATAAGATCAATCCATTTTTATGACTGATTTTGATAATTTAAGATAAAAGTTAGAAGGAAGAAACAAACACTAGTTCCACTGTATGATTTTGTATCTTCCCTGTTTCCCCAGAAACAGGATACTTCTAAACTAACCTTATTCTAGCAAACATCAGTGACCAAGACACTGAATATAGTGTAATATTGTGTCATAGTTTCGGTTCATAAAGTAGCAGGAGGTACCCCCTAAAGCATTAATGAAATTTTATGCTTTATTCAGAGAATGAAGAGAATCACACCAAATAGTGACTCTTCACTGTGACTGCTTTGAAACAAAATGAATACATGTCTTTACCTTCCTCCTTTCTTCTCTTTGCTTCTTCTTCATTTCTTTCTTTGGCTTTCAATGCTTCATCAGCTTTTGCTGAAACAAAAACAGTAAAATTTCTGTGTTTATTTTATGCCTATATTGTGAATGAAAATACTGGGAGTAGGAGAAATAAATTCATTACATATTTTTTTGTGCAGTAGCCAGAAGGAAAAGAATGGCTGAAAATCTGAAATATACCTTTTACAATCTTTATTTGGATTATTTACAATATTTATTTAGAATTTTTGAGGCTTAGTTCAACATAATCTCTGCACCAAAAAGAAAATGAATTTAAGCAACATATGTCTAATGATGGCATAAAAACTGGGAAAGACTGTTGGTCATTAAAAGTCATCTGACTTGTCAGTGAAATGCATCTGTTTTAAACTTTGGAGAAAAGTTAAAAAGCTACAATCCACATTTTAAATATAAGAAGCTTGCTATATCTTTGGAACAGTATCAAATTAGGTAGCGTATTATTTTTTTCACTGCATATCATAGTAGCAGTTCTTTATTCATGTTATGACAGCATTTGGTAAAAAGAATCTTTTTCCCTCTAGAAACCTCTTCCCTTATTACTTAATTATCTACTAGTTGCTCAACTGCAGGGGTTTTCAAACACTTTCCTACAGATGTTAGAGAAGATTAAAAATATACAGCACAGTAACAAGGGACTATCAATATACTCTGTAAATTAATTAAATTTCTGTTCCAGCACATCATTTATTCCAAAGCATTAATGTCTCAAAGGAGCGATTCTCCTTTATTGCCGGCTTACTGCCTGATGAGTGAACTAAGTGAAAATAAGTCTCTAATAGCATTATAGTTGATGAAATATTAAGTTAAAAAAAGTATTGCCTCGTCAAAAGAAAAAGAAATCAAACTGTGCCAGCATTAAACTTTGGATGAGCCTTTATTATAATGATAACAGCAATGTAAACAGTGATTTAAAAATTAAGCACACTTACTTTTCAATTTTTTGCTGCATATATTTTTCCTATGCAAAATCAACATATCATTTTGAAGTATAAAACCTGGCTTAAAAGAGTAATTTAAAGAAAATACACAGCACATACTTAACTATTTTTCTTCAAAAGTTTGATTTTTCTTCACTGTCAACACTGACACTTTCTTAAAATATAAAACTTATATAATGGTGTTGTGAAGTGCTATATCCAATTACACAGACATCTGTTTCCATTTACAAGCTTTAATACATACTTAGACTGCATTTAAAGTCATGAAATATTAAAACTTTTATGCCACTCTGTATCATTGCAAGAATCTATTAAATTAGATAATAAAAACAAACCACCAGTAACTCTAAAGACTTTTACTTCATTTACACTTTATTCTCCCTGGTAGAAGGACAAGGATAATAGAAATTCCATTTAAATTCAATTTTGGTTATATGTGTAATTGTAGATACACCCCTTGAGTCATGTAAAATGCTCAGCTTATGTTTCTTTCAAATTATCCCGCTCACATTCACATTCTACTCCTTACAACCATCTTCAATATGTATTAGCAGAGCTCATTAGACTGAAATTTAATAATGCAAACATCAGGTGGATTTCAAGAACCTCCATTAACAGCGTAAGATGGATTGCTTATATATAGCTCTTGGGCCAACTGGGCACAATTTAAATTCAATAAACTACCCTGCCTAAATCTGATTTATCTATTTCACTAGGCTGGTTTGTCCTTTCTTACTGATTTGTTGGGCAATTCATTGGAATATTGTTTTATATGGTTTTCTTTAAACTGTAAATGGCTGTTGTGCTGTGGTTAAATATTTTATGTAATTGAGCTTCACGTTGTCAATCAAGATTCCCAAGTATGTATCTGTATATAAATTAAAAAAAAACTTTGAATTATGGAAAAATAGTAAAACACATTTGAAAATTTTTATCAATAATCAATACAGGTATGTTCTCTACAAAGGATATCAATGAATTCACTTGAATAAAATTTATTTATTCAAACTGAGTCATTAAGATCAAACTCCTCCTCGATTACTAAGGGAATTTGGAAGTAATTCCAAATTATTTTTTTCCTTTCTCACTGCTTTATGGTATTATTGTGTATATGTGAAGAGGGAAGAATATATGGTTATTCAAGACATGACTTAGTTTATCCTGATATTTCTAATATTCTCTAAAGGTGGTAATCCCATTTTACAGATGGCTGGTATGGAATATCATTAGCTGTACCACAAAATTTGATACCAAAGAACACAACTGCTAAGTGGTAAGATCTATTCTTATAACTAATTATCAGTCCTTTTGGATTTCACATAAGAGCATTTACCGAAAGTACTTACATCTTTCACTAGCCTTGCACATAACTTCCAATGCCTTGGCTTTTCCAAACTCCCCAGGCTATTGGTGCTCTCCTGTTTCTGCTTCCTCCCCTACCCAACCTGAACTCCAAGATTGTAATTTCAATTCCACATTTATCAGTCAGTTCAGTTCACTCAGTCGTGTCCGACTCTCCACGACCCCATGAATCACAGCACGCCAGGCCTCCCTGTCCATCACCAACTCCCGGAGTTCACACAAACTCATGTCCATAGAGACATCCTCATTTCCCTGATTCCTCTGTTGCTGTGCTAAGCTGCTATCAACACATCTGTCCATTTTTACTTCTGCCATATAAGCTCCCTAGAAAATGGTATATAAATGTTATTGACTATAATGATTTAGAAATTATCTGGATCCTTCCATGTTGCTCCTTCTTAATCAGCATCCACAGATGATTTCTGTTCTTGTTTCCTACAATTTACTAAGCTTTCTCCACTGGAAATGCCAGTAATCTCACACCAGCCCCCTGACTCCCTTATATTGTCTCAGCTTCACTCCCATTCACCTCTAAACTTTTACGTGCATCATTCCCTATCTCTTTTTTTGCCTTGTTTCAAAAAGTAAATCCATCCACTTATGCTTTAGAACCTATTCCTGTCTGTATCCTTTAGGGTTCTTTCTGCTTCTCAAGGTTCAAACTCACTCTTCTCTATCCTCAGACTATAAATACATTCAAGTTTCACAAATCCTGTACAATATTTACTTTTTTGTCAACCAAGTTACTGCCTTTTCTTTTTCCTGTTAGATTTTTGCCCCAAAGCTTTTGTTATAGTCCCCCCAAACTCTATCATTGCCAAATCTAATGGTTATTTCAGCTTTATCCTTTCACCATCTCTCCATCATTTTTTAAACAGCTAACCAACCACATCTTTACTAAAATGCTTTTCTAATTCTAACAATTCTTTATCAGCCTTTTCTGGCTGCTGTCTCTTTTACCCACCTTTCATTTCTTGGAATTCTGTTGTTACGCAGCCTTGTAGGTCGTCTAACATGTAATCTATGTGTTTGTCATAACTCTAGTTCTGGCCTCTTTTCAGACAATCAGAACATTTTCCCCAACTACTTCCTGAATACCTCCACATAGATATTCAAAACTGTGTCCACAACTGAACTCATAATCTTGCCCTCAAACTTGATGCTCTTTCCTAGGTATTTGCTATTTTCTCTCTCAGATTATAAACCTTTGTGCCACTATCCTCCAAATCATATTCTCATGCAGTACAGACTGACCAGGAGTTCCATCAGATTCCACTCCATGGATTAACTCCAGAATTCATCCAGTCCTTTGCATTTTCATTACCAATATTCACATTTAGGCCTCAACTCTTTTTACACTGAATAAAAAAGAAGCTCCTATTTCATCTATGTACTTTTATTTTTATTTATTTATTTTTTTAACAATGTTTTTTATTATACAAAGCATTATAATTTTCTCAACACTCTTCACTCAATTATCAACAAACTTTCCACTGTTTTCATTTAACAAATCAACAGTGTCAAACTACACTTCACTACATTTCAACCTCCAAGCACTCAACTTAAAGAGACCAACAAAAAAGTGCTTGAAGCACCAAATGGAAAGATAAGAAAACCTGGAAAGGTCAACAGAGATACTTAGAAGCAGTTAAAGGGGATGGGTTTGGGGAGGAATTAGATTCCTGAGCACCATCAGATTTCCCTCATGGGTCAAAGAGGTTTACAAAATCAGTTTTAAGACATGAGATTAGAACTAGGGAATCAGAGGAACCCATACTCTGGGATATTGCAGGTCATCCAAGTTCCTGGGTTGGCAGAAGTAAAAAAAAAAGGGGCACAGAGAAAGTGGGAATGAGGAGCAGAGGAGAAGCAGGATAGAGACAGGTGGTGAGAAGCACAGAGGG
Organism: Moschus berezovskii; assembly: GCF_049115385.1. Taxonomy (NCBI): domain Eukaryota; kingdom Metazoa; phylum Chordata; class Mammalia; order Artiodactyla; family Moschidae; genus Moschus; species Moschus berezovskii. Next base: position 132,009,131 of record NC_142460.1, read on the forward strand.
AGAAGTTGTGCCTAGAAGAAATAAAGTTCGGAACTTGTCACGAATTGGAAAAATGAAAAGCCATAGTCACAAATCTGGAAGATGGACTATGGGACACGAAAACCTGGAATTTTCTACCTTCCAGGAGATGATGACAAATCCTGAAGCTGTACAGGGGCAGGCAGTGAGGTGCATTTAAGACTAAACCATCTGTTTTATAAGAGTAAGACATTGGCAACCTTGCTTAACTAATTCTACCCTGTGGATTTAAAAACAATATGTGCCTAGAAGGTAGCCTCCCAAGCAGGTTACACGCCTACAGGCAATATAGAAGGGCTCTAAGCATGGGTCTGTAGAAAACAAAACTCAACTAATGTTACTGTCAAGTGAAGAGACAGATTTCATTGTTCTCTTCAACCTTTTTAGTAGTTTCCTAAAGCTAAGCCATTCTGATCACTTGAAATAAGCTAGTATTGCCAAATACTGTATAATCAAATAGGTTGACTGTGATCAAACCCCAATTTTTCCTGAGCCTTAACTGCCTCGGTGATCTGGAACACAGCTGGCAGCATGGAAGTTACTACTTTTTTGGGAGACTGGGAGGGAACTGGGGATCAACAATTGCCTAACTATATGTGTATGTAAACAGAAGAGATCAAACCGATCAATTAAATTAGCCATTCAGAATCCCTCTTGCCAAAAAGTTGTAACCTTGAGACTGATTATACAAAACAGGATTCTGCTACTCAGATGCTCTGTAGTCTGGGAAGCACTGGCTTTGATGATAATCCTGATGATAATTCAGTTTTTATTTCAATCTTCTCGGGTTCTTCTGCCTAAGGCTACTCTGCCCAGCCAGAGGCAGCTTCACACAAACGTGTGCCAGGTTTTCGCGTGTTTCCTTGCAAGGGGCGTCTCATCACCCTCTTCAGTTGTCCACTTCCTCCTCTTCATTGTGTTCTTCCTCCTCCAGCCTTTCCTCGTCTTCGTCATTGTCCTCATCCCTGCTCTTGTCCTGCTCTTCCGAATCCGTTTTTTTGTCTTTGTCCTTTTTCTTTTGCTCTGAAGCTTCCTTCTTGCCTTTCTGCTCCCTCCTGTAAGCTTCCAGAGCTTCTTTTAACGGGGTAACGAACCGCTGAAACTCCATCTCCTCCATGGCTGACAGCACATCGCTGGCATTCAGTGTCTTCCGTTTCCCTTTCATCGCAAAGTTGTTGGCACAGGATGTGGCGTACAGCACGAAGACGCTGGCGGCGCGGGAGATGGCACTCCGGGCCTCCTTGGAGATGTTGACACCGTCCGGGAGCGCCTCCTTGAAGATTCTGGTGATGACGGCGTTGGGCAGGTTTAGGTCCTCGGGCCTCTCCGCCGGGGCCCGGGCCTGCGACCTCCTCCTCAGGCCGCTACGGCGTCCGGACTTCCCGCGTTGCCACTGTCTGACCCAGCGAGGCTTCCATCCCACCCCCCGTCTATGTACTTTTAATACTGTCCCTCTAATCTACCCTTTATATTTTCACCAGAGCAAGGAATGTGTTCCTTTTATGCATCTCCAGCAGCAAGCACAGTAATATCTAGAACATAAAATGCTCAATAAATACAAAATAAATAAATCTAGCATTCTAAATACAATCTTATCACACTACCTCTGAAGGTACCCTGTTGTACATATATATGTAAATCCAGTCTCCTTAGCTTACCATCTAAGGCCTTTCACAGTCTGATCTCAATGAACTTTCTAGCCTTATCATTCACCATTTCCGCCCCCCGCCCCGCTCTTGGCCATACCACACTGACTTAGTTCCCTAAGGATTGAACCTATGTTCCCTGCTGTGGAAGTGCAAAGTCTTAACCACTGGACCCAAGGAAGTTCATCATTCACCAATTCTCTTTCACTGCTTCAAGGATGCATGGGCCTTGTGAAGCCATACTGCATTTTGTTTGTATTACCATGACTTGTTCTTGCTGGGGTGATCACTTCATTGTCTCGTTGAGAAAATCTTATCAGAAAGTTTTAGTTCAAATGTCACCCGCTTCTGTGAATCCTTCCCTGATTAATACTCCTTGTTTTCAAACTGATCTGACTGCTCTCTACTTTCTTCTTAGGCACTTCACTACCTTCCTTAATGGAATGAACAATACTTTATTTCTACAGGAGAGAAAATATTCTTCTCTTTGAGGGCAGGGCACAAAGTGTGACAGAAATCTTTTTTCATGAGTCTTTACACAAACTACATTTTTCTAATCTTTCTTAGAGAATTTACTTTCATTCAAGCCAACGAAATGTGAGTATAACTGGAAGTGTATCATGTTTCCATACCTGGCCCATAAAAAACTCTCACACAATCCTCAGTCTCTTGTCCTATCCATTGGCTGAACAGAGGACCAGTGGAAGGATAACCACAAGACAAAAGAGATCTCATCACCAAATTTCTGCAAGGAGCAGTGCTCTCCTAATCTCTTTCTCCTTTGAAGACATGATCCCATTTACTGAACAAAACAAAGAACATGAATATACTTGTAAATGAATAAAAAGAGGACAGTAGTATGCATGGAAAACATTTAATTTACTAGCCTAAGATTCAATGTAGCAAAGCAGGGTTTCTACCCAAATCCAACAGGTGTGCTCTTTATTATATTTGCTGTTGCTTAGTCTGTAAGTTGCGTCCTACTCTTTGTGATCCCCATGAACAGCAGCATGACAGGCTTCCCTGTCCTTCACCATCCCCCTGAGTTTGCTCAAGCTTGTGTCCATTATGGCAATGATGCTATCTTTAACCATCTCATCCTCTGCCGTCCCATTCTCCGCCTGGCTTCAATCTTTCCCAGAATCAGGGTCTCTTCCAATAAGTTTCTCTTTGCATCAGGTGGCCAAAGTACTGGAGCTTCAGCTTCAGCATCAGTACCTCCAATGAATATTCAGGATTGATTTTCTTTAGGAATGACTGGTTTGATCTCCTTGCTGTGCCAGGGACTCTCAAGAGTCTTCTATAGCACCACAGTTCGAAAGAGTCAATTCTTCGGTGTTCAGCCTTCTTTATGGTCCAACTCTCACATCTGCTTACAAATAACTGTGAAAAGAGGAGAAGCAAAAGGCAAAGGAGAAAAGGAAAGATATACCCATTTAAACGCAGAGTTCCAAAGAACAGCAAGGAGAGATAAGAAAGCCTTCCTCAGAGATCAATGCAAAGAAATAAAGGAAAACAATAGAATGGGAAAGACTAGAGATGTCTTCAAGAAAATTAGATACCAAGGGAACATTTCATGCAAAGATGAGCTCGATAAAGGACAGAAATGGTGTTGTGGACCTAACAGAAGCAGAAGATACTAAGAAGAGGTGGCAAGAATACATGGAAGAACTATACAAAAAAGATCTTCATGACCCAGATAATCACGATGGTGTGATTACTCACTTAGAACCAGAAATCCTGGAATGAGAAGTCAAGTGAGCCTTAGGAAGCATCACTATGAACAAAGCTAGGGGAGATGATTGAATTCCAGTTGAGCTATTTCAAATACTAAAAGATGATGCTATGAAAGTGCTGCCCTCAATATGCCAGAAAATTTGGAAAACTCAGCAGTGGTCACAGGACTGGAAGAGGTCAGTCTTCATTCCAATCCCAAAGAAAGGCAATGCCAAAGAATGCTCAAACTACCGCACAATTGCACTCATCTCACACACTAGTAAAGTAATGCTCAAAATTCTCCAAGCCAGGCTTCAACAGTACATGAACCATGAACTTCCAGATGTTCAAGTTGGATTAAGAAAATGCAGAGGAACCAGAGATCAAATTGCCAACATCCGCTGGATCATCGAAAAAACAAGAGAGTTCCAGAAAAATATCTACTTCTGCTTTATTGACTATGCCAAAGCCTTTGACTGTGTGGATCACAACAAATTGTGAAAAATTCTCAAAAAGAAGAGAATACCAGACCAACTGACCTGCCTTTTGAGAAATCTGTATGCAGGTCAGGAAGCAACAGTTAGAACTGGACATGGAACAAGACTGGTTCCAAATAGGAAAAGGAGTACATCAAGGTTGTATATTGTCACCCTGCCTATTTAATTCATATGCACAGTATATCATGAGAAACTCTGGACTGAATGCTGTTGCTGCTACTAAGTTGCTTCACTTGTTTCCGACTCACTGCTACCCCACAGACGGCAGCCCACCAGGCTCCGCTGTTCCTGGGATTCTCCAGGTAAGAGTACTGGAGTGGGCTGCCATTGCCTTCTCCGGGGATGGATGAAGCACAAGTTAAAATCAAGATTTCCAGGAGAAATATCAATAACCTCAGATATGCAGATGACACCACCCTTATGGTAGAAAGTGAAGAAGAACTAATGAGTCTCTTGATGAAAGTGAAAGAGAGTGAAAAAGTTGGCTTAAAGCTCAACATTCAGAAAACTAAGATCATGGCATCTGGTCCCAACACTTCATGGCAAATAGATGGGGAAACAGTAGAAACAGTGACAGACTTTATTTTTTTGGGCTCCAAAATCATTGCAGATGGTGACTGCAGCTATGAAATTAAAAGACACTTGCTCCCTGGAAGAAAAGTTATGACTAACGCAGACAGCATATTACAAAGCAGAGACATTACTTTACCAACAAAGTAATGCCCGTCTAGCCAAAGCTATGGTTTTTCCAGTAGTCATGTATGGATGTGAGAGTTGGACTATAAAGAAAGCTGAGTGCTGAAATTGATGCTTTTGAACTGTGGTGCTGGAGAACACTCTTGAGAGTCCCTTGGACTGCAAGGCGATCCAACCAGTCCATCCTAAAGGAAATCAGTCCTGAATATTCATTGGAAGGAATGATGCTGAAGCTGAAACTCTAGTACTTGGGCCACCTGATGCAAAGAACTGAGTTATTTGAAAAGACCCTGATACTGGGAAAGACTGATGGCGGAGGAGAAGGGGACGACAGAGAATGAGATGGTTGGATGGCATCACCAATTCAATGGACATGAGTTTGAGTAGGCTCCCGGAGTTGGTGATGGACAGGGAGGCCTTGTGTGCTGTAGTCCATGGGGTCACAAACAGTTGGACATGACTGAGTGACTTAACTGAACTGAACTAACATCTATATATGACTACTGGAAAAACCATAGCCCTGACGTTATGGACTTTGTCAGCAAGGTGATGTCCCTGTTTCTTAAACACTGTCTAGGTTTGTCATCGCTTTTCTTCTAAGGAGCAAGCATCTTTTAATTTCATGGCTGCAGTCACCGTCAGCAGTGATTTTGGAGCCCAAGAAAATAAAGTCTGTCACTCCACTGCCCCCATCTATTTGTCATGAAGTTATGGGCCTGGATGCCATGATCTTCATTTTTTGAATGTTGACTTTTAAGCCAGCTTTTCCACTCTCGTCTTTTACCTTCTTATAGTGGCTCCTTAGTTCTTCTTCACTTTCTGCCAGAAGGGTGGTGTCATCTGCATATCTGAGGTTGTTGATCTTTCTCCTTGCTATCTTGATTCCAGCTTGTGCTTCATCCAGCCTGGCATTTTGCATTATATACTCTACATATAAGTTAAATAAACAGGGTGACAACATACAGCCTTAATGTACTCCTTTTCCAGTTCTGAACCAGTCCATAGTTCCATGTCCAGTTTTAACTGTTGCTTCTTGACTTGCATACAGGTTTCTCAGGAGGGAGGGAATGTGGTCTGGTGTTCCTATCTCTTTAAGAACTTTCCACAGTTTGTTGTTATCCACACAGTCAAAGGCTTTAGCATAGTCAATTAAGCAGAAGTAGATGTTTTTCTGGAATTCTCTTTTTTGAGGATCCAATGAATGTGGCAATTTGTTCTCTGAACCCTAATATTCCATCTACAAAGTGAAAAAAAGTATTTTCTCAAGATAGTGAAATTTTGTGATGTTCCAATGTCAGTTTTGGGAGCCAGAGAGAAATATTTCTAATGAACTGCAAATAAAAACATCTAGCAAAATATATTTTCCTGCTTATTTCAGTTTAAAATAATTTTTGGTGCTTCTTACACTAACGGTAAGTAAATGACCAAGACACTAGGGTATTTCACAGGTACAGCCATGTCAAAATATTTCAAACACCTATTGCAAAACATGATGGTTTACAATCAGGATGCTAGTATTATATCTGGCATTGTCTATCCCAGTCTTCAAATGTATATAGACTTTTCTGAATTAGCTGTAAATACACATTTGAGAAAGTTTTCAAATATTTTGTTATTTCTACTACATTTACCATGGCACATATTACTCAGTTCAAACATTTTCATATGCTTACAAAAAAAGTGTGAGTAAAAGAGACATGATATAAATAAATAATTAAATGCCATTTCTCCCCAAATTCTAAGTACAGTAAGGTATTTTATCTAGGTAAGTTATTACTATACATATTTTATTGATGAAGAAATAAAAGGTCCAAGAAAGCTAAATAACTAGCCAAAGGTCAGAACGACTAAGATTCAGAGCTTGTAAATGCTAGTTAAATGCTTTTTAAAAGTCTATTTCTTACCTCTTCACTTACCTTGAAGCAAAGTAACCACAATTAAAGAATAATGAACAGCTTCCATGTTGTTTAATGTTTATGGAGAAACTGTCTACGGAGAAATGTTTATCTGAATATACTTTATTCAAAATCACGTGCAAAATCTGAAGAGGCTTTCGGCTTTGTAATAACCATTAATATTTGTTTGCCTTATTTGTTTCATATATTTAAGGTGGTTAAAAAAATATATCTGGAGAGTTTCTCCTTATAATACTATGTTAAATCTCACAAGCATTTGAGGCTGGAGCAAATTTCAGTAATTCTGAGATTCCATCCACATGTCCTTCTACCAAAATACAGTAGATTTTCTAAAGTGATACAGTGATTACTTCTATTAAGTATGATTCTGATTCCAAAGTGTTATAGTACTATTTTTCAATAATTCTTGTGTCTCCTGTGTATCACAAATTTTTGTGTCACTGCAGTAAACAATGGCTCTAAGTAAGAAACACCTAAGTAAAGGCATTACTAATTTTCATGCTTTGTGTCTGTGAGAGAGACAATTAGCAAAGAGTGAAAAGTTACATTTATATTTAGAATTTAATCTCCCCTGTTGATGGTTAAGGAAGTTTTCATTTTAATCTAGAGAAGAAAAATCAGGTGATGGTACAGTTTAGCTCGGCTGTTCCAGGGTCTCTTTCTAGGTCTAAGAGAAAGGGGAGAGTGATAATAAGTGTCTGTTGGAAGAGGTACAAAGGTGTAAATGCTGTAATAGATTTTCAAATCTATCAGCTCATTTGTTAGCAAGAACTACTATTTTTTATATTTTTAATGCCTCGTGAAAAGCCTTTGACTGTGTAGATCACAATAAACTGTGGAAAATTCTGAAAGAGATGGGAATACCACACCACCTGACCTGCCTCTTGAGAAACCTGTATGCAGGTCAGGAAGCAACAGTCAGAACTGTACATGGAACAACAGACTGGTTCCAAATAGGAAAAGGAGTACGTCAAGGCTGTATATTGTTACCCTGCTTATTTAACTTATATGCAGAGTACATCATAAGAAATGCTGGGCTGGAGGAAGCACAAGCTGGAATCAAGATTGCCAGGAGAAATATCAATAACCTCAGATATACAGATGACACCACCCTTATGGAAGAAAGTGAAGAACTAAAAAGCCTCTTGATGAAAGTGAAAGAGGAGAGTGAAAAAGCTGGCTTAAAGCTCAACATTCAGAAAATTAAGATCATGGCATCCGGTCCCATCACTTCATGGCAGACAGATGGGGAAACAGTGGGGACAGTGGCTGACTATTTTTCTGGGCTCCAAAATCACTGCAGATGGTGACTGCAGCCATGAAATTAAAAGACGCTTACTCCTTGGAAGGAAAGTTATGACCAACCTAGACAGCATATTAAAAAGCAGAGACATTAATTTGCCAACCAAGGTCCATCTAGTCAAGGCTATGGTTTTTCCCGTGGTCATGTATGGATGTGAGAGTTGGACTATGAAGAAAGCTGATCGCCGAAGAACTGATGCTTTTGAACTGTGGTGTTGGAGAAGACTCTTGTGAGTCCCTTGGACTGCAAGGAGATCCAACCAGTCCATCCTAAAGGAAATCAGTCCTGAATATTCATTGGAAGGACTGATGTTGAAGCTGAAACTCCAATACTTGGGCGACTTGATGCGAAGAGCTGACTCATTTGAAAAGACCCTGATGCTGGGAAAGATTGAGGACAGGAGGAGAAGGGGACGACAGAGGATGAGATGGTTGGATGGCATCACCGACTCAATGGACATGGGTTTGGGTGGACTCCGGGAGTTGGTGATGGACAGGGAGGCCTGGCATGCTGCAGTTCATGGGGTCACAAAGAGTCAGACCTGACTGAGCGACTGAACTGAACTGAGGAAAAAAGTATCATTGTTAGTAGGAAGAAAACAACTTTATATCTTAGCTTTTAAAAATGGTGGTGGTGGTGCTTCATGAGAAGTTTATAAATATATGTGACAAATTATATTAGTTTTGGATCAAGGGTGGCATATGTACCTCAAAATAAATAATTATAAATCTAACAACTTGAAGAGGATGAAAATTTTGAATTCAAGGAAATGATATTACTAGTAATACCACACTTGCAAAAACCTTATTCTTCTTCACATATTTGAAAATAGCAATCCCCAGAGGTTTCTACAAGTCTAGATATAGGAACTTAAACATGAGAAAAGAATAAAATACTTAGACCAAAAAAATATTTGGTATATTTGTATTAGATAAGAAATGGTTAAGAATGACTTTCAGAGAGAAAAATTATAATATAAGAATTATATTATATTCTTTTATATTATAAAGTCATATGTCCATTCATGAGAAGATAGGCTGTTATCTTCAAGGCTTCCTCAGATGTTTTTGCTGGGTTTTACCTCTGGTTTTTGTACTTATCTAGACCATAGCATAGTAGAATAATCTAAAAACTCACTAGCTAATACTATCAAATTCATCTATAGATTTATAAATGAACACAGCTGCTTCTTCTGTATATTTTAAAAGCTTATATAATTATGGTTACAATACTAGCTTTTACAGTGCCTCTGCCTCCTTTGCACATACAGCACAGAAAAGAGATTCATTAATTATAAGTTCTTATTCCTTACCAAGTTGTACCATTAGTAAATGCTTCTCTGGTGGTCCAGTGGTTAAAAATCCACCTGCCAGTGCAGGGAACACAGGTTCAATCTCTGGTCCAGAGGGATCCCACAAGCAGTGGGACAGCTAAGTCTGTGCTCCACAACAAGAGAAGCCACCTCAATGAGAAGCCAGTGCACTGCAACTAGAGTAGCCCCCACTTGCCACAACCAGAGAAAGTCCACACATAGAAATGAAGGCCCAGTGCAGCCAAAAGTAAATAAATAGACTTAAACATTTCCAATTCAAATGGTGATAGAGACAGACATACTGTCTTGCATGGCTGAGAACAATAAAAAAAGTGTCCATGTAAGAACATTTAGTCATTTCCCATATTTGAAATGATTATTCTGAATTTGCCTCAAATAGCATCATGGTCAATAGTGACTACAACTGGAAAACTATTTTACAGACATGAAATTGCAATTACTGCATAGCTATTGCAAAAAAAAGCCATCTTTCAACAAGAGTAAATGCTCTAAAAATATTAATTTTTGCTAGATCACCTTACAAGCAGGTTTTTTTCATTAGTTCCTTCAAGTGTCCAGATTTACAAAAAAGATAAAACAGATGACAGAGAAAATTCTCCAGCAGAATACTGTACCCTAATCATTGAGCTAAGTGCTGAAGACTGAGAAATGAAGAAGTTTAAATTAAGACTGGCAAACATAAAATCAAACACACACACCTGTGTACAGGTACTCTGGAAGTAATGAAGAAAGAGGATACGGTTGAGGAAGGCTTCCAGGAAGAGGTGATACTTGGGCTGCCTATTATAGGATAACTTAGTTAAGAGGACAGGACAATCACTTGGTTCATGTAATTTAAATGAAAGAGTTCAATTATATTTTATGTTTCGTTTTATAGTTACAATCCAGTTCAGATGGGCCTTGGAATAAACAATAGTAGAAAGCCAGGAGGTATGCTGTCATAGGATCCAAGGAGGGACATTTAGGAATTAGTTATCTAAAACAAATCCAATTCTACTAGTACTGCTTAATAAAGGATAGCCTGTTCTTTTTAAGTTAAATTATTAAGTCAGAAAGTCATGAATGGACATATGACTATGTCCAATGTCTACTGCCAGGAAGACCCTATCAATTTAAAATGATCACAAGTCAAGAATAAAGTAACAGTACAAATCATATGTGATGATATTCTCAGAAAATCATCAATGTCTGAAGCTAGAAGGAATCTTCAACATGACACATAGTAGGTTCTATGGCATACTAACTTCTCATGATTCTTCATTTAAATAAGGTTTCACAACATTGGACCTTAGACTAGACACAGTACTGAAACTCTCTCCTGGAAAGCTACAGTGCTCATCAACAAATTCAAAGCTGAGAGATATTCTGCAGGTTGAAATATGTTTAACTTAGTTTACCCTGTGTTTCCCCAACTTAATTTTACTGAAGAATGATTCTTTTCCTGTAATATAAATAAACAAAGAACATATTTCGGGAAATCCTTATCCAGTCTAATGCTTTCACCAACTTATTTAAAATTTTCCCTAACTCCAATTTTGAGGCATAGAAGTGCTTTATCATTTAATATTTTTTTCTTTTTCAAAAAACCTCCCATTTGAATATTTGGAGACAGAACTATTACTTCCAGAGCATAATAATTACCCTGAAGTCTAGAAATGATTCTTTAACACCTCATACTTTAAGTTATATAATAACTCAAAAGATCATTTATATTTACTTCTACGAATTGTGAAAATAGTAATAGTAATTACTATAGTGGTGATGGTGAAAAATCATGGATATTAAGATGTAAAAGAAGAGCTTTTTATTTTAAATAGTTTTTGCTGTGATGTGTGAAGGCCTTCTGCCGTGATTATACATCTCTTCTCCAGTTGTGTTGATGTCTGATGTTTACACAACTTCCCATTCTGCAACCTGAATAAACTGCCTAGCCATAGTAGTTAGAATGTCCTTTACTAAAATCTTAAGGACAAGTTTTTAAAAATTGAAAACAGTCCAATAACAAAATGGGGATACAGAACTGCTGTGATGTCCAGTCTCTCAAAGAAAAGCAGTACTAGATCTTTTTTTCTTTTTTACAGAATGCTGATAGGGAAAATAAAAATAACTTATCATTCTGTGTTTCTTCGACTTATCGCACATCCATCAACTGGATGTCAATTTGAAGTCAGAGGGACACCATTATAACTCCCATTCCAAGAAAGATGTTTCAGCATTTCAGAAAAACTCTAGGGTTTGGGGCAATAGAATTATTCTATTTGAGAGCAATTATATTCAAGACTTGCTAATTGATTTGTAATGCCTATTCTTTTGAGTAACTTCAGATATCCTACCAACATATATTTTTAAAGAGTAACTAAGGGAAGCAATCCTTTTAAAAATAAAGACCAAAGTCCAGAAATAGCAATGCTTAACTGTACATGTCAGAAATCAATGATGAGATGCAATAGTTTTCCATATCAAAAAAATGATGCCATTATTTCTTTTCCTAACTTTTACTTTACTCTTACATTACAAAGGGTGTTTTTTTAAATAGAATTATGTATTTTTTCATTTATATCATTTGTTTTCATGGTTTCAATTCTTAAGGGAAATAAAAACTTAGGCAAGCCTACCCTGTGTCAGACACTATGCTAAATATTTTCAGATACAGTTATTTCACAAAATTCCCAAAAAGTTTCAAAGAGGCTAAATAAGTTGCTAAAGGTTACAAACTTGATAAATAGGTGAGTCAAGAATTAAAACAGGTCTATATGTTCTTTTCATTACACTATAATGACTTTGTAAAAATAGTATGGAAATAACTTATATAAAACAAATCTAATCCTACTAGTGCTGCTTAATAAAGGATAGACTTGTTCCTTTTTAGTTAAATTATTAAATCAGAAGGGTCATGAATGCAATGAAATTGTACAAAAGTATGAAAGCAAATAATTTAGGGTGAAATTGCTGTGCTATTAATAAACATTTTGAAGTTGACTGTTTTCTTTCAGGAATACGAAATGCTCAATATTTAAGTGTATGCCATGATTTTGGTTGCCTCAACTTGAGAGACTCATCATTTAAGTCTGAAGCCAAAAGCTGGATTTCAGTGCTGTAATACATACACCTCTATACTAAAAATGCTAACATCTCTGATAAAATGCATACTATCACTGCTGAGTCCACAAATTTTCCCCAAAGGAGTTTTATGCCATGTCCTGATTTATCCTGTTAAAAGCATGTTTTAAATGCACTTTTATATACCATATTCTGATAGAGGGGGTTGTATGGCTGCCCTATTAATTGAGAAGCCCCTATAATGCTAAAGAATACCACAAGTTCAATTCAGAATTAATAAAACAGATTTTGTTGGATGACAAACTTTGTTGGAAGCACCCTAGAGGTGCGGCCTGGTTTTGGAACAGCCTCTGAGATTGCTACTCCCCAAATCTGTGAAAATTAGGCACATAATGAAACTCGTGCATTTATTCTCCAGGGTGAACTGTAAACTGGACCAATGCATAATTTTTACCAGCCTGTTAACTAAGAGGCATGTTCTTTTCTCTCACATGATAGGTGAATTAAACAACAGCAGCACAGTTTAAGATAGAAGAAACAAGGAAAGAAAACCATATTCATTAAAAATTACAGTCACGATCTATACCAATATTCAGGCAACTAAATTCAGTCCCAAACAGAAACAAGGGATTATAAACGAATTGAAGATCACAGAAGTAATAGGTCAGAAATTTCCTGGATTAGGAGTGAATGTGAAATGTAAAAATCATATAAGAAACTTAAGACCTATATAAGAAACTTCAAAAGCACTTCTTTCTATTATAGGCAAATTTCTACTAGCAAGTTGATGTACTTCATTAATAAAGCAAACTACATATAAAAACATAAAAGGTCTTCAGCATTTTTTACATTATTTTTTTGACAAAACACATTATATCTACATATTTTATAGGCAATAAAATAAAATACATATATAAAATGGGGGAAATTCATATATTCAGGAAAATGGAAATATAGTAACTCTTTTGAAAAGCTTCTCTTATTTCAATTCTATATGGCAGTATGAAACAAGAGAAATACTTTCAACAATATTACAATATGGAAGCAAAATCAAAAAAATTTTATAATGAAGATCCTAGTTCAGTTCAGTTCAGTCGCTCAGTCATGTCCAACTCTTCGCGACCCCATGAATCACAGCACGCCAGGCCTCCCTGTCCATCACCAACTCCCGGAGTTCACTCAAACTCATGTCCATCGAGTCGGTGATGCCATCCAGCCATCTCATTCTCTGTCGTCCCCTTCTCCTCCCGCCCCCAATCCCTCCCAGCATCAGAGGCTTTTCCAGTGAGTCAACTCGTCGCATGAGGTGGCCAAAGTATTGCAGTTTCAGCTTTAGCATCAGTCCTTCCAATGAACACCCAAGATTGATCTCCTTTAGAATGGACTGGTTAGATCTCCTTGCAGTCCAAGGGACTCTCAAGAGTCTTCTCCAGCACCACAGTTCAAAAACATTAATTCTTCGGTGATCAGCTTTCTTCACAGTCCAACTCTCACATCCATACATGACCACGGGAAAAACCATAGCCTTGACTAGACGGACCTCTGTTGGCAAAGCAATGTCTCTGCTTTTTAATATACTATCTAGGTTGGTCATAACTTTCCTTCCAAGGAGTAAGCGTCTTTTAATTTCATGGCTGCAGTCAGCATCTGCAGTGATTTTGGAGCCCCCAAAAATAAAGTCTGACAATGTTTCCACTGTTTCCCCATCTATTTCCCATGAAGTGATGGGACCAGATGCCATGATCTTAGTTTTCCGAATGTTGAGCTTCAAGCCAACCTTTTCACTCTCTTCTTTCACTTTCATCAAGAGGCTTTTTAGTTCCTCTTCACTTTCTGCCATAAGGGTGGTGTCATCTGCATATCTCAAGTTATTGATATTTCTCTTGGCAATCTTGATTCCAGTTTGTGCTTCTTCCAGCCCAGCGTTCCTCATGATGTACTAAGCATAGAAATTAAATAAGAGGGTGACAATATACAACCTTGACGTACTCCTTTTCCTATTTGGAACCAGTCTGTTGTTCCATGTCCAGTTCTAACTGTTGCTTCCTGACCTGCATACAGGTTTCTCAAGAGGCAGGTCAGGTATTCTGGTATTCCCATCTCTTTCAGAATTTTCCACAGTTTCTTGTGATCCAAAGTCAAAGGCTTTGGCATAGTCAATGAAGCAGAAATAGGTGTTTTTCTGGAACTCTCTTGCTTTCCCCATGACCAGCGGATCTTGGCAATTTGATCCCTGGTTCCTCTGCCTTTTCTAAAACCTGCCTGAACATCTGGAAGTTCACGGTTCACATATTGCTGAAGCCTGGCTTGGAGAATTTTGAGCATGACTTTACTAGCATGTGAGATGAGTGCAATTGTGTGGTAGTTTGAGCATTCTTTGGCATTGCCTTTCTTTGGGATTGGAATGAAGACTGACCTCTTCCAGTCCTGTGGCCACTGCTGAGTTTTCCAAATTTGGTGGCATATTGAGTGCAGCACTTTCACAGTATCATCTTTCAGGATTTGAAATAGCTCAACTGGAATTCCATCACCTCCACTAGCTTTGTTCGTAGTATGCTTTCTAAGGCCCACTTGACTTCACATTCCAAGATGTCTGGCTCTAGGTAAGTGATCATGCCATAGTGATTATCTTGGTCGTGGAGATATTTTTTGTACAGTTCTTCTGTGTATTCTTGCCACCTCTTCTTAATATCTTCTGCTTCTGTTAGGTCCATACCATTTCTGTCCTTTATCGAGCCCATCTTTGCATGAAATGTTCCCTTGGTATCTCTAATTTTCTTGAAGAGATCTCTTGTCTTTCCTATTCTGTTGTTTTCCTCTATTTCTTTGCATTGATTCCTGAGGAAGGCTTTGTTATCTCTCCTTGCTATTCTTTGGATCTCTGCATTCAGATGCTTATATCTTTCCTTTTCTCCTTTGCTTTTCACTTCTCTTCTTTTCACAGGTATTTGTAAGGCCTCCTCAGACAGCAAATTTGCTTTTCTGCATTTCTTTTCTATGGGGATGGTCTTGGTCCCTGTCTCCTATACAATGTCACGAACCTCCGTCCATAGTTCATCAGGCACTCTATCTATCAGATCTAGTCCCTTAAATCTATTTCTCACTTCCACTGTATAATCATAAGGGATTTGATTTAGGTCATATCTGAATGATCTAGTGGTTTTCCCTACATGGTAGGTATTGCGAGGGGCCATCAGAGGGCAGACACATTGAAATCATAATCACAGAAAACTAGTCGATCTGATCACATATACTACAGCCCTGTCTAACTCAATGAAACTAAGCCATGCCATGTGGGACCACCCAAGACGGGTGGGTCATGGTGGAGAGGTCTGACAGAATGTGGTCCATTGGAGAAGGGAATGGCAAACCACTTCAGTATACTTGCCTTGAGAACCCCATGAACAGTATCAAAAGGCAAAATGATAGGATACTGAATGAGGAATTCCCCAGGTCGGTAGGTGCCCAGTATGCTACTGGAGATCAGTGGAGAATAACTCCAGAAAGAATGAAGGGATGGAGCTAAGCAAAACCAATACCCAGTTGTGGATGTGACTGGTGATAGAAGCAAGGTCCGATGGTGTAAAGAGCAATATTGCATAGGAACCTGGAATGTTAGATCCATGAATCAAGGCAAATTGGAAATGGTCAAACAGGAGATGGCAAGAGTGAATGTAGACATTCTAGGAATCAGTGAACTAAAATGGACTGGAATGGGTGAATTTAACTCAGATGACCATTATACCTACAACTGTGGGCAGGAATCCCTTAGAAGAAATGGAGTAGCCATCATGGTCAACAAAAGAGTCTGAAATGCAGTACTTGGATGCAATCTTAAAAATGACAGAATGATTCCTGTTCGTTTCCAAGGCAAACTATTCAATATAACAGTAATCCAAGCCTATGCCCCAACCAGTAATGCTGAAGAAGCTGAAGTTGAATGGTTCTATGACAACCTACAAGACCTTTTAGAACTAACACCCCCAAAAGATGTCCTTTTCATTATAGGGGACTGGAATGCAAAAGTAGGAAGTCAAGAAACACCTGGAGTAACAGGCAAATTTGGCCTTGGAGCGAGGAATGAAGCAAGGCAAAGGCTAATAGAGTTTTGCCAAGAGAACACACTGGTCATAGCAAACACCCTCTGCTAACAACACAAGAGAAGACTCTACACATGGACATCACCGGATGGTCAACACCGAAATCAGATTGATTATATTGTTTGCAGCCAAAGGTGGAGAAGCTCTATACAGTTAGCAAAAACAAGACTAGGAGCTGACTGTGGCTCAGATCATGAACTCCTTATTGCCAAATTGAAGATCCTAGTTCGAGCCATTTTATCAGTCTATGATGGTGAGAACTTGTCCTCCAAAATTTGAATGCTGCATTTAAAAAAAGACATTACTAGTGACTTTCTAGTCTCAGTATCAGTCATTATCAACATTTAACAACCTCTATTTTGTTGCTAGATATTTTCAATTAAGCAGCTTCCCAGGTGGCACTAGTGGTAAAGAATCCCTCTGCCAAGGCAGGAGACATAAGAGATGTGGGTTTGATCCCTGGGGTCAGGAAGATCCCTTGGAGGAGGGCATGGAAACTCACCCCAGCATTCTTGCCTGGAGAATCCCTTGGACAGAGGAGCCTGGTGGGCTATAGTTTATAGCGTGGCAAAGAGTTGGACATGACTGAAGCAAAAGAGCATGCATGCATGAATTTTCAAGTGGGCATTCAGTTCAGTCGCTCAGTCGAGTCCAACTCTTTGTGACCCTGTGGACTGCTGCATGCCAGGCTTCCCTGTCCATCATCAACTCCTGCAGCCTACTTAAACTCATGTCCATTGCTTTGGTGATGCCGTCCAACCATCTCATCCTCTGTCGTCCCCTTCTCCTCCTGCCTTCAATCTTTCCCAGCATCAGGGTCTTTTCCAATGAGTCAGTTCTTTGCATCAGGTGGCCAAAGTATTAGAGCTTCAGCTACAGCATCAGTCCTTCCAATGAACACCCAGGACTGATGTGCTTTAGGATGGACTGGTTGGATCTCCTTGCAGTCCAAGGGACTCTCAAGAGTCTTCTCCAACACCACAGTTCAAAAGCATCAATTCTTTGGCACTTAGCTTTCTTTTATATTCCAACTCTCACATCCATAAAAGACTACTGGAAAAAATCAAAGCTTTGACTATACAGACCTTTGTCAGCAAAATAATTTCTCTGCTTTTTAATATGCTGTTTAGGTGTGTCACAGCTTTTCTCCCAAGGTATAAGCGTCTTTTAATTTCATGGCTGCAGTCACCATCTGCAGTGATTTTGGAGTCCCCCAAAATAAAGTCTGTCACTGTTTTCCCATCTATTTGCCATGAAGTGACGGGACCAGATGCCATGATCTTATTTTTCTGAATGCTGAGTTTTAAGTCAACTTTTTCACTCTCCTCTTCACTTTATTAAGAGGCTCTTTAGTTCTTCGCTTTCTGCCATAAAGGTGGTGTTAAGTTACTGCAATTTTATTTAAGGTAGTGAGAAACTTTAGCATGTAAAAGCATCACATGCAAAGTTGTTAAAACAGATTCCTGGCCTGAGGTGGGCTGAGATTTTTTTGCATTTAAACAAGTCTCAATATATTATTAATTTTTATTTATAAAATTTAAATTCATTTTATTCCAAATGTAATTTTTTTTTTTGGTGGACCTAATTACTTAAAACAGTGCTTTCAAAATTGCATACTATTTGGTGTTACTTATACTCAGGTTTAATTTAATTTCATTCTCATCAAAGAATGTAATATATATGAAAATTTTTGATACATGTTTAGGTTTACTTTCCTAGCTCAGATATGGTCAATTTTATAAATGTTTAATCAGCACTTGAAAAGAATATTTATTTCCTAACTCTTGAAGTCTCATATGTGTTTATTAGAGCAAGTAAATCTATTAGTTTGTGGTTGTTTTGTTAAGTTTATCTCCTATCAATGATGGCAAGGTTCAAAGTTTATCTTTGTAATTGTGTCAATATTTGCTTTATATATTTTGAGACTATGTTATCAGATGCACACAAACCAGACACACTAACTTGATGCAAATCATTTACCAATATAGTGTATTCTGAGGAAGGGACTTAACAGCTTAATGAAGTAAACGTAGGAATCAAACAAAGCAAAATGATCTATAAATGGAAAGCTTATCTTTACCAAAAGAATTGAAGCATCCCAGTGAAGGGTATGCTGAATCAGGATTCAAGAAGCCACACTCTTATGGCAATGAAACCACTGTCTATTAAGCAAATTTGAAGAAGTGCTTGAGAAATCCCATCAGCAAGATATAGATAATATTACCAATCCTTCTCTTCTGTTTAGAGCAAGATATGAAAGAAATGCCATGTGGACAAACTATGGGGAAATTTTCTTCTTTTTCTTCTGTTATTTCTAAGATTGTAGATCTTCAAAAATATTTTGAATGGACTTTCCTTCTTTAGTTCATTACTTGAGTCACAGTACTCAATATACTGCTATACAGTAGATGCTCAATAAATATATGACTCAATGAAGACTGCCAAGAAACCAAGAGATGAAAATATACCTCTCTAATAGATTTAGAGAAGCACAGAAATTGAGAGATTTACACAGAGTGGCTTAATGACGAAAACTTGGTTTAGTGAAGGCACTCCTGGACCAGCTGCTTTTCCTTGTCTCAGATGCCCCGAGGACTAGAAGCCAAGCAAGGACATTCAGACTACTGTTCTGAGGGCATCTGATGTGGAAAAGCCTGCAAAGTAGACTCAGTGGAAGCCATCATCTTCCCTAGAATGTGCTCTCAAAAAATGGTCAGAAAACCTCATTTTCCTTAGCATGACCTACAGCACCCTTCACTAAGTGGTCCCAGTCTTTATTTCCCAGTCAGCCACCACTTCATCCCATACGCTTTTTCTCCAAACAATAAGAACTTATTCAATTTGTTAAATATATCACACTCTTACAATTCTGTGGATTGTTGTTGCTTTTTTTTTTGATACCCTAGGCTAGGAGAGTTGTTTTACTCACTTTTTAAATGCTACATTTTACAAGAATCCCTTCCTAACAATAGACTGAGTTAGTTGCTCTGGTAGCAACTATTTTGGCATTAATCACATTATACTGTAATCATGTATTTAATGAATTTGTTTCTTGTTCACCTTAGCATCCTCAAAATTCAGTTCAGTGCCAATGAATGTTTACTAAATTAAACTTTTGTCAGACTATTTTCAATTTTTCAAAAAAGTAAACAATGGTAAGACAATGAGCTAAAGTCATTTATAGCTTCAAAATAGCAAGTATTTATACTGATGTCTGGTTACATATAACAACACACTACTCTAAGAATCTGGTATAATAATATATTGCATCAGATCCCCAATCAAAAGCTTTTGGATATATTAAAAGGCTGAAAGACATTTATTAGAATATGATATCTTCAACACGATTATCTGTTAGTGAAATGGCTAAAATCAGGACATAATGAGTAGCTGAGAGGTATCTAGCAGAGGGGCATAGGAATGGATTCTAAAGACAGACTGTGTCTGAATTCTGGCTCTACTCAGTTACTAGCTATGAAATCAAGACAAGCATCTTAGCTTTCCATGCCTCAGTTAACTCACCTGAAAATTAAGGTTTATGATGTATATTTATGATGCAGTTTATATATTTTTAACCATTTTACAAGTTTTCAGAAAGTAAATCCTTTCTTTGTCACAAAATCTCATTTAAAGAAATATGCATTAAGTACATGTAATGTGGTTTCTTTGATATTTCTAAGAAATTGTATAGGATATAAAGTGGGTCTATTTAAACTGACAAAGAGAACATGTATATATATGAGTGTATATTTAATGTTCTTAGATACATTCTGCCCTCAGCTACAAATTTAGCTGTATATTTGCTTTACATTCACAGTATTCTAAATACAAATTGTTCAACTGTCTTGTAACTTCCTCCATGACCCTTTAGCCTCTTAACCTAGTTAATATTAATTTCTCCTCTTAGGTCTGAAAGGACTGCATTTATTTCTCCAAGTATAGCCAGTTGGACATGTGTCTTTCTTCTGCGTTAGACTGCCAACTCCTTGAAGTCAGATATCTTACTGATTTTGGTATAGTGTAGTATAAGGCATCGGAGAAGGCAATGGCAAGCCACTCCAGTACTCTTGCCTAGAAAATCCCATGGATGGCGCAGCCTGGTAGGCTGCAGTCCGTGAGGTCGCTAAGGGTCGGACACGACTGAGCGACTTCACTTACACTTTTCACTTTCACACATTGGAGAAGGAAACGGCAACCCACTCCAGTGTTCTTGCTTGGAGAATCCCAGGGACGGGGGAGCCTGGTGGGCTTCCATCTATGGGGTCACACAGAGTCGGACATGACTGAAGTGACTTAGCAGTAGCAGTAGCAGTATAAGGCATAGATTGTTAGTACCTAAATAATGTTTATTAAACTAAACTGAAAATTAATATGTAAAATAATGACTCTGAGGAATAGCAATGTATTAAAATTTTAATTCTGTTCATGTCACTTAAATATCTTATGAACATCTATGACAAAAATGGATATTTAGAGTTTTAACAGTGTCCTAGAAAATCACTAATTAACATATTTCATTCTAGTAATATGAATATTATTATTTCAAGTATAAAATATGGCATAACTTCAAAAATTCTAATTTCAAGAGTATATGAATTTGATATATGCTTATTTATATCTACACACACATATATAAACAAGCTACCAATTAAGAGTGAATCCTTCTCTTACCAAAAAATTCATTTGGGTATGATTCAATATTTAGGCTTATATGCTTTAGAAGTTTCCCTATACAACACACACTGAAGAGCAATCACTGTGAATTTTGAATGTTCATAGTAATCAAATATCAAATCAAATAAAACATCTTTGGAATCACAGTAAACAGCATTAAAATCCTATACTACTTCAAATACAACAAATTTAGATATAAATAAGGGAAATTTTTCCCATTAATTATTTCCTTTGATTTCTAATACTAGGTACTTATTATTGTATCATCAACATAAAACAATGACATTGGCAACAGGATTCTTATTTTACGTTGTACCAACATGGCCTTAGAATTAAATAATATTATTAATTAATAACACTCATAAAAATTAACACATACAAGTGAAGCACCTGAGTGCATTTGTAGTGTTAGAAAACAAACATAAAACCAAGAGTTCTTACTTCATATCCTTGAAACACAACTTTAAAAAACAGATATTTTAACAAGGCATTATTTCACACCACACATCAGTAGGCCGAGCATTTTTATATATAACTATAAACCCAAATAAGACGGTAGGTATTGCTAGGGGGCATCAGAGGGCAGATAAACTGAAATCATAATCACAGGAAACTAGCCGATCTGATCACATGGACCACAGCCGAATGTGGTCCACTGGAGAAGGGAATGGCAAACCACTTCAGTATACTTGCCTTGAGAACCCCATGAACAGTGACAAAGGGAAAAATGATAGGATACTGAATGAGGAATTCCCCAGGTCGGTAGGTGCCCAGTATGCTACTGGAGCTCAGTGGAGAAATAACTATAGAAGGAATAAAGGGATGGAGCAAAAGCAAAACCAATACCCAGTTGTGGATGTGACCAGTGATAGAAGCAAGGTCCGGTGCTGTAAAGAGCAGTATTGCATAGGAACCTGGAATGTTAGGTCCATGAATCAAGGCAAATTGGAAGTGGTCAAACAGGAGATGGCAAGAGTGAATGTAGACATTCTAGGAATCAGTGAATTAAAATGGACTGGAATGGGTGAATTTAACTCAGATGACCATTATATCTACTACTGTGGGCAGGAATCCCTTAGAAGAAATGGAGTAGCCATCATGGTCAACAAAAGAGTCCGAAATGCAGTACTTGGATGCAATCTTAAAAATGACAGAATGATCTCTGTTCGTTTCCAAGGCAAACCATTCAATATTATAGTAATCCAGGCCTATGCCCCAACCAGTAATGCTGAAGAAGCTGAAGTTAATCGGTTCTATGAAGACCTACAAGACCTTTTAGAAATAACACCCAAAAAAGATGTCCTTTTCATTATAGGGGACTGGAATGCAAAAGTAGGAAGTCAAGAAAGACCTGGAGTAACTGGCAAATTTGGCCTTGGAGCACGGAATGAAGCAGGGCAAAGGCTAATAGAGTTTTGTCAAGAGAATGCACTGGTCATAGCAAACACCCTCTTCCAACAACACAAGAGAAGACTCTACACATGGACATCACCAGATGGTCAACACCGAAATCAGATTGATTATATTCTTTGCAACCAAAGATGGAGAAGCTGTATACAGTTAGCGAAAACAAGACCTGGAGCTGACTGTGTGGCTCAGATCATGAACTCCTTATTGCGAAATTCAGACTTAAATTGAAGAAAGTAGGGAAAACCACTAAACCATTCAGATATGACCTCAATCAAATCCCTTATGATTATACAGTGGAAGTGAGAAATAGATTTAAGGGACTAGATCTGATTGATAGAGTGCCTGATGAACTATGGACGGAGGTTCGTGACATTGTACAGGGGACAGGGACCAAGACCATCCCCATGGAAAAGAAATGCAAAAGAGCGAAATGGCTCCCTGAGGAGGCCTTACAAATAGCTGTGAAAAGAAGAGAGGCGAAAAGCAAAGGAGAAAGGGAAAGATATAAGCATCTGAATGCAGAGTTCCAAAGAATAGCAAGGAGAGATAAGAAAGACTTCCTCAGTGATCAATGCAAAGAAATAGAGGAAAACAACAGAATAGGAAAAACAAGAGACCTCTTCAAGAAAATTAGAGATTCCAAGGGAACATTTCATGCAAAGATGGGCTCGATAAAGGACAGAAATGGTATGGACCTAACAGAAGCAGAAGATATTAAGAAGAGGTGGCAGGAATACACAGAAGAACTGTACAAAAAAGATCTTCACGACCAAGATAGTCACGATAACGTGATCACGGACCTAGAGCCAGACATCTTGGAATGTGAAGTCAAGTGGGCCTTAGAAAGCATCACTACTAACAAAGCTAGTGGAGGTGATGGAGTTCCAGTTGAGCTATTTCAAGTCTTGAAAGATGATGCTGTGAAAGTGCTGCACTCAATATGCCAGCAGATTTGGAAAACTCAGCAGTGGCCACAGGACTGGAAGAGGTCAGTCTTCATTCCAATCCCAAAGGAAGGCAATGCCAAAGAATGCTCAAACTACCACACAATTGCACTCATCTCACACGCTAGTAAGGTCATGCTC
This sequence comes from Moschus berezovskii, assembly GCF_049115385.1. NCBI lineage: Eukaryota > Metazoa > Chordata > Mammalia > Artiodactyla > Moschidae > Moschus > Moschus berezovskii. The sequence continues at coordinate 132,032,585 of NC_142460.1, forward strand.
AAAATTCTCCAAGCCAGGCTTCAGCAGTATGTAAACCGTGAACTCCCAGATGTTCAAGCAGGTTTTAGAAAAGGCAGAGGCACCAGAGATCAAATTGCCAACATCCGCTGGGTCATGGAGAAAGCAAGAGAGTTTCAGAAAAACATCTATTTCTGCTTCATTGACTATGCCAAAGCCTTTGACTGTGTCGATCACAATAAACTGTGGAACATTCTGAAAGAGATGGGAATCCCAGACCACCTGACCTGCCTCTTGAGAAACCTGTATGCAGGTCAGGAAGCAACACTCAGAACTGTACATGGAATAACAGACTGGTTCCAAATAGGAAAAAGAGTACGTCAAGGCTGTATATTGTCACCTTGCTTATTTAACTTATATGCAGAGTACATCATGAGGAACGCTGGGCTGGAAGAAGCACAAGCTGGAATCAAGATTGCCGGGAGAAATATCAATAACCTCAGATATGCAGATGACACTACCCTTATGGCAGAAAGTGAAGAGGAACTCAAAAGCCTCTTGATGAAAGTGAAAGAGGAGAGTGAAAAGGTTGGCTTGAAGCTCAACATTCAGAAAACAAAGATCATGGCATCTGGTCCCATCACTTCATGGGAAATAGATGGAAAAACAGTGGAAACAGTGTCGGACTTTATTTTTTTGGGCTCCAAAATCACTGCAGATGCTGATTGCAGCCATGAAATTAAAAGACACTTGCTCCTTGGAAGGAAAGTTATGACCAACCTTGATAGTATATTAAAAAGCAGAGACGTTACTTTGCCAACCAAGGTCCGTCTAGTCAAGGCAATGGTTTTTCCTGTGGTCATGTATGGATGTGAGAGTTGGACTGTGAAGAAAGTTGATCGCCAAAGAATCGATGCTTTTGAACTGTGGTGTTGGAGAAGACTCTTGAGAGTCCCTTATACTGCAAGGAGATCCAACCAGTCTATTCTAAAGGAGATCAATCCTGGATGTTCATTGGAGGGACTGATGCTAAAGCTGAAACTGCAATACTTTGGCCACCTCATGCGACGAGTTGACTCACTGGAAAAGACTCTGATGCTGGGAAAGGTTGGGGGTGGGAGGAGAAGGGGACGACCGAGAATGAGATGGCTGGATGGCATCACCGACTCTGTGGACGTGGGTTTGAGTGTACTCCGGGAGTTGGTGATGGACAGGGAGGCCTGGCGTGCTGTGATTCATGGGGTCGCGGAGAGTCGGACACGACTGAGTGACTGAACTGGACTGATATAATTTTACTGCAAGCATATATATTTTCCAAATATTTTTGATTTATGATAAAGTATAATTTCATTAAAGAAAGTCAACATATTATATCATAAATGGTTAAGTAAGCCTAAGACATTTAAAAGTCTTATACAAAAGTCATTCTGATTACATACTATTTTCAATACTTAGAACTTTTCTGTAGAACATAACGTCATCTTGTAATATCTTAAGTTTACAAGTAGAAGAGCATAGTTTTAAAAACGTTGCCCATTTATTGTATTTTGTTCAAGGTAATAGTTTCAGAAATGAAGTGAACAGAAATACTTGTTTTTACTGTTTGTCTCGAAAACTTTGTAAAACAAAATATGATAAATAAATAAACCTTTGTGGACTTATATTTGTGGATTCTTATTCTCTGTGAATTTCTTACCAGCAAATTACAGGAATAACAAACCAGAACTGAGTGTAGAAGCCTACCACAAATTAAATATACTATAGTTCATACTGAGTACCTTGCCATTTCCTTTTCCAAAAAAAAAAAACCTCAAACACAAACAGCACTTGAATGACGCTAGGTGGCGCAACAAGAATAATTTTTCTTTCTGCTTCTTCTACAGTCTGTTGGAATGTTAACAAACTGAATGACAGAGGACAAAGTACTCAACATCAGTGTTTGCAGAATTCTTATCTAAACTATATTTTTTATCTTTACTAGAATTTTATTAGCTTATAATAATAAAATAATTTTTAGCATAAGGAAACTTCAGTACATATTTGTTTTATTTTTTATTTTTATAATATTGTTTTATTTTTCTATTGGCTATTTTGAACACTGAAATAGTGTCAGTTTTTTAGGGAAATAAAATGGTATGGCTTTATTAAAACCCTGGCCAAAAGTATTATGTAGCTTAAAAGTGAAAACTGCTAACAAATTACATCTTACAGCTGTGAAAGCATAATATATAATTTTATAATATACAACATGTTAGAGGTTTACATATTGAGATTTTTAAGCATCCTACTGTAGAGTTAAAAGGGAACAATCCAAGAATCAGGAGAATTAGATTCTAATTCTAGCTTAGCAATGATCGAATTTGTGACCTGGGCTAGTTTTAAGGTCCTTTCAGTTTTCAAGAAGATCATTCCAGACACTCTAAAAATGAGTGACAATATATTCTGCCATGAGATAACTTTAACATTTTCCTAAGAATAAAGTTTAAATGTGTATTTTGCTTTAATAGGGTCAAACCAAAAATCAAATTCTGAATAATTTTAACAGATATTAGAACCAACAGTTAAACATTTTAAGATCATTAATCCATCTAGCAAAAACTATATCTAGAGATATATTTGTTCTTCTCTTTTAGGAGAGAGTAATTTTCAGAATGTTGTTGTTTAGCTGCTAAGTCATGTTTGACTCTTTTGCGACCCCATAGACTGTAGTCTGCCAGGTTTCTCTATCCAAAGGATTTCCCAGGCAAGAATACTGGAGTGGGTTGCCATTTCCTTTTCTAGGAGATCTTCCTGAAACAATGATCAAAACAGTGTCTACTGCTTGGCAGGAGGATTCTTTACCAACGAGCCATCTGGGAAGCCCAATTTTTAGAATATTTTTAAAATATTTTGATAGATTTTAGACATTTAATTTTCAGACTGTGACTATTAAATCTAGATTTTGTAATGATAGCGCTATAACTGTTATACATTCAGAGTTTCTCAGTCACTGAGCCACAAACAGGTTATAGGTGTGCTAAAATATCGATCCTCTTAGCTTTCAAAGCAGGGTCTGAGGTGGCTGGAGTTTCACAGCCAGTAGCCTCTGGATAAAAGTGTTCAACCTCTTGTGTCAACCAAATATTATCCTTTTGCATGTCATGGCATGAGAAAGACTGAGAAGCCCTGCACAGTAGCATCTTTGTTTTACCTTCATCTTATCTACAGTAAGTTACTTAAGAGACCTTTGGAAAACATTAACATATCTCCTTTAAACTTTCCCAGAGTTAACTTGGAGACTCCTATATAAGTTTTCAATAATTACACAATTTCCAGCTGAAATTAATTTCACAAAACAATATGAATACTGATGACTAATAATAAGAGGGTATTTTAACATGGAAAAATATGTACAGCTTCTGTGCTAAATAAGCTAATTTATCTAAAACCTATTTAATTGTAAACAAACATATCATTATGTATGTCATACACTATTTCTTGGCTCATCAATTTTAATACTGAATTTAACTAGCACGAATTTTAACGTGTGGTTTTCCTTCTCTGCTTCTAATATAGGGGACTAAATATAACCTGTAAGAATAAGGGTATACAATTTCAAGTTATTAAATTAATTTGTGAAGAACCATTTGGACATAGAGAGTTTCTTTAGTGGCTCAGCAGTAAAGACTCTGCCTGCAATGCAGGAGCCACAGGAGCTGTGTGTTACATCCCTGGATGGGGAAGATTCCCTGAAGGAGGGGATGGCAACCAACTCCAGTATTCTTGCTTGGAGAATCCCATGGACAGAGAAGCCTGTCCTACATGTTACGGCCATAGGATCGCAGAGTTGGACATGACTGAAGTGATTTAGCATGCATGCATTTGGACATACAATTATCCAGGTTGGATCTTTTTGATGTTATTTGAAAATATATTCTGTAAGTAACCATAGCGTATATGAGCTTCCCTAGTGACTCAACAGTATAGAATCCACCTGCAATGCAGGAGATCTGGGTTCAATCCCTAGGTCACGAAGATCACTTGGAGGAGGAAATGGCAATCCACTCTAGTATACTTGCCTAGAGAATCCCATGGACAGAGGAACCTGGAGGGCTACAGTCCATGGGGTCACAAAGCGTCGGACGTGACTGAGCACACACTATACTGTATAGAATATATAATACAGAGAGTGTCTCATTTTGTGTGTGGGTTTGTGTATTATTTCTAGGAAAATGTTTTTACCTTATTCCCAAGATTAAGGCTAAAGTCACTGTTCAGTCACTGATGTAAAAAGTATATAATGTTTGGTATTATGAAATATGTGATATGTAATATTTTAGACTAGTATATATTTATGGATAATAACAACAAATCTAGAAACAGTATGTGAAAAATAATTGTGTCAATCTAAATCCATCATGAAAAGCCTCAGTTGTGCAAAACTATGAAAGCTAATCTCAATTCAAAATGAGTTAAATATTAAACAAACTTCTCTAGAGGAAGAGACTGCAGATAGCTTTGTCCGTGTTTTTAGAAAGATTAACATTCTAGTCATAGATCTTTAAGGAAAAAAAGTACACCAAGGAGGGACAATGGCTGCTGGGAAGCAAAGGTAAAAATTGACAGACAAAATTCAGTAATAGCAATCAGAGCAAACCTCCCCAAAGACTCTCTTATGTCCTGGTTACTGCCTACTGTATTAAGACTGCCTTTCTCATCACTTAATGCTTATTTTCATCACTTTGCTTAAAATATTGATAATCAATTAGGGCTACGTCTGTTTTGCCACAGAATCTGTGTCACAGTCTATCAGACTGTCAGGGCCAATTCAATCCTCATTCAAAGTTAATTTTTTCTTCATAAATCTGCCTTTGGAGGAGTCATTAGGCGCAGAACATAGCCGGAGGTGCAATCACCTATTCTCTTTCATTAGTGGCAGGCAGAGAAGGTGAGGGAGATTATTAGAACTTTGGAATGATCACAAAGCAGCGTGCTGCCTGTCAGATCCCCCCAACATTTAATTCATCTAGCCAACTCACCAGCACTCTTTGCCAACAGTTTTAAATGGACATTATTCATGAACATCTGTGACATGCTGAATATTCTGAACTGGAAATGATGAAAAAGCAATGCCCCTTTTGACTTTAAAATTAATTCTATGGTCAAAACAATTAAGAATATAACAAACATGTTTTGTGATGTTATTTTTAGTCATCTAATATATGTTGCAGAAGCAAAACAATTTACTAAGGCTAATAACACATGAATATATAAGGGAAAATTAATACATAACATAAAAATTCTCAGTATTAAGCAGTATTTTTAAAGCCGATTTTATCTACATTAGAATTGAGGAGATTTTTTCCTCCTAAGTGGACTTATATAGAGCCAATTTAGATAAAAAATATTCCATTTGAAATTTTAATAGCCAACATTTGAAAAAATACTACAAATGTCTTAGTTAGAAGAGGTGTATTAGACCTCTTAGTTATATGAGGCAGAAAGTTGATAGAGAAATTTAGTGTAATAACAGAAACAAGCAAAAAAAATAAGTAAGGAAAACTTAAAACAACTCATTTCCATTTTAAAAGCTACAAATAGTTGTATTTTTTAATAAAAAGAAAAACTGGATTGTTTAAAATGTTTTGTTCTTTGGAGTGTCCTGCCTTTTATAAGCGAGAAAAATCCTATTAGTTGCTAACCTAGAGACTAAAGAAATACTCTACTAGCAATAGTTTTTGTGCAGATTTATCTGTAACTTGCTTAAACATTTACTCATAATACCAATCTCATGACATGAAGATTTTAATTGCTATTATCAAAGTCAAAATGTTCTAGCATACAATGGTTTTTATTAAAGATCAGCCATAAGAAGTAACAGGTACAGCAGTTCCCAAACTCTGATCCAGACGAGGTACTTTAAGGGTTCTGTAAATATATCTGGAAAACATTTAGTTGGGCAAAATTAAACTATTTCTTTACTTCAGAACTCATCAGAATCTATAATATGCTAGTGAGTATTATGTCTATGAGGGGGATTCAAAATGATGACTCTCAAACTATTTCATTATGGAGCCATTTTAATATTACTATCAACAAAAGGTCTTCATAACATTCTCAGGTGAACTATGTCTGCTCTGTCCACACTGGATCTAAAATTATTATTTAAATGTCTTATTTATTTAAAATATGTCTATTGAGTGCACTAGAGAAGGGACTGGCAAACCACTTCAGTATTCTTGCCTTGAAAACACCATGAACAGTACGAAAAGGCAAAAAGACAGGATACTGAGAGATGAACTCCCCAGGTCTGTAAGTGCCCAAAATACTACAGGAGATCAGTGGAGAAATAACTCCAGAAAGAACAAAGGGACGGAGCCAAAGCAAAAACAACACCCAGTTGTGGATGTAACTGGTGATAGAAGCAAAGTCCGATACTGCCAAGAGCAACACTGCATCAGTTCAGTTCAGTTCAGTCGCTCAGTCGTGTCCGACTCTCCGCGACCCCATGAATCACAGCACGCCAGGCCTCCCTGTCCATCACCAACTCCCGGAGTACACTCAAACTCATGTCCACAGAGTCGGTGATGCCATCCAGCCATCTCATTCTCCGTCGTCCCCTTCTCCTCCCGCCCCCAACCTTTCCCAGCATCAGAGTCTTTTCCAGTGAGTCAACTCGTCTCATGAGGTGGCCAAAGTATTGGAGTTTCAGCTTTAGCATCAGTCCCTCCAATGAACATCCAGGATTAATCTCCTTTAGAATGGACTGGTTGGATCTCCTTGCAGTATAAGGGACTCTCAAGAGTCTTCTCCAACACCACAGTTCAAAAGCATCGATTCTTCGGCGATCAGCTTTCTTCACAGTCCAACTCTCACATCCATACATGACCACGGGAAAAACCATTGCCTTGACTAGACGGACCTTGGTCGGCAAAGTAATGTCTCTGCTTTTTAATATACTATCAAGGTTGGTCATAACTTTCCTTCCAAGGAGCAAGCGTCTTTTAATTTCATGGCTGCAATCAGCATCTGCAGTGATTTTGGAGCCCAAAAAAACAGTCTGACACTGTTTCCACTGTTTTTCCATCTATTTCCCATGAAGTGATGGGACCAGATGCCATGATCTTTGTTTTCTGAATGTTGAGCTTCAAGCCAACCTTTTCACTCTCCTCTTTCACTTTCATCAAGAGGCTTTTGAGTTCCTCTTCACTTTCTGCCATAAGGGTAGTGTCATCTGCATATCTGAGGTTATTGATATTTCTCCCAGCAATCTTGATTCCAGCTTGTGCTTCTTCCAGCCCAGCGTTCCTCATGATGTACTCTGCATATAAGTTAAATAAGCAACACTGCATAGGAAACAGAAATGTTAGGTCCATGAATCAAGGCAAATTGGAAGTCAAATAAATAGGAGATGGCAAGAGTAAACGTTGACATTTTAGGAATCAGCAAACTGAAATGGACTGGAATGGGTGAACTGAACTCAGATGACCATTATATCTACTACTGTGGGCAAGAATCCATTAGAAGAAACGGAGTAGCCTTTGTAGTCAACAAAAGAGTCCAAAATGTAGTACTTGGATGCAATCTCAAAAACACACGATGATGTTTGTTCATCTCCAAGTCAAGCCATTCAATATCACCGTAATCCAAGCCTATGCCCCGACCAGAATTGATGAAGAAGCCGAAGTCAAATGGTTCTATGAAGACCTATAAGACCTTCTAGAACCAATACCCCCAAAAGATGTCCTTTTCATTATAGGGGACTAGAATGCAAAAGTAGGAAGTCGAGAAACACCTGGAGTAACAGGCAAATTTGGCTTTGGAGTACAGAAAGAAGCAGGGCAAAAGCTCATAGAGTTCTGCCAAGAGAATGGACTGGTCATAGCAAACACCCTCTTCCAACAACACAAGGAAAGACTCTACACATGGACATCACCAGATGGTCAATACCAATATCAGATTGATTATATTCTTTGCAGCCAAAGATGGAGAAGCTCTGTACAGTATGCAAAAACAAGACCGGGAGCTGACTGTGGCTCAGATCATGAACTCCTTATTGCCAAATTCAGACTTAAATTGAAGAAAGTAGGAAAAACCACTAGACCATTCAGGTATGACCTAAATCAAAACCCTTACAATTATACAGTGGAAGTGAAAAATAGATTCAAGGGATTAGATCTGATAGACAGAGTCCCTGAAGAACTATGGATGGAGGTTCGTGACACTATACAAGAGGCAGGGATCAAGACCATCCCCAAGAAAAAGAAATGCAAAAAAGGAAAATGGCTGTCTGAGGAGGCCTTATAAATAGCTGTGAAAAGAAGAGAAGTGAAAGGCAAAGGAGAAAAGGAAAGATATATCCAATGTAATGCAGAGTTCCAAAGAATAGCAAGGAGAGACAAGAAAGCCTTCCTCAATGATCAGTACAAAGAAATAGAGGAAAACAACAGAATGGGAAAGACTAGAGATCTCTTCAAGAAAAATCTGAGATACCAAGGGAAAATTTCATGCAGAGATGGGTCCAATAAAGGACAGAAATGGTATGGACCTAACAGAAGCAGAAGATATTAAGAAGAGGTGGTAAGAATACACAACTATACAAAAAAGATCTTCATGACCCAGATAATCATGATGGTATGATCACTCATCTAGAGCCAGACTTCCCGGAATGCAAAGTCAAGTGGGCCTTAGGAAGCATCACTACAAACAAAGCTAGTGGAGGTAACAGAATTCCAGTTGAGCTATTTCAAATCTTGAAAGATGATGCTGTGAAAGTGCTGCACTCAATAGGCCAGCAAATTTGGAAAACTCAGCAGTGGCCACAGGACTGGAAAAGGTCAGTCTTCATTCCAATCCCAAAGAAAGGCAATGCCAAAGAATGCTCAAACTACCGCACAATTGCACTCATCTCACACGCTAGTAATATTCAAAATTCTCCAAGCCAGGCTTCAGCAATACGTGAAACATGAACTTCCAGATGTTCAAGCTGGATTTAGAAAAGGCAGAGGCACCAGAGATCAAATTGCCAACATCCGTTAGATCATGGAGAAAGCAAGAGAGTTCCAGAAAACCATCTATTTCTGCTTCATTGACTATGCCAAAGCCTTTGACTGTGTGGATCACAATAAACTGTGGAAAATTCTGAAACAGATGGGAATACCACACCACCTGACCTGCCTCTTGAGAAACCTGTATGCAGGTCAGGAAGCAACAGTTAGAACTGGACATGGAACAACAGACTGGTTCCAAATAGGAAAAGGAGTATGTCAAGGCTGTATATTGTCACCCTGCTTATTTAACTTATATGCAGAGTACATCATGAGAAACGCTGGGCTGGAGGAAGCACAAGCTGTTATCAAGATTGACGAGAGAAATATCAATAACCTCAGATATGCATATGACAGCACCCTTATGGCAGAAAGTGAAGAGGAACTAAAGAGCCGCTTGATGAAAGTGAATGAGGAGAGTGAAAAAGTTGTCTTAAAGCTCAAAATTCAGAAAACTAAGATCATGGCATCTGGTCCCATCACTTCATGGGAAATAGATGGGGAAACAGTGGAAACATTGTCAGACTTTATTTTTTTGGGCTCCAAAATCACTGCAGATGCTGACTGCAGCCATGAAATTAAAAGACGCATACTCCTTGGAAGGAAAGTTATGACCAACCTAGACAGCATATTAAAAAGCACAGATATTACTTTGCCAACAAAGGTCCATCTTGTCAAGACTATGGTTTTTCCAGTAGTTATGTATGGATGTGAGAGTTGGACTGTGAAGAAAGTCGAGCACCAAAGAATTGATGATTTTGAACTGTGGTGTTGGAGAAGCCTCTTGAGAGTCCCCTGGACTGCAAGGAGATCCAACCAGTCCATCCTAAAGGAAATCAGTCCTGGGTGTTCATTGGAAGGACTGATGCTGAAGCTGAAACTCCAGTACTTTGGCCACCTGAACAAAGAGCTGACTCACTTGAAAAGACACTGATGCTGGGAAAGATTGAGGGCAGCAGAAGAGAACGGCAGAGAATGAGATGGTTGGATGGCATCACTGACTCGATGGACATGAGTTTGAGTGAACTCTGGGAGTCGATGATGGACAGGGAGGCCTGGCGTGCTGCGGTTCATGGGGTCGCAAAGAGTTGGACACTACTGAGCGACTGAACTGAACAGAACTGAACTGAAGCATACTCATGAATGGACGCACACACACATGCAAGCTTTCATATGTTTGTGGGGATGTTTCTGGGCTCTCTATTCCTTTCCTCTGATGACACCATTTTAGCTTTTATACAGAATCTTATTGTCTGCAGCATAAATCCTCATCCTTCCTTTTTTCCCTTCAAAGTCAAAGTTGTCTCAGGTACTTCTGGCAATCTGCTCTTCAATATGATTTTTTGTTTGAATGGAGCTTTTAAATTCTATATTAAAAAACAGAAACATTTCCAGATTTAGGTTGCATACATTAAATGAAACCTTAACACACACATTCCATCAGAGGCGCTTCTATTCTGGGACTGGGGATGGACAGGTGGCAAAAAATGCTTAACAATGTTTGAACCACACAGTGAAAACCTAATCGGTTCTTGTTTGTCTGTTTTTTTTTAGTAATTTACCTTTAAAACTTTTCTGTTTAAGAAAATTCTGTGAAATGACCTACTGACTCTGCTACTGTGGTTCCTGATGCTAAGGTCTGCTGGGCAAGTAGTTTTCAAATCTGAGACGAATGATCTGCCCATACATTTTTCATCCTATTATGTTCTTCTATTGTGGTTTCTATATTTTCTTTCTTGAATCATTTTAACATATTTATTTTATAGGTTCTTTTTCTTTGGGAGGGGAGGTACATGTGCTTAACAACAGGCATTTATTTTCTCAACAGCTCTGAAGAGTGGAAGTTCAAGGTGCCAGCAGGATTAGTTTCTCCTGAGGCCTTTCCCCTTGGCTTGCAGAGGGCCACCTTCTTGCTAAATCCTTGCATGGCCTTTCCTCTGTGCACATAAAACCCTGATGTCTCACTCTCTTCTTATAAGAACATCAAGTCCTAATTGATTCAGGCCCCACCCTTACTTATTTATTTACATTTTATGGTGTGGTATTTGGATATAACTTCATTTCAAATTGCTAAAAAATATGTAGCTGTGTCATGCATTGATTTATTCTTGTAGTTTTTATTAGGGCTTTTAAATCTGTATTATATATATTAACCTGTACTTCTGTATTTTTATACTATCTTTGTAAAATTTTAGTATCATTTTAGTCTTTATTTATTATCTATGAGGAACCTTGCAATACAGTAAAACTAAATAACAAACCAAAATCCTAGCTCTAATAAGTAATGTGGCAGAGCCTGGGTTTGAAGGCAAGCTTTCAGGCTCTAAATGACATAATAGTTCTTATCATGTTGGTCTGTCTCCATTTTATTTCTTTTTTTCTTTCTCTATTATTTCAGAGAGCATATGTTTTTCATTTTAGTGACAGCACATGCTAAATGCAATTTAGTATTTTCTTACTCTTTTGTGGCACTATATTTCAAGAGTCAACTTTCTGTTGTGTTTTTAAGGCAATGCTCCCATTATAGGCTTTGAGTTTTTTCCATTAGCCTGAGGTCACTTTTCCCCTCGACACTTCTCTAAGAATAGTCCATTATCTCAGATTCTCTAGATGCCAATTACTCTATCATTACTTGACCTTCCCACAATCATAATGCTAGATTTCATTAATTCTACTTTTGATATATCATGTATTTTAATCTGCCTACTTCTTCACATCGTTACTGTCATTACCCTATGCCCTTCACCATCTTTTATTTTAATTACTACAATAATCTTACTAATCTTTCTAAAATTAGCTTTGTGATAACCTTATCATCACTATCACCACAACCTTTACATAACCACCAAATCCACTATTCTTACTACTGGCAGATGGATTTTCTAAGAATGAATTCTAATCATACCAAGCCCTATGTTGGTTTTCCACTTGGGAGAAACATGCAAAGCTCTTAAATTAACATGGTGTATAAAGCTATAAGTCATCTATCCTTTGCCTACTTTACCAGCTTCATTCAAGTTATTCTCAATTCTCTTACTCCTTATGTGTTCATTCACATTGGTTTTTTGTTTTCAAAATGTACCATGGTGCTACTGTGATCAATGTCCTGTTTTGTCCGGGACTTCCCCAGTTTTACCATTTAAAATATCACATCTTGGGGAAACTCTCCTCAGTACCAGGCAAATAACAGTTAAATTGTTGAATGGAATGGAACAAAAAAAGTGAATATTTTAGCCTTGGCTATATATGCTATACACACACACACACACACACATATGCTCTGTTATGTCCATTCTTTTCCTTCATTGCATTTATAAAAATTATTATTGGCTTATTAATTGTACAAATAACTCTCTTCTATTTGCCTTCCCTACCAGAACATAAATTCCATGGAGGCAGGCTCCCTGACTTTTACCTAGCATCAGTCTTTACCTAGCAATAGTCTTATTCGCACACAGTAAGTGCTCAGTAAAATATTTTTAATTATCAGTCAAGTTTCTTTTAGAAGTTTTATACTTTTGTTGCTGGGAGCATTATATTTTTTATTTATACCATATAGATAACTTCAAGTATTCAGAAAAACTGTTATTTTATATACATGTTACTTTGTATCTTAAAGAAAACTAGGGATTTCATTCATGTTGAGTTTGTACATTTGGATAATCATAAGCGCTTACTCCTTGGAAGGAAAGTTATGACCAACCTAGATAGCATATTAAAAAGCAGAGACATTACTTTGCCAGCCAAGGTCCCTCTAGTCAAGGCTATGGTTTTTCCCATGGTCATGTATGGATGTGAGAGTTGGACTGTGAAGAAAGCTGATCGCTGAAGAATTGATGCTTTTGAACTGTGGTGCTGGAGAAGATCTTGAGAGTCCCTTGGACTGCAAGGAGATCCAACCAGTCCATTCTAAAGGAGATCAATCCTGGGTGTTCATTGGAAGGACTGATGCTGAAGCTGAAACTCCAATACTTTGGCCACCTCATGCGACGAGTTGACTCACTGGAAAAGCCTCTGATGCTGGGAGGGATTGGGGGTGGGAGGAGACAGGGATGACAGAGAATGAGATGGCTGGATGGCATCACCGACTCGATGGACATGAGTTTGAGTGAACTCCGGGAGTTGGTGATGGACAGGGAGGCTTGGCGCGCTGTGATTCATGCGGTCGCAAAGAGTTGGACACGACTGAGCGACTGAACTGAACTGAACTGAAGCTCTTAAGATTTGAAAAGTATCTTAGAGACACCCAAGTTTACTTCTCTCATTTTTATATGTGAGAAAAACTGAGGCCCAGATGTCAAGTGACTTGCTCAAAGTGATACAGCTAATTAGTGGCAGAGCCATTCCAAGAACCAAGACCTTACTACTTTCAGAACAGTAATCTTTCCACACTGCTAATTAGAGATGATCATAGTTCCTTAGGCTACCATAGAGTTGTAAAACTCTGACTTAGATTCTTGTCTGTTTGGTTTATTTATTGAGTGTCAAGCAAATCATTTTAAATCTTTTCATGAGATTTAGTGCTTCCAGCCAAATTTGTTTCCTTACTCACAAGAGTGAATCACTTAACCCTCTAAATGTAGGGTGAGTTCAGGTTTGTTTTGCTTGCTTTATTCCCCACGCCTAGCACAATGCTTTGCATACATGAGATAATGACATAGTTGATGTAACAAATGACTGAATGTGCTGTATGTGTGAGAGCACATATCAAAACAATTTATGATATGTGACAATAGTAAACAGGTAAATTATTCAAATCTCTTTTAAATTGAAGCTTTTTGGATCTTACTTATGAGAAGGAAAGGAGGGAGGGAGAGGCAGAAGAACGTAGAGGAGAGAATGAGAAATAGGTAAAGAAAGAATGAGAAAGAATGAATATGTGTGTGTTGGGGGAGGGTATGTGCTCACATTAGAGAACAACCTCTACCTATTTCAAAGGTTTGCTAATGTAAAAAAAGTTACACTAAAACTTGCTGCTAATACAAAGGGCTAAACTTTGAGTGTGATGCATCAGTCTCTTCTGTGCTAGATTTCAAGTGTCTATTATATGATTCTATTCTATCTTCATGCTTTTAGAAGACATAAGTCTATTTCATGAGGGTCTATCTATGCACCATAACAAAGTACCTAATATCTTCAAATCTATAAAGGCAGCACAAAGGGAGGATGCATCGTTACCGGCTCAGCCTAAATATGAAGTAGGCGCCGATTCAAAATGCGACTGTCAATAATTCAGGTCTTTTATGAAATAAAAACACAAATCATTTGAGTTTAGAATGGGAAAATAGAATCTGTAGACCTTTCAGTCATTGGCTTAAGTGACCTTCTTAGATCACTCAAAGTGGATCGGTACTATAACTCAGGGCACTCTCCACTTTTTTCAGAAGAATAAAAATCAGGCACAAAACAGAACTCAAGTTTTTAGTTAGTTACAAATGAACTGTCACCTAGGACAGTGAAAATTATTTGCTTGAACCATCTCCACAACTGGCCACTGTCCATTTGTGTATTGTGTTGTGATCCTAGGGCCATACCAGGGCCAGAACATCAGTTTTTTTCCACCTGATGGAGAAAAAAATGATAAGAAGATGCACAGGTCATAGCAGTAAGTACTATTCAGTGGGGTCCCTGCATCTCATAATAACTTAATGAGAAATCTTTGTAAAAGTCAACATATTAAATATTTCACTTACTCCTACATTTGCATTGAATATAATTATATTTTAACACTTGCTAAAATTTGATAGAAGTGTATTGACACGATTCATATATATTTGTAATGACGTTCATTAAAATGTGACCAAAGCAAATTTACTAGGTACTTAATTGGGCTTTCACCAATCGATCAGCAAAATTTAAAAATTTCATGTTGAATATTTGCAAGGTAAACCTTACTTTTATTTGCCATCTTAAAAAAATCATGGCATAGACTCTAGCTGATACCGACAATGCTTGCTTTACTTTCAGCTCTTCAGGGCTAGAAAAATAGTCTTGAATGAAAAAAAATCTTAAACCCCTTTCTCATTGGGACACAGTAATGTTTCCTTATAAAATTCATTTGATTAAAAACTTAGATCGTGTATTTTAAATGTAGAGTAAACCATATTTTGAATCCCTCTGGTGAGGTCCCTTGCTTGAAATGAATTCCAATAAACTGGTTGATGAGAACCGACTTACGAGAAAAAGGAGGCTTTGAACAGTTTCAATGGCAGAAAAGTTATCCCTTGGTGATTTATTTCACCTGAAAATTTTAATCAAATGAACAAATTAATCTTACTTTTCTGGGAAGCTTTTCTCAAATCTGACATTTAATGACAATACTTCTGAAAATTTTCTAGGACCATAATGAGAAATTAAGTAAGATGAAGTATGAAATGATTTGAAAATTTCTGCTCTGCTAAAGGATGTAAAACTTTGGGAATTGTTTTGTTTATACATTCTTGTCCTGAGATGTATGTAGCATTGATACCTGAAAAATGCTGGATTTTCCTGGAAGTATCCCCTTCTCAGCCTACCTTCCTGCAGAGGTAATAGGCTAGCTATCTAGGAGGGTGTTCTCCTCAGGCTCTGTGTTCTCATAAAAGAATGTCACCCCATCACCTGTTCGGTTGATCTCTAAAGTTTAAGATTCCACCCCTAAATCAACCACTTAGAGTGTTAACATTTCAGATGCTTTTAAGAGCAGAGAGGACTAAAACAACTCCTATTACTTCTAGTATAAAAGCCTGGCTGAATGAAAGTTCACATAAAAAGAATTATTTTAGGAACAGGCATTCTGCTTCTCCATACATACTGGGTTTTAATTAGATTCAAGCAGATCCATCAGAATACTATACTCTTGGATCACATTTTCCTAACATACTAAATTTCACTATGATGCTTTCTTATGGCTTTTATTGATAGATGTTAAAAGCAAGTGGTACATGAAATCTATTATTCCATTTCTTGCAATTATGATGTTGAGGATATTATACATTATATCACATGATAATGATGATGCTAGGACAGTAAGAGACACATAAAATAGCACTTAAATATTTACAATATTCCATTTAATAAAAAATGCTCTACATGAAGCCCCATGTAAGAATTCCCTTTTAGGGAAAGATTACTGGTGAAACTTTTAGTTCTGTGATAATCTGCTTTTGTCAGGAAACCTAGAACAAGTGACAGCAATTCTATAGGCTCTTTAGATGGGTGAAATTTGTTCTATTTTTTTCTCCTGCTCTTGACTGATTAATGAATATTTTTCCTTTTTCTGATATTTAAAAACTCACACATCACCATTTCATTACAGTGCTATAAAATCCTTCAAATAATTTAGAAAAAGAATAAATTAACAGATGAATAAGAACAAATGATTAATAAATCTGTATAAATGGAAAAATTGGGGTAGTGATATTCTCCCTGGAGGTATATTCTG
This sequence comes from Moschus berezovskii, assembly GCF_049115385.1. Lineage (NCBI taxonomy): Eukaryota > Metazoa > Chordata > Mammalia > Artiodactyla > Moschidae > Moschus > Moschus berezovskii. The sequence continues at coordinate 132,048,992 of NC_142460.1, forward strand.
ACAATCCAACAAGTTAAAGTGTATAAGTGGTCCAGCACTTGGGACATAGCAAGGCCTCAGTTTCCTTACATAATCATTCTCTTCAGATGTACTATAAAATTTTGCAAATAACCTCATCACTCATATCCTTATTTCTCATCTTTTTTCCATAGTGAAAATGTTTTAAAGGAAATTGTAATCGTTTTTCCCACTCACCATATTGTACCCTTAGGGAAATCTCAGAGTGATTTTTTTCCCACAAACTTCGGTAACTTTTGACTTAACACAGAAAAAAGCTACAGGAGAGGTTAAAAACAGAGAAAAGGAAAAAAAGTGTATGAGAAGCAGAGACCTCTCAAAAATAAAAGAAATACCTTCAAATAAGCAGAGCGATGGTGGTATCAAGGTAGCTTTAAGAGTCTGGGGACCAAATTGGGAAGGGAAGAAAATTACATATGAAGATGATGCCGTATGTTAAATTTTAAAATATTTATAAGATATTTTATAAATTATAGGTCTCATCTCAGATGTTCATTCCACTGGCATGAACATCTGTAACAACATGAAGTGCTATGTTGAGAATTTGGAAGTTATACCTGGACTCAGTGTAAAAAAGTGCACTGATCAGCTACCACTGCATTATACGTGTAGCTTAATGAGTGGTGACTGATTTTCCGTATTTCTCATCTCTGTTCTATACAAAATAAGACAATAATAATGATGATGATGGTAAGAAAACTGGCAGTTATTATAGTCAGTGAAATACACATATTCAAAGAGATGAAGAAATGTTGAAATTATTTTAGTACTTTACTTATATATATTATCACAGAGCTTAATTTTTTTTTTTTTTCACAGACATTCTAAAGAGTTTATTCCTATGCCATAAATACCAAGTGACTTCCATGATCAAATTTCCTGGGAAATAATTCCAATAATATTTATTTCCTTAAAAATGTTACTTTGAAGATAGGAAAAGAGTTTACCCTTGTATGTCAGTTATCTTTGCTATATATCAGTCCAAACTCATGCTTCAAACATCCACAATCATTAACTGTGAACATTACACATTTGAAAATCATTACAAATTTGAACTTGAGCAGGATTCAGGAAGAGTAGCTCCATGCAGCATCAAATGGGGCAACATAAACACTGGAACTGACTTGATGGCTGCTGAAGGCTTGTACACTCATGTGCCTGATGGTTGTTGCTGGCTATCAGCGAGAAATACAGTTGGATTTGTCAATCAGAATACTTATAAAAATAAACAAATGGGACTTAATCTAACTTAAAATTAAAAGCTTTTGCCCAGCAAAGGAAACAAACAAACAAAAAAAGACAATCTAGAGAATGGGAAAAAATATTTACAAACAATGTGATCAACAAGAGGTTAACATTCAAAATAGATGAACAGGTCAAAAACTCAACATTAAAAAACTAACATGAAACACATAATTATCATATGTAAAATAGATAGCCAGTAGGAATTTGCTGTATGATGCAGGGTGCTCAAACCTGAGGTTCTGTGACAACCTAGAGGGGTGCAGTGGGTGAGAGGTGAGTGGGACATATGTATACCTATGGCTGATTCATGTTGCTATATGGCAGAAACTAACACAATATTGTAATTATCCTCCAATTAAAAATAAATTTAAAAATTAAAAGAAACAAACAACTCACAAGACCTAAACAGACAACTCTCCAAAGACATACAGATGGCCAACAGGCACATGAAAAAATGCTGAACATTACTAACTAGAAAAATGCAGATCAAAACTACAATGAGGTCTCACCTCACATTGGTCAGAATGGCTATCATCAAAAAGTCTACAAATAATAAATGCTGAAAAGGGTATGGAGAAAAGGGAACCTTCTTACTTTACCTTCTTACACACACACACACACACACACACACACAGAGGAATATTACTCAGCCATAAAGAAGGCAATATTGTCATCTGCAACATAGAGGCAATATTGCCATCTGCAACATAGATGAACCTCGAGATTATCATACTGAGTGAAGTAAGTCAGACAGAGAAAGACAAATATTATATGATATCACTTCTAAGTGTAATCTTAAAAATAAAACAAATGAATCCATATACATAAGACTCACAGACACAAAAAACAAACTTAAGTTAACAAAGGGGAAAGGGATTGGGGAGGGGAATACATTGGGATTATGGGATTAACAGATACAAACTACTATACATAAAATAGATAAGCAACAAGGATTTACTGTTTAGCACAGGGAAATATATTCAATGTTATAATAACCTATAACGGAAAAATAATCTGAAAATATATATGTGCTTGCATATTTATGTATAGCTGAATCAATTTTCAGCACACCTAAAACTAACACAATATCAACTATATTCAACTATACTTCAATAAAATAAAGTGAAACAAACTGAAACTAACAGAATAGTTGAGAGAAGAAAAAAAAGTTAACAGAAGGAAAAGAATAAAAGAAAACTAGAAATTAGATAAAGGAAATTATTCTATATAAACTACCAATAGGATGTTAATTCAAAGTATGAAATAACTAATTAAAGAATGCATTCAATTTGAGAGCACAAAAATAGATATTGAGCATGTGTGATACATACCTAGTGATCTTCAAGATAAAAGATATGGCTATATGCTCTGATACTTAGAATTCTTTGTGACATAATAAAGGAAAAGTCTTGATATATCACATCTGAAATTGCATGAAACTTTAAAATCAAGGAAAAATTTAAAAATCCAATAAAGCAAATTAGAATATCTTATTAAAAATAGAATAATCTGTACAAGTCTGTGAAAATTATGTATTTTGAAGTCAAATACTATAATAAAGAAGGCTTCCATGGACTAATTATAATTTGTTTTAATATAATTCAAAGTATTAGTCTTGTTAAGCTCTTCATCTTGTTGAAGGAGCAAAGATATAAAACTGTTCTAACTGTATGAGATAACAAATAACCAATTGTTTTTGTTGAAAAAACTTTCACTTTCTATAGTGAATTCTGGTTCACTTTCTATAGTGAGTTCTGGTTCAATCAAATCATGTAACACTGATAATAAGAACAGTAATAATAAACAAAAGTCAGTATTTACTGAGTTACCATGTAGTAGCAATCATTCTAAGCTTTACATATGTAAAGTTATTTAATGCTCAACATTAATATCCCATTTTTTACCAGTTAGGAATCTGACGTATGAAAACTTCAGTAATCACCCAAAGTCACTCAGTTAGCTAGTAAATGACAGAGCCAAAACTAACAGAGGGAATCTGATTCCAGAGCCCGATATCAAACCCAGCACATTCTGTAAAAGGCAAAAAGGAGCAGTATACATGACTGAAAAAGCATTCTTCATACTCTATGAAAACAATTGTAAAATATACAGAAGACTCTTTCAAGCTGGATCATTTCAAGAACAAACAACAATAAAATAAAACTTGACTATTTCTCAAACCATACCTCTTTGGAAACAGAAAGTAGGTCATAGAGGTAAAAATCAAAACAAAAGAGATGATAATAAGAGAGACAGTCATAATATCATCCCTGCTTTCCTGTCTCACACTGTCTTCAAGAAAACACAATGAAAAAGATTGATTATTTGCCTAGAAGCAAATACAGGGGCTATGGAGGATACTTTCAACTAACAAGGAACTGCTATTGAATGTAATAGCAGATGATTCATTTGTATGTAGCAAGGGTTGCTGAAGGGTTAAACCTGGAACAAAATTTCACTTTATTCCATCTAAGTCAATACCTCCTGGAGAAAGGATGTGCTTGCAAGAAACTGACAACACTCAAAATTTGTGATCTGCTGTTTTTTGTTTTTTTGTACGATAAAATAAAATTTCTAAGGATAGCTTAAAAGGAAAATTAGAGAGAAATTAACTGTAAAAACTGCAAATTAACTGTAAAAGTGAACTGTTAGGATGTTTCAATGTAATTAATCTTCCAGTTCAGTAATGGAGAGTACTAAGATTTTAACGTAACCCTTTAAGAGGATGATTTATTGGACTGAAAGGGGGATAAGGCCTCCCTATCCCATTAGATTTTCTTTTTAAAGAACACTTATTTTATGACTTCCTGGGTGGTTATGATTGAGAGATGACTTATGAAAGCTCTAAAGAAACAAGAACAGGATGTAGACAAGAAAATCCATTTTCATAACAGTGTAGTAGTTAAGTTCTACAATACAGATCTGCAAAGGAAATACAGAATTTACTCTGGTGGAGGATAACTAAGACTTCCAACAGAAGGTGACATTTGAAGTGATTCTTAAAAATTCAGTAAAATTTAGGCAAGGAAAGTGTTAGACACTCAGTCATGTCCATTGCTTTTTGACCCCAAGGACTATAGCCTGCCAGTCCCTCTGTCCACAGAATTCCCCAGGCAAGAATACTAGAGTTGCAATGGCAAAAAAAATGAAAGCGTTTCCCCTAAAGTCAGGAACAAGACAAGGGTGCCCACTCTCACCACTAATATTCAATATAGTTTTGGAAGTTTTAGCCACAGCAATCAGAGAAGAAAAAGAAATGAAATGAATCCAGATTTGAAAAGAAGTAAAACTCTGTTTGCAGATGACAGGATCCTCTACAAAGAAAATCCTGAAGACACCACTAGAAAATTACTAGAGCTAATCAATGAATATAGTAAAGTTGCAGGATATAAAATCAACACACAGAAATCCCTTGCATTCCTATACACTAGCAATGAGAAAACAGAAAGAGAAATTAAGGAAACAATTTCATTCACCACTGCAATGAAAAGAATAAAATACTTAGGAATAAATCTACCTAAAGAAACAAAAGACCTATACGAAGAAAACTATAAAACACTGATGAAAGAAATCAAAGATGACACAAATAGATGGAGAAATATACCTTGTTCATGGATTGGATGAATCAATAAAGTGAAAATGAGTATACTACTCAAAGCAATCTACAGATTCAATGTGATTCCTATCAAGCTACCAATGGTATTTTTCAGAGAACTAGAACAAATAATTTCACAATTTGTATGGAAACACAAAATACCTCGAATAGCCAAAGCAATCTTGAGAAAGAAGAATGGGACTGGAGGAATCAACCTGCCTGACTTAAAACTATACTACAAAGCTACAGTCATCAAGACAGTATGGGTCTGGCACCAAGACAGAAATATAGATCAATAGAACAAAATAGAAAGCCCAGAGATAAATCCATGCACCTATGGACACCTTATCTTTGACAAAAGAGGCAAAAACATACAATGGAGGTAAGAATTTCTTTAACAAGTGGTGCTGGAAAAACTGGTCAGCCACCTATAAAAGAATGAAACTAGATCACTTTCTAACACCATACACAAAAATAAACTTAGAATGGATTAATGATCTAAAAGACCAGAAACTATAAAACTCCTAGAGGACAACATAGACAAAATGCTCTCTGACATAAATCACAGCAAGATCCTCTATGACCCACCTCTCAGGGTAATGGAAATAAAAGCAAAAATAAACAAATGGGACCTAATTAAACTTAAAAGCTTTTGCACAATGAAGGAAACTATAAGCAAGGTGAAAAGACAGCCTTCAGAATGGGAGAAGATCATAGCAAAAGAAGCAACTAACAAAGAATTAATCTCAAAAATATACAAGCAGCTCCTGAAGCTCAACACCAGAAAAATAAACGACCCAATCAAAAAATGGCCAAAGAACTAAACAGACATTTCTCCAAAGAAGACATACAGATGGCTAACAAACACATGAAAAGATGCTCAACATCACTCATTATCAGAGAAACGCAAATCAAAACCACAATGAGGTATCATCTCATACCAGTCAGAAAGGCTGCTATCCAAAAGTCTACAAACAATAAATGCTGGAGAGGGTGTGGAAAAAAGGGAACCCTCTTACACTGTTGGTGGGAATGCAAACTAGTATAGCCACTATGGAGACAGTGTGCAGATTCCTTAAAAAACTGGAAATAGAACTGCCATACGACCCAGCAATTCCACTGCTGGGCATATACACTGAGGAAACCAGAATTGAGAGAGACACGTGTACACCAGTGTTCAATGCAGCACTGAACATGATAGGACATGGAAGCAACCTAGATGTCCATCGGCAGACAAATGGATAAGAAAGTTGTGGTACATATACACAATGGAATATTACTTAGCTATTAAAAAGAATGCATTTGAATCAATTCTAATGAGGTGGATAAAACTGGAGCCTATTACACAGATTGAAGTAAGTCAGAAATATTGAATCACTTACATTTTATGGTTCTAATAGAGCTCATCACAGTTACATGAATAGGATAAAGAATTTTCAGATAAATTCAAAGTCATTTGAATTATGTATATTATGATTCTCATCCCTTCCTCCTTCCCCATTTTACACATTTCAGAAAGAAAACTTCTGAGTAACTCTTTAGGGAAGCTGGAAATCAAGTTTTGTAATTTCCTATTAATATAAACCATAAAAAAAGATCTTTTAAAATTTAACCATCATCTTGAATTATCTTTAGAACAATAATGGCAGATCATAAAGATACCAAACAATGCTTCACAACTGAAAGTAGAATGAACATGGATATTGCTCTATATCTTCAATATATACCCTATAACTCTAGAGAATGAGGAAGTAGTAGTAAGTGGTCTGGAAAGAGCCACATTCAGTCATTCATAATTATTTATAAACAACTCATATCCAGACTCTATCAAGAATTCCTTCAAGACAATAGAAAAAAAAAATAAGGAAAAACATAACAGTAGGAAAATGGGCTAAACACTCAAGAAGGCATTTCATAAATTAAGAAATTTATGTGCCTAACAAACCAGTGAAAAACTACTAAAGCTTTCTGGTAACAGGAGAAATGGAAATTAAAAATAAAATGATTTAAATCTGGCTAAAATAAAAAAGTCTGACAATATTAAATAACTGAGAAGTTAGAGCAATAGGAACTCATATGCTATTGTTGAGAAAAGAAACTGATATAACCTCTTTGGAAAAGCTTTACATTGCCTTGTAAATTTGAAATCACAAATACCCTACAAGACAGCAATTTTACTCTTAGTTATGGAGTTTAGAGAACTTCATGTACACACAAGCGAGAATATAAACTTTTCAAGAATGTTCAGACAGCCTTGTATTAGTGCAATAAAAGGCCATCAATAGCAAAAAGGGTAAAAAAAATACAACTGTATTATATTCATACAAAGAAATATGATACAGCACAGAATCAACATAGTACAGCTACAAACAAACAGATGAATCTTAAGAACAATGTTGAGAAAACAAAAGACCCAAGAGAATATATAGTATATGATTCCAGTTCAAAAATTTAACTATAAATTTAACTGGGAAAATTTAACTATAGTGCTTAGTAGTATATACTTAGGCGGTAAAATTATTAATAAAAGCAGAAGAGTGATTACTATAATAGAGGGTAATGTGGGAGTTATGATAGGAAAAAGAAAATTGAGCTTTCCAAAGTACTGGTGAAGTGCTGTTTCTTGTTTTGGGTAGTATAACACTGGTGGTGTTGTGTTACATAATTCAATGATACGTATATTTATATACTTTTCTCTGTATTTCACACTACAAAAGGTCAAAGAGAATTGTGAAATGCTGAAAAGCTAAAAATCCAAGAGATCAATTATTTAAAAAACAACAACAGAGAATCTTACTGAGTATCTTCTATATGACAGGAACTATGCTAAGTGTTGAGGACACAGTATACAAAAGCGACACAGTCTCTCTAAAGGTCTGAGAAAGGTCAAACAAATAATTGTGAACATCATATTTAATTAAAAACTGATTGATTGCTATGAAGGAAAAGTTCACAAAATTTCAAAGAGACACTGATGCTATGTAGTGAACGGGTGTCAAGGCTTCACTGAGGTATAAAATTTAAACTGAAACTTCAATAACAAGCCTAAATTAATCTGGGTGAGAGGATGGAGGTATCTATTTCAGGGAGGTGGAATAACATGCAAACCAAGGAACAAAAAGCAGGCCAGTATGGAGTTTAGTAAAGAACAGTCTAAGATGAGGCTGCAGAAGTAGACATGGGCAAAGAACAGGGTGCCATACTGAGAATTCTGAAATTTCATCCCGGCAGCAAACGGCAGCCACCAAGGTTTTTTGTGTTTTCTCCTGCATGGGAATGGCAGGTTCCGATTCATAGATTAAGCTCATTCTAAGAACTATGGGATGGATTATAAAGGGCAAGACTGTGGACACATAAGATAGAAGGCTATCGCAGTGGTCAAGGCAAGAAATTTTGATAACTTGCCCAGAGTAAAGGCAGTAAAAATGGGATCAATAGAAAGATTTAAATGCATCTTAGGTGGCTACAGACTATGCTAATAGAATGTAAGTGCCAAATTGCTGTTTTGAGCAACTGGAAAAATGTAATGAAGCGACAATGAAAGAGGAGCAGGGATGATGGTGGGAGCAGGAAGAATCCAGGACCTTCTTGTCTGACAAGTAAGTGGAGAGGACAGGCAATTAGCTATGTAAGTCTGCAGTTCTGAAGAGAATACAGGAATTTAGAAATTGTTACTTATGGATGCTATCTGAAGTCCTGAGAATGGATTCAGTTCAGTTCAGTCACTCAGTTGTGTCCGACTCTTTGCGACCCCATGAATCACAGCATGCCAGGCCTCCCTGTCCATCACCAACTCCCAGAATTCACTCAAACTCATGTCCATCGAGTCGGTGATGCCATCCAGCCATCTCATTCTCTGTTGTCCCCTTCTCCTCCTGCCCCTAATCCCTCCCAGCATCAGAGTCTTTTCCAGTGAGTCAACTCTTCACATGATATGGCCAAAGTATTGGAGTTTCAGCTTCAGCATCAGTCCTTCCAATGAACACCCAGGATTGATCTCCTTTAGAATGGACCGGTTGGATCTCCTTGCAGTCCAAGGGACTCTCAAGAGGCTTCTCCAACACCACAGTTCAAAAGCATCAATTCTTTGGCGATCAGCTTTCTTCACAGTCCAACTCTCACATCCATACATGACCACGGGAAAAACCATAGCCTTGACTAGATGGACCTTTGCTGGCAAAGTAACGTCTCTGCTTTTTAATATGCCGTCTAGGTTGGTCATAACTTTCCTTCCAAGGAGTAAGCGTCTTTTAATTTCATGGCTGCAATCACCATCTGCAGTGATTTTGGAGCCCAAAAAAATAAAGTCTGACACTGTTTCCACTGTTTCCCCATCTATTTCCCATGAAGTGATGGGATGAGATGCCATGATCTGAGTTTTCTGAATGTTGAGCTCCAAGCCAACTTTTTCACTCTCCTCTTTCACTTTCATCAAGAGGCTTCTTAGTTCCTCTTCACTTTCTGCCATAAGGGTGGTGTCATCTGCATATCTGAGGTTATTGATATTTCTCTTGGCAATCTTGATTCCAGCTTGTGCTTCTTCCAGCCCAGCGTTCCTCATGATGTACTCTGCATATAAGTTAAATAAGCAGGGTGACAATATACAACCTTGACATATTCCTTTTCCTATTTGGAACCAGTCTGTTGTTCCATGTCCAGTTCTAACTTGCTTCCTGACCTGCATACAGGTTTCTCAAGAGGCAGGTCAGGTATTCTGGTATTCCCATCTCTTTCAGAATTTTCCACAGTTTGCTGTGATCCACACAGTCAAAGGCTTTGGCATAGTCAATGAAGCAGAAATAGATGTTTTGCTAGAACTCTCTTCCTTTTTCCATGATCCAGTGGATGGTGGCAATTTGATCTCTGGCGCCTCTATCTTTTCTAAAACCTGCTTGAACATCTGGGAGTTCACGGTTAACATATTGCTGAAGCCTGGCTTGGAGAATTTTGAGCATGACTTTACTAGCGTGTGAGATGAGTGCAATTTTGTCGTAGTTTGAGCATTCTTTGGCATTGTCTTTCTTTGGGATTGGAATGAAGACTGACCTTTTCCAGTCCTGTGGCCACTGCTGAGTTTTCCAAATTTGCTGGCATATTGAGTGCAGCACTTTCACAGCATCATCTTTCAGGATTTGAAATAGCTCCACTGGAATTTCATCATCTCCACTAGCTTTGTTCGTATTGATGCTTTCTAAGGCCCACTTGACTTCACATTCCAAGATGTCTGGTCATCTTGTCTAGGTCAGTGATCACGCCATCGTGATTATCTTGGTCGTGAAGATCTTTTTTGTACAGTTCTTCTGGGTATTCTTGCCACCTCTTCTTAATATCTTCTGCTTCTGTTAGGTCCATACCATTTCTGTCCTTTATCGAGCCCATCTTTGCATGAAATGTTCCCTTGGTATCTCTAGTTTTCTTGAAGAGATCTCTTGTCTTTCCTATTCTGTTGTTTTCCTCTATTTCTTTGCATTGATTGCTGAGGAAGGCTTTCTTATCTCTCCTTGCTATTCTTTGGAACTCTGCATTCAGATGCTTATATCTTTCTTTTCTCCCTTGCTTTTTACTTCTCTTCTTTTCACAGCTATTTTTAAGGCCTCCTCAGACAGCCATTTTGCTTTTTTTGCATTTCTTTTCCATGGGAATGGTCTTGGTTCCTGTCTCCTGTACAATTTCAGGAACCTCCGTCCAGAGTTCATCAGGCACTCTATCAGATCTAGTCCCTTAAATCTATTTCTCACTTCCACTGTATAATCATAAGGGATTTGATTTAGGTCATACCTGAATGGTCTAGTGGTTTTCCTTAGCCTTTTTCTAAGAGAATGGATTAGATCACTTAATATGAAAATATAGATGGAAAACAAGTAAGCACATTCCATGATGAACTCTTAGGATTTAGATTTAGAAGAAGTTTATTCAACAATAGGAAGGAGTGGCATAAAGAACAGTTAAAGTGTTAGTCACTCAGTCATGCCCGACTCTTTGTGATCCTGTTAATTGCAGTCCTCCAGATTCCTCTGTCCATGGGATTTTCCATGCAGGAACACTGGAGTGGGTAGCCATTTGCTTCTCCAGGGGGTCTTCCTAACCCAGGGATGGAACTTGGGTCTCCTGCATTGCAGGCATTGCAGGTGGTTTCTTTACCATCTGAGCCACCAGGGAAGTTAAAGGACAATTATGTGGTTAACAACCTTGACTTCTTGATAAACCTCAAGTGTAAAAGATAGTGAAATGCTGAAGTATAATGATCACAGATAGAAAATACTAACAACCTATTTTCTAAATACTAAATATGTAAAATTCATACTTTTACATAATAGTCAAACAGTATCGAAATTTATCCTTTCTCAACCCTGTGCCTTATACCCTATGCTTCCTTTATCTTGTATAATGATATTATCTAAATGGTTTTACCTTTCCCAAACTTGGTTATTTTCATAACCTATGTATCAGTAAATTAAAAAAAAAGATATTTTTCATTTACCCTCTTTTAATTTTTATTACTCCTGTGGTTCTAATGTTTGCTACCTAAAATGCTGTTCAGATCACAGTACTCTGTGCACATAGTCAACAGTTCTGAAAAGCCTACCAACTTTAATGAGCACCTTTGGCAGACTACAGTCCACAGAGTCTCAAAGAGTCGGACACAACAGAAGTGAGTCAGTATGTATGCACCACATGCTAGTTCTTTTACAGGGTGGGTTATATGTTCTTGAAATAAATAGGCAAGATTCCTGCCCTTACAAAGCTTACTTTCTAGTTGGGAAGCTTGATGCTAAGCCACTAATCAAGCATAAAATATGTTAGAGAGTAATGAGTGCTATAAAGAAAAATAAAACAAATAAATTATGAAAGAAAAGAAATGAAACATTATGTCCCTCTGTCTTTAACCGTGCATCTAGAATTTTAATGGATATCTGTATCTGCCACTTTTTTTCTCCTGCATCGTATGACAGTACTTTCTCCTGGCCTATAAACTCCAGGAGGCAGGGATTATAATTCTTCATATCCCTCCACTCTTTTTACTTTGCATATACTGAATTCAAGGGCACCATTGCTTACTAAGTCACTGGTGCTCCTGCAAGATGCCAAGAAATCTTAATTCTTATAAGATTTATAAGAATTCACTGTAAATGACCAACAGCGATTAAAATGTACATAAAATCTCTAATTTACTCATTTTTTTCTGCTATGGTTATTTGCTTCTGCTTATTCCTTAACTGCAGCCATGAAATTAAAAGACACTTGCTCCTTGGAAGAAAAGCTATGACCAACCTAGACAGCATATTAAAAAAAAAAGACTACTTTGCTAACAAAGGTCCATCTAGTCAAAACTATGGTTTTTCCTGTAGTCATATATGGATGTGAGATTTGGACTATAAAGAAAGCTGAGCGCCAAAGAATTGATGGTTTTTAACTGTGGTGTTGGAGAAGACTCTTGAGAGTCTCTTGGACTGCAAGGAGATCCAACCAGTCCATCCTAAAGGAGATCTGTCCTGGGTGTTCATTGGAAGGACTGATGTTGAAGCTGAAACTCCAATACTTTGGCCTCCTGATGCCAAGAACTAACTCATTGGAAAAGACCCTGACGCTAGGAAAGATTGAAGGTGGGAGGAGAAGGGGATGACAGAAGATGAGATGGTTGGATGGTATCACCGACTCGATGGACATGAGTTTGAGTAAGCTCCGGGAGTTGGTGATTGACAGGGAAGCCTGGCATGCTGCCGTCCATGGGGTCACAAAGAGTCAGACATAATTGAGCAACTGAACTGAACTGATTATTTAACTATGTTATATGGTCTTTATAATGTTTATAAATTAGTTAATGTTTATCAAGATAGCAAATAACACTGTATCTGCATTACCACTACTGCTTTCTGGCTAGATGGCTTATTACTTTTATCAAGAGGCTCAGTCTGCCGCCATTGGCTAAATTTAGCAAAGAAATAAATTGTGCTTATGTTTACTCTTTGATTTCTATGTATAACTGCGATATTTTCAACATATCTTTGATGACTGAAAGTCCCTAAAAGCAACAGTTTAATAAATAAATTGCAAGGTTGACAAAGTAAGTTTTAATACTGGCATTATTAACCAGTAGATCAAAGTATCTACAGGCAAACTCAGCACAAGGAGAGAGAGTCTGGTGGAATGTCCATTTTGAAAATGCTCCTCAGGATGTTGGGTATTCTCTCCTGACAACCCTAACCCCTAGACACAATCTCATTTCACAGATAATAAAGCTGAGACACAGAGTGATTATTAACTGGTGAAAGTCATATGGACAATGAAAGGCAAAGCCAAGATTAGAATTCAGGACATCTGTCTCTGTCAGGATTGTTTTCACTGTTTCTCAAATTTTTCAAACTGGGGCTCCATGAAATCTATGACATAGGGCAAGTAAGACTGAAAGCTGTCATGTTAAGCAAAGTTAAAGAGGACTACTTTGGGATTTCTTAAAATCCAAAATATGCTAATGTACATTGAGATTTTCCAAGAGAAGTGTGTAGAATTTTCAAATGTATTTGGTGAAAAAAAATTGTAACAGCAATCTTATTAACAAAGTAATACAGAAAATCATTTGGGGAAATTAAACCTGATTCCTTAATTTTTAACTTATTCTGATTTCATTAAAACACAATTATAAGAGGCCCAGGAAGTATGGTTTACATATTATAAGGACTCTTTGGACTGATTTTACTGAACTACCAAATGATGTAAGCTGTAATGCAAGCTGTACTTTCTACTTAGTGCTAGGTCATGTCCCATGAGTTCATTACCCAAATGTGATATTTTCATCACTTAACGAATATTGTTCATTATACGTAAATTTCAACACATACAAAAATAAACTGTGTTTAGTTATAAAGGATATTAATGGCATTCTATTTAAATAGATCTTAGTGAGTATTTGAAGACATCCATTGATTCCTGGAAATCAAGTTTTATTTCCATTTCATGACGAAGGCATTTTAATTCTGCATTTCTGGCAAATGTTTAAATTTTAATTTTTCCTTTGACAACAGGAATATTTGATTTCAATTGCTTTAAAATAAACTCTAAAAATCAATAACAAAGAGGACAAAGGAATTTTGAGGCTGTGATAAAAATAGGTACTAAAATGCTACTGGTTATACAGGATCTGTAGTGAATAGGTCAGCTCAGGGTCCCAGGTAAACATTTTGTTTGTGTCCTGAAGCCTTGTTTTCTGCATGCCTTATACTCTCAGTAGGGTCCTCCTACTAAACATCGGGCCACTGCACCCTATCGATCTTCTTTAAATCTCCAGAATAATAAATTTCAAGGCAACACAGCAGAAGCCGACTAAAGCCCTTTAATTACATCACTGCTGAAAGGAAATCATTGATCAATGGCATTATGGGAAAATAAACTGCCCCCCAAACCAGATCAAAGTCAATAAAATAGCTGACTAGCTGCCCCATTTGGGACTTCTGCTAGATTAGTGCTCATGGACAAGCAAAAGAGACGACTCTAACGCATGCTGCTTACTATCTTTTTGAAGTTCTCCCTGGCAGGTGTCATGCTCTGAGCATGGTTTTTGATTACTCTAATTAAATATAATATTATTAACAGATCTTCATATTGATCCTTAAAATCCCCCCTTCTAAATGAAAAATTAAAAGCCTAGAAAAAAGGGCCTCATAGGGTACCAGGTTTTAATGATTTTACTCCATCAATTTTCTTCATGGCATATTATTCTAATATTTATCAATATCAAGGTACCAATTAGCTTGAGAATTTTAAATAATATGTATTAGGTAAGTTCTTTTCCATTTATATGAAGTTACATTCCTTGGTTAAAGTTTAAATAATTTTTCCTAATAAATGCTGCTAACTGTGCTGGTCACTATTCTTTACTTATAGTATTATTTAAATACATTGTCTAAGAGATAATGCAATATGACAAACAGTTCATTTCTCTCAGTTTAGTTTGGAAAACTGTGAAAACATTTTAAGAAAATATCTTTATAACAGCTTATAAACATCTGTTTATAGTTTCTAAATAGGCAAGCTTATTGAAATATTTAAAATCCTCTTAATCCTACACATTCACATTTCAAAATGTCTTCTACTTGATAAAAAAAAATCTACGAACAAATCTGAAAGCCTCATCCCTTTTCAAAAAAGAGAAAGTATAAATGTATAACATGTAAATATAAATTTATTGGCACTTAAATTTTCATGTACAACTTCAGCATTATATAATAATAAAACATAATTTCATCTTTAAAGTACATTTGAGAATTTTGAGAATAATGTAAATTTAAGAACACATAAAGAGAAACTGAAAATATCAGTACAATGACTCATTTATGGGTATTACTTCAGCCACTCGACCCAGGAAAAGCTAATAGCCATGCCTTCTTCCCATTCTACATTTCTTCTTATTCACTCACTATTCCCTCAGGTGGTTCTCTTTGCTAATGCCCAAATGGCATCAACCTGTTGTTTAGCATGTCTATGAAAAGGCTAGCCTGCTGGCTAATTTACCAAGGGATTAAAGCCCTGAAACCACTTCAATCTGCTACTTTGTTTCCATGTAAAAGCCTTACCCATGACACCAGTTCCCTCATGTTAAAATTGAAAATCTCTTCAAAAGCAAGAAAAATTCAATGTAAGAACTGTTTAAGAGAGAAATTGTCAAAAATAATATTCTGCACCAGTAAACAGTTCTATGAAACTATTCTGTTGTCAAGTCCTGTATTATATATTAAAAAGAATTTCAGGTGTTAAATGTTTACCATTTCATAAAATTAAGCAAATTAACACAGGTACCAACAGTGGTAGGGGGTGGAGGGTTTGGGAGATCATAAAGACTAATGTTAAACTATATGTAGATATGGTTCATCAACATAGCATAACATTGAATTAAAATTCATATTTGTGTGCATTTTGTTGAAAGACAAAACATTATGGTAACTGCATTGATTCACACTAGAAGATGGAGGAACCCTCTGAGTTCCTAGTTTTAATAATAATAAAGACCTAAAGATTCACTATTCTCATAAAATTGATAGGTACATATAGCAATTTATCTCTACAAAAAATCTGCTAGCTCTATTATTTTTTAAAATAGAATAAACTTTAAGTTGATAGATTTTATGCAGAAAACATTTATTTTTGTCATACTTGTTTAATCATTTATAAAATAGTAATAATCACAGTGATATCTTTAATGACTTCTTTACTCCACAAAACCTATTACAACAGCACAAAATCTGTGCTACATGTTACCAATAAAATACTGAAAAAAACTTAATATTTTTAAGGTATATTCATTACCCAAGTCATTTGAGTGACAGTATGTTGAACAAACTGTAAAATTGTAGTGAACCTATATTTACTTCTTATTAAAAATAAATGATTAAAACACAAACACATATTCATTACATCCTTACTATACTTTAATCACATTTACCAATAACTTCAGGATTATCAGAATTAAGGTAAAACTGTGTATTAAAGAGGATAAGTTTCCATTTTAAGGTAATCTCCGTTTTCTCTAAAAACTTTTGCCCAGGTCAGCTGAAAACAAAATTTAATAAATTTACTAGACGAACCATTATTTCACAATATTTCACTAACGTTTATTTACTATAATCCTGAGAAGTGAGGGAGGAAAAAAGCATAATGACAAAACAGTTAACCGGGTAAAAGCTAAAGTATGAAGTAGTTTATAGCATGTACAAGTGACCTTGATTAGACCATTCAAGGGGGAAGACAAATATCATTGTTTCTCTCTTCATTTCTTTACTATCATGACTAGTGTTCCTTGCACCTATTGGTGCCAACAGCACAGATTTGCTGGAATGAAAAACAATGCCAGGGATGGACGTGTCAGTGCCAAAGGCTTAAGAGAAAACGAATGTGCTCTAAGTTAGGATCTGTGCGATATTCAAATTCAAACTACTTCACATAAGGATAGGACATTCAAGGTCCCATTTAAATCACAATTTTATTATAGTGACAAATATGAAATTCTGACTGCCAATAAAAATACTGAATTTGATGCACTTCTGTGCAAAATTCATGGCCTTGAAAGATATTCTGCAAGCTGTCACCCCCAAGGACCATAACGGATTTGTCTTTAAAGAGAAATGTTTATAGAGTACAAGTTACCAAATATATTTTATGTAAGATTTCACATTTTAAATCAAGAAATGTAAATTATTTTTCTTAGTTGACATTTATTGATGAAATTCACATTAAGTAGAATTTTGAGACACTCCTTAATCAAGTTCTATAATAATGAAATATATTTTACTATTCCTTTTCTATCAAAACTAATGTAAATGTCTTTCTTATAATTCATACCATGGATTGGTACGTTAGATTTTATAAGGTTCATACTAAAAATCATTAAAAAAAATCTCTTACTAAATTTCTCATAAAAATATAAACACATATATTAATAAGCAATACTAGTAAAAATTTCAATTTAGCCTTTAAGCAACAGATAAAATAATTTACTGATTTTATTTTAAATAGTCAAGCAAAAATATCACCAGAAAAACAAGGTGATTTTCTAAACTTATATCCTTGTTGGGGTATATTTCCTAAAAACAGAATTTTTAAGGCATAAAACAACTGCTAAATTTTACTTCTGAGTAAAATAAAGTTTGAAGTAAACTGATATATTATTGGGCACATCTTTCTTCACAAAGTACCCACATTTTTCCCTTAACTTACTTTAAAAAAATTGAGAATAAACTGTATCATCAAGAATAATTTCCACCAACCCCTATAATTCACCTAAACCAGACTTGTTTCTATGTCTCTAAAAAAGGAAGCAAGACACTGGATGCAAAGCTTCAACAAACTATTATTACACACTTTTCTAGTCCATTAAAAGAAAGTAATTTAATCAGTTTATAGTTTCTCAGGAAAATCTCATTCAGAGAAATTTTATTGCCAGCTATCTAAATAGTAAATACCTATTATCCTCGCAAAATGAGTTTTTGCTTGCCAAGGGCAAACCCATTGCTGTTATTGTAGAGCTCTGTCAGAGAAACAAGAAGTTAAAAAGGTTATAAAGATACCATTAATGTCACGGGACTGTCTTGTCAGGACTCAAAAATGCTTAGTAATTGAGGGTTTTATTCAAAGTGTATTAGCACCCATACAAACAGCACAGTTAATATGATGTTTTAGGCTTTATTTTGTTATAGCCCAGCAAAATCACCTACAAACAGCTCAATACTGTAAATGTATCTGCAAGAAGGCACAACTAATTTTATCATTTAGTTCTAGCTTGCGACTTTGAAGAAAATGTCAAAAAACATACACAAAGCTTAAAGACAAGTCTAGATCCAGCCAATGAGAATAATCAAAAAAGGTATAAATGATAACTAATTGGTCCTGACATCATGTGCCTTTGATAGAAGTATGAAGATAATAAGCAAAGGGCAAATGTTCTTTAACTTAATTTAAAAAGAAACTGTTATTACAACTTAGCTTATATTAGTGTTCATTAATATACAAAATTAACAAATTTGTATACTGAAACAAAAGGCAATAAGAAGCCTAAATATTTCTACTTCTATCATTTAACTTGTTAATCCATTAATGATTTATAGAAATAAGATGATAATCCTTGCTCATTTTCTGATTTTGGGAGCTTTGGGTTCATTACATAGAAAAGAAATGAAAGTGTTAGTTGCTCAATTGTGTTAACTCTTTGTGATCCCATGGACTGTAGTCTGTCAGGTTCCTCCATCCATGGAATTCTCCAGGCAAGAACACTGCAGTGGACTGTCATGTCCTTTTTCAGGGATCAAACCTCAGACTCTCGCAACATAGGGAGATTCTTTCCATCTGAGCCACCAGGGAAGCTCCAATTACATAGAAAATATTTTACTAAAACATTTTAAATTTAGGAAGACACAATATAACTTTTAAAGTTATTCACTTTAAATTGTTAAAGTCAGCTTTAACAATTATGTAAATAATGAACATTAAAGAAATGTTCATTAAACAATGAACATAAAAGAAAACATTAAGATTTACTTCCTTTAAATTTTTGAACATCACTTGTACTGTACTTATACTTCCTTTTCAAATCACTGTCAGTTATAAATACGGATATACAAAGTTTACACAAAAGTAGCTTAATGAAGGATTAGTGTTTTAATAGCCACTGATATTTGCTTTCAATAAATCAAATGTCAGCAGAGCAGCAGAGAGAAAAAAAAGCTCTCAGTAAGATGTTTTTTGACTGGGGAGGAAATTGGGTGGTTACACTTTAAGGACAGTATATATCAAGTGATTGAAGGAGGCTTAGAAACAATTAAGGTATACCCACAGTTATTAATACTCAAGGTATAGGTTCCACTAACCCAAATATGGCTGCTGGGGAATTCTTTTCAGCTCTCAAAGGCCAGCTCTCACATCAACTCCTCCATTTTTCCTAGACTATTCTTACTATTCCTTTTCCTCAGCATTTTGTATAAAATTCCACTGTTACACTTAGTACAGACAGAGAATGTGAACTGTTCATTTACATATACTAAGCACCTGTCATATTATCTACATATTTAGTAAGAGTTCAAAAATGCTCATTAAATTGGCAATTAAGTCATGATCCTACCTGAACTGAAATTCAAGATGATTTGTTTCTGTCAACTGGACCTTGTCAAATAGTTTTCAGTGGATCTCCATACATCTTTTTTTTTAAATTTATTTCTTTATTGAAGGATAATTGCTTTACAGAATTTTGTTGTTTTCTGTCAAACTTCAACATGAGTCAGCCACAGGTACACATAAATCCCCTCCCTTTTGAGCCTCTTTCTCATCTCCCTTCCCATCCCACCCATCTAGGTTGATACAGAGCCCCTGCTTGAGTTTCCTGAGCCATACAGCAAATTCTCGTTTGCTATCTATTTTACATATGCTAACATAAGTTTCCATGTTACTCTTTCCATACATCTCACTCTCTCCTCCTCTCTCCCCATGTCCATAAGTTTATTTTCTATGTCTGTTTCCCCACTGCTGCGCTGTAAATAATTTCTTCAGTACCATTCTTCTAGATTCTGTATATATTTGTTAGTATACGATATTTATCTTTCTCTTTCTGACTCACTTCACTCTGCATAATAGGTTCTAGGCTCATCTACCTCATCAGAACTGACTCAAATGCATTCCTTTTTATGGCTGAGTAATATTACATTGTGTATATTTACTTCAACTTTATCCATTCATCTGTGGATGGACATGTAGGTTGCTTCCATGTTCTAGCTGTTGTAAAGAGTGCTGCAGTGAACAATGGGACACATGTGTCTTTTTCAACCCTGGTTTCCTCAGGGTATATGCCTAGAAGTGGGATTGCTGGGTCATATGGTGGTTTTATTTCTAGGTTTCTAAAGAATCTCCATACCCTGTTCCATAGTGGCTGTATCAATTTACATTCCCACCAACAGAGCAAGAGTATTCCCTTTTCTCCACACCCAACCCGGTATTTATTGTTTGTAGACTTTTTGATGATGCCCATTCTGACTGGTTTGAGGTGATTTCTCATTGTGGTTTTGATTTGCATTGACACGACTGAAGTGACTTAGCAGCAGAATAATGAGTGATGTTGAGCATCTTTTCATGTGTTTGTTAGCCATCTGTATGTCTTCTTTGTAGAAATGTCTGTTTAGGTCTTTTTCCCACTTTTTGATTAGGTTGTTTGTTTTCCTGGTATTGAGTTGTATGAGCTGCCTGTATATTTTGGAAATTAATCCTTTGTCAGTTGTTTCATTTGCTATTATTTTCTGCCATTCCGAGGTTGTCTTTTCACCTTGCTTATAATTTCCTTTGCTGTGCAAAAGCTTTTAAGTTTAATCAGGTCCCACTTGTTTACTTTGATTTTTATTTCCATTACTCTAGGAGGTGGGTCATAGAAGATCTTGCTTTGATTTATGTCATCGAGTATTCTGCCTATGTTTTCCTCTAAGAGTTCCACACATCTTTTCATTATATATAATCATTAAACATCTTCTGAGTTGACTCACTGGAAAAGACTCTGATGCTTGGAGGGATTGGGGGCGGGAGGAGAAGGGGATGACAGAGAATGAGATGGCTGGATGGCACCACCGACTCGATGGACATGAGTTTGAGTGAACTCTGGGAGTTGGTGATGGACAGGGAGGCCTGGCGTGCTGTGATTCATGGGGTTGCAAAGACTCGGACACGACTGAGGGACTGAACTGAACTGAACTGATGTCACATCTTACACATTAAGTATATTACTTGATGGAAAATATAAAGTGATTCAGAAATGCTTCTGGAATCTATACACTTAGATAAGTTTATAAAATGACTTAGTTGCTAACAGGAAAAGCAGTTACTGATACTGATCTTCAGTTCAGTTCAGTCGCTCAGTCGTGTCCGACTCTTTGAGACCCCATGAATCACAGCACGCCAGGCCTCCCTGTCCATCACCAACTCCCGGAGTTCACTCAAACTCATGTCCATCGAGTTGGTGATGCCATCCAGCCATCTCATTCTCTGTCGACCCCTTCTCCTCCTGCCCCCAATCCTTCCCAGCATCAGAGTCTTTTCCAGTGAGTCAACTCGTCGTGTGAGGTGGCCAAAGTATTGGAGCTTCAGCTTTAGCATCAGTCCTTCCAACGAACACCCAGGACTGATCTCCTTTAGAATGGACTGGTTGGATCTCCTCGCAGTCCAAGGGACTCTCAAGAGTCTTCTCCAGCACCAAAGTTCAAAAGCATCAATTCTTCGACGATCAGCTTTCTTCACAGTCCAACTCTCACATCCATACATGACCACGGGAAAAACCATAGCCTTGACTAGATGGACCTTTGTTGGCAAAGTAATGTCTCTGCTTTTTAACATACTGATCTTAAAGTAGCACAAATTATCAATCCTTAAGTTTAAGAAGTAAAAGAGACTACTCAGAAATGCAGATACTTAGCTACTTTCTTTTAGTTCTCATGCAATATAATTTTCACCCTGACTTTCTTTTTTTTTTTTCCATAGTAAGTCATAAGTAAATAAATGAAGGAAGAAAAAAGCAAAGGCAGACAGAAATGGTGAGTGAAGCTGATTTATGGTACCAGCCTGGAAAAACAGATTTCACTACCAGTGGGATGGGTACCAGAATGCTGGAAGAAACAAGCAAAAGGTTCTTTATCTAATGATATTGCCTTCCTCTGGAACTATAATGAGAGAAATCATGAGATATCTTTGCTAATTATATGATTCTATGGTACACTTTTATGAAGGTAAATTCTACTATTTGCTGGCAAGTCTGATAGACTATCTCTTTGGGGTTCCATCATTTAGATTAAGACATGCTTTATTAATGTTTTCTCTGTACCTTATTATCCCATTTCTGAAGGAAGACTATTTGATTAATTTTATTAAATTCCAAAACAGTACTTGTCTAATGGAGAAAAATAAAAAATACAGAAATCTACAAAGTAAAATCTGAATGTTTCTACCCTTCTTACTCCCATTTCACAGTACATTAATTGGTCCATAGCTTGACTTGAGAGGAGGCAATGTTACACAACAGGTAAGAACAGACTCTAGAGTCAGATGTTTACCACAATTTTCCTCACTGATGAAAATGTACTACATATCTGTGCTGCCCAGATAAGACAGCTTCTAGCCACATGTGTTTATCATGCACTTGAAATCTGGCTAGTGTGAATGAGAAACTGAATTTTTAATCTCATACTCTTCTAATTTAATGTAAATGTAAATAGCTACACATTGTCATCCTAGCTCTAGGTCCCTTACCAGCTCTGTGACCTCAGACAACTAACCTAGCACCTCTATGCCTCAGTTCTCCCTTCTTTGAAATGGGAATAATACTAATATTTACCATGGACTGTAGCCCACCAGGCTCCTCTGTCCATGAGATTCTCCAGGAAAGATACTAGAGTGGTTGCTGTGCCCTCCTCCAGGGGATCTCCCCAACCCAGGGATTGAACCTAAGTCTCTTGTCTACCTGCATTGGCAGGTGGGTACTGGGAAGCCCCATAAAATGGTAGTAAGGGTTAAATTACACAATACTTGAAAAGATTCTAGAAGTGCCCGAGACATGGTAAACACTTTGAACCCTAAGTTCATTATGATATATGTAATTCAAATATATTTAATATGTACACCATAGGTTAATATATGTAATATTTATTTTTAAATAGAATCATACTACTGACTTATCCTGAAAATTAATATTTTAATATTAAAATTTTAATATTTTAATATTAATTTCTGTACCACAGACTCCTCCCAATGACCAAACAGGGTCCCAACCTTTACAATAATAAAATGATTAGGTTGTATGAGCAATGGTGGGAGAGTTACTATAGACTATAGTGGAGGGAAGGCTTCTCTGAGGAAGTGAGCACTTTCTTTCACCATCATATCATCTATGGCTTACTACCCACAGAAGAGTCTCACACTCTCCATAAGTTTTACTGCATCCTGTGGACATACGTTGCCCTGAGAGCTGAATACTCCCTCATACTGCCCATCTCTTATCAACTCCGCCTCTGTTTCTCTCATTTCCACTAGATAGCCTCACTTAATGCCTAATATTCCCTGCCCCTCCATCCCATCTCCAGTTCAAAACTACCAAACCTTATTATAAATAAACCACATTCATGAGCTTTACCTATTCTCAGTATCCATCCCATCCCAACTGTACTGTATCATGAGCCTCATCCCATCGCTGAACCTCTGATCCTTCTTAAGCTTCCCACTTTCTCTAAAATTCTTCACCAATTTCTAAATATCAACTCAACCTAATTTTTCCATCCCCTTCTGACCAATTCCACATCACAGGTAGTGACATTTAAGATGAGGTCCTTTATATAAGTCAGACATGGAAAGACCAGAGAGAGAGAGAAGTAAGATAGGAAGAGGGAAGAGATAAAAGCCAAGTTCAAGGGTTTGAAAAAGTACTGCATTTGAAGGACTGGAAGAAAGACTATGTGACTAGATCACACTAATTACAAGTGAAGAAATTACTCTTTACATTATTATTGGACTTTAAAGTTGTCTCCAATTTTCCACTATAACATATTAATACAGTGCTGTGACAAACATCCTTCTATACACATCTTTGAGACATGTTAATATTTCTATAAAATATTTTCTAGAAATAGAATGCTAGGTCATTTAAACTGTGACAGGCACTGCTAACACACTGGGAAAATTATTCACTGAATCTAGATAAAATAATTTTTCCATATCTGTATGTATGTATGTACAAACACACACATACAATCTATATACAAACAGTATAATTTGAAGATGAATTTGAGATTCAAAAAAATAATGTCACTATTTCACATAGATATATTCTATGTTATAGCTAGAAGTCAAGTTAAATAATTCTATTATTTTTCTCTTTCCAAATTCCACTATTTTCTAGATTGGGTTACTTACATTGATTAGCCTAAACATTATAAAACAAGGTATAATCAAGTTCTAGTGTGATTTTTAACAAATGAAAAGAATTGATTCAGTTGTGGATATTTCTCACTTTTATGTAAACTAGCAAATAAATTCTAGTTAGGCATACTGGAACTATAAAGATTAGAATTTGGGAATAGACAAAATAACATAATGAGTACAGAGCCAGTATGCTGCTGTGGGTAAATGCATGAGTATCACTGACCTACCCCTACCACTTGCTAAAGGTTTGACCTTTATAAACCACAATGACAGGGTTAATAATAGTACCTCTTCTATGAGGTGAGAGTGCAAATTACAGGCATTAATCTAAGTAAAGTGCTCAGTATGATGCCTAGTGTATAGAAAGTAAACACTACATTTCAGCTATTGTTGCTGTTATTTTCTTTGAGCTTTGAAATAAGTTTGCAGCAATAACGTACATGTAAACTACAGGACAAAGTGTAGGTTTCTACTGTCATGTTCTTGTGTTCTTCTGGTATCCTAAACTCAATTTTCCCATCCTACTCATACCTTGCACTGCAGGTTTGCCAGAAGGAGATTCTGGCTTCATGTTTATTACTATTGCATGTATGCAGCTAAGAGAATTGTCAGTTCTTTGCTGGAGATACATATTCTGTGAACTTGTCCTATAATACCATATTTAGTTAGGGTTGATGTCAGAGCAAAGCAGTGCTTACTACTTAAGACACAGATCTGAAAATATTACAATGTGAACATGTCTCAGACATCTGGCAATTCCAATAGCTCAGTGGAGTCCACTCATTGAAAAGAATGATCTTTCCCTTAGCATGAACAAGTATCAGATGCTTATTTCCCTGACTCACAGAAATCAAAAGAACTTGAACTTAAAAACAAAAACAAGAAAAAAAATCACCCTCTCCCCCAAGATGCAGTTTTACAATTAGCCTTTTTGTTAATTGTTTATAATGCAGAATTGGCATTTCCATGTCACACTTGGATAAAATATTAAATATTTTAATCTATTACCATAGCATTAAATTAAGTATTTTATATGGACATGGATGGTAGCTCAGATGGTAAAAAATCTGCCTGCAATGCAGGAGACTCAGGTTCGTTCCCTGGGTCAGGAAGATCCCCTGGAGATGGGAATGGCTACCCATTCAAGTATTCTTGCTTGGAGAATTCCATGGGCAGAGGAGCCTGGCGGGCTATAGTCCATACTGTTGCAAAGAGTTGGATACGACTGAGTGACTAACATTTTCACTAACTAAATAAACAAAGAACTCATATAATATTAGGAATAAAGTAGTAAGAAGTTAGTGCTTCTAATTTCTACTTCTGTTGATATGTTTAATAGTACTTCACAAAGGGTCATGATACCCATGTTAAAACACAATGGTTAACTCTTGCTCCTTAGAAGAAAACCTATGACCAACCTAGAGAGCATATTAAAAAGCAGAGACATTACTTTGCTGATAAAGGTCCATCTAGTCAAAGCTATGGTTTTTCCAGTAGTCATGTATGGATGTGAGAGATGAACTATAAAGAAAGCTGAGTGCCAAGAATTGATGCTTTTGAACTGTGGTGTTGGAGAAGACTCTCGCAAGACCCTTGGACAGCAAGGAGATCCAACCAGTCAATCCTAAAGAAAATCAGTCCTGAATATTCATTGGAAGGACTGATGCTGAAGCTCCAATACTTTGGCCACCTGATGCGAAGAACTGACTCACTGGAAAAGACGCTGATGCTGGGAAAGACTGAAGGGGACAACAGAGGATGAGATGGCTGGATGGCATCACTGACTCAATGGACATGAGTTTCAGTAAACTCCAGTAATTGGTGATGGACAGGGAGGCCTGGCATGCTGCAGTCCATGGGGTCGCACAGTCGGACACAACTGAACTGACTGAATTCTAATAAATAACTGCTCAGAGTATACAGAAGAAGATCTAGCTGGACCAAAACCTTCCTTTTAATCACAGCTGTAAAGGTTTTTCTTTTTAACTAGTGAATAGAAGCAATGACTGATATCAGATCCACTATATATAAACACGCTATATATAAACTATATATGAATATCCACTATATATATTATATATATATATAATATGCTATATAGGTATTCAGAGTACATTTTAATTAGTTTTTATTCTAGAAGGTGAGCTTAGTCACTCTCTATGCAGTTTTTTGCCATCTTCAACCTAAGGGACACTTCCACAGTATTGTTTGCTTCAGTTAAAAGAATGAGCAGATATTACTTTACTAAGGAAATTTCAAGGTTCTCTAGATGAGCAAATCAGGAAAGCAGCACCTCTTTCAGAATTCTGGCATGTAAGGCTTATTTCTAAGTGTGCTTTATATTATAAACAATTCCTAATTCACATTTTATTTATAATTCTATGGATTTGTCTTCAGTGACCCCGCTAAAACTATCTAAAACTAGTATCTTTGAAATGTCAAAGCTTCATTTTGACTCATTTTACCTGCAAAATATTTTTAAAATAAGCCAAAGTGCCACTCTTCTTATTTTTCTTGCTTCTTCCCAGCTATGGATTAGGCCTGGGCACATGCAGATTTCCTACACTGACACCTATTCCCTTACTGGTCTCAGAGTGACCCAATTTTAAGTTTTCATTTGTCAGTTATAAAATCCCTGAGAACCGAGAGACAGCTCTTCACAAGGGAAGACTTAATTTCAGCTAACAGAAAATATATAAACAAAAGGGATCCAAGTACTTCAAGAAAAAGGTTCTTATTCTTCTTCACAATTTCGATTTTAATTAGGTCCCATTTGTTTATTTTTGCTTTATTTCCAATATTCTGGGAGGTGAGTCATGGAGAATCCTGCTGTGATTTATGTCGGAGAGTGTTTTGCCTACGTTCTCCTCTAGGAGTTTTATAGTTTCTGGTCTTTTAGTACAAGTTGGAGTATAGAAAGCCAAGGATATCTTTTATTTCTCCTGGCATTTTGTAGATATTTTCTGCATGATACATTCAACTCCTCATGAAGAATGCTCCCCTGCTACAAGCTCTGAGGTGAGAAAAAACACAAGGCCAGAAGGAGATAAGACATGGTTCTTCTATGTCATTTTCATGAATCCCAATTATAAATCATTATATTTAATTAACTTGGCTCCAAAAATCGCTGCAGAAGGTGACTGCAGTCATGAAATTAAAAGATGCATACTCGTTGGAAGTAAAGCTATGACAAACCTAAACAGCATATTAAAAAGCAGAGACATTACTGCTGACAAAGGTCCATATAGCCAAAACTATGTTTTTTCCAGTAGTTACGCACGGATGTGAGAGTTGGACCATAAAGAAGGCTGAGTGCCAAAGAACCAATGCTTTCAAACTGTCATGCTGGACAAAACTCTTGAGAGTCCCTTCGACAGCAAAGCGATCAAACCAGTCAATGCTAAAGGAAATCAACCCTGAATATTCATGGAAAGGACTAATGCTGAAGCTCCAATCCTCAGGCCACCTGATGCGAACAGCCAACTCATTGGAAAAGACCCTGATACTGGGAAAAACTGAGGGCAAGAGGAGAAGGGGGTGACAGAGGATGAGATGACTGGATGGCATACCGACTCAATGGACATGAGTTTGAGCAAGCTCTGGGATATAGTAAAGGACAGAGAAGCCTGGTGGCTGCAGTTCATGGGGTTGCAGAGTTGGATGTGACTTAGCACCTAAACAACAACAAACAACAACATAATGCCAAACTACTAAAAAGGTAGATGGAACAGAATTAAAGGAATAATTGCTTAAAATGTACAAAAGAACAAAAAAATTTAAAAAGATATAGCTCCTCTTAAGGATAGAGAGACGGGAACAGAGAATAAAGAACAATTCTAAAAAATAAATACAGCACTGATATTATCAAAGAGTATATTATAAACTCGTAACATTAATAATTTATTATTTCTGTCTCTTATGTAATAATAACCCTTTATATTTAACTTTCATGTAGCTATACAGAGGAAGTATGCAACTGTAATTTGCATTTCAAAGATAGATTTCTACTACTACACACAAAAAATTTACCAACTTTGAAGAATTACTGGATATATTTAATATTGCAAGCAAAAGAAAAAGAATGAGTCATTTATTAAGTATTACTGAATATTCAGTAGCCTGTGTTTATTTTTTAAGACTGTGGTGGTGTACAGGCATCAAAATTACAATGGACACAAACCCACCATCAATAAATTTCACTCGCAGGAAAAAATTTTAATAAATTAAAATCAGATTTTTTTTTGATGAATACTACTCATGACTGACTTTTAATGATCCTCTCTATCTCTCAGTTTCCTTATCTGTACTCTGGGCACAATAATATTGTTCTATTTACTTCACAAGATTATTGCAGGATAAATTATACATCGAGTTGTTAGTACAATACATAGTAAATTTTAAGTGTTTAATAAAATAGCTACTACAAAAAGCCATACTTGTTAATACTATCATTACACTTAGGTCATATATTATAAATTTGACATTGTTTTGGCTTGTTATTTTAAGACATTTTTTATTGCTATATAAAAAGTCACTGCCTCAACACGGACACTTGCTCTTACTTCAACTTTGGTTGTCCTATTTCTCCCATTTGGATCAGGCTCAGGCCTGGTCCAAGACCACCAGCACGGACTAAACTGTGCTTGGTAAACCTGGCTCTAGCCAGGCTCCACTTTATTGGACTCACTTTTATAGCTTTCCATTTACTATACTTCCATGAAAGGTCTCTAGTATAGTATTCCCCTATTGGCCCCATTAATCATCTGGCCCTGGGCAGATTAAGGGCACTTAATTTGGCCTGCCCAACACTCTCTCAACTGTCACATCATGGAAGGTTTCAAAGATAGGAAAATCTCTCTGCTTCTGCATGGGCCCTGAAATTATCACCCAATAGCCACTTCTCTGAGTTAAGACACAGCAAGACTACTACTCAAATTTGTTATCTGAAGAAATTTTGCCTAAGTGTATTTAGTCAGATCAGATCAAGATTTTTTCCCATAAGGAAACAAATGAAGGTCTAGAACTGTGTGGTTCACAGTGGGTGCAGTTACTACCCCTATACAGCACTTTGGAAATTCGTGATGATGTTTTTATTTACTTTCTATTTTTTTCAGCACTGAACGAGCACCAACTTTCATTTACATTTCACCATTATTTTCTTCTGAGGTGTGATTCAACTCCAGCTATCAGTAAACTAGAATCAGTGCCTGATTCAGTACCTAGTTATTTGAAATTAAGACTCCTGAAACTCCCTGTTACAGCCACTGCAAACACCAAACACAAGGGGGTGACAATCAGATGGCGGGATGAAGGAAATGATCCCTTAGTTCTTCTGGGCTTTGCAAAGGAGGATCAAGTCAGCAATTTCCAAATAACCCTGGGGATACAGAATGCATGGTTCAGCACAACTCTTCCTCCTTCAAGGGCCACTTCCTTAAGTGCCTACACTGCAGGGGTATGCTGCAGATTTTCAATTTCTTCTTTGTACTCTCCCTTCAAGTGTAAAATAGCAGCCTGGTATTCTGCTTAAAGTACTTCAATCCCAATTTTTCTTCTGTGTCTTGTTTTTGAGAGTGGCCAGACTGCTTGGAGTCAGCCAAGAGTTCTATCATCCTGCTCAGTGAGGTTGTGGTCAGGCTTCTTCCTGAACAGCATCTTCCACATGCTTATTTTCCATGTCTTCAAAATGGAGTTATGAGGTCAAATCAAAGACAAAGCCAGAGACTTCCTTAGGCATCTCCTTTGATTTCCGTTTTGTGGCACTTTCTTTGCCTTCTTGGTGTGGTCTCTGATGATGTTCAAATGGCATTAAGTAGGCACAGGTTAAGGATTTTAGAGTTCTTACACTGCTCTAGAAGGAATTGTCCCACGTCCCACATGACTTTTGAATGCCCTATCAGACGTACATGTAGGTGAAATTCTTTTTTTTTTTAATAAAATTATTTGAACTTGGATCTAATCATATATAAACAAAAAGTTGGGTTTGTTTGATATGGTTTAACTCATGCTGAATCTTCCATGATGCAACTATTGAGATCGAAAGAATATTATGCTTTTCTTTGTTCAAAACTTTACTGAATACCATTGTACACCATTTCAGATTACTTGCCAAGGGCAGTGTCACATATGGGAGGAGTTGCCATGATATAATATGTATATTAAACTGCATTTATAGGTATGCCATTCCTTTATGTGTGAGTGTGTGCATACATATATGTGTGTATATATAATGTACATCTATATGTATGAACATGTGCAACCTATTTTAAAATGTCAAATACAAAGAAAAAGCTTTCAATATTTAGTTGAATATTTGAAATTGGGTTTTATAGTTTTGTCCACAATCAGTTATCAGTGCACTTTTATGCACCATTTTTTTTCTAATGGAGCAATCAGACTGTTAAATTAAAACATTACAAAGACATACTAATATTTCATACTAATGTTCACCTGAACACTCTGCTCTTCCATTTCCCCATGTTTTTAATTTCCAATATCATTAAAATTATTAAATACAAACTTATCTATTATACACACTTGCTATAAATGACTTCTTTATGTGTTCTATCATAGTTGTACCCAAGCTGTAAACAAATTGAAATACTTTATTATAAATTAGTTTCCTTTTATGTCTCCCTTATATTAGTGAGGAAATTATATTGATTTTTAAGAATTGTGTGTGAAGGTAAGTTATATTCTCTATAAACTTCATTTCAGGAAAGAAATGGGGGTACTACTGAATATTTGTCATAAAAGAGACCAGTACATCTTACAGAGTTGAGAACCACAGACATCTAAAGGAGTGATACTAACCTCCTTTCCTATTCTTAAGTTAATAATCACTCAGCACATTAAGTCTTTGTTCATAACTGTGTAACATTGGCAAAGTTACTTTATTTCTCTGGGCTACTGTTTCCTCATCTGTAAAATGGGGATAATAATATCCATTCATAGGGCTGATTTCAAGGTTAAATGCATATATATATATATATATATATATATATATATAATATCTACAAGAGTGCTTAGCACATAATAACTGTTCAACAAGGATTAGGTATTATTTTTGTTGTTATATTCTAGACCTAGAATGTTCCATTTTTGCTTTCTTAATAAAAAAAAAAAACCCACTCATATGAAGACACTGATCAGTGGGAAAAGATGTAGGAAATGCAGACATGGCTTCTTTTCCTAAAGAAGTGAGAACTTTAGAAAAACATACAATTGGTGGAAGAGTGATATACATTTCTGATCAATATGGAAATCTGTACTGGATGAAATGTTTAGGAAATTATGGGGGGTAGGGGGCAACATTATCCTTTAATACCAATATATCAGTACTTGGATTTATTCTTCTCTGAGTTCCCCAGTTACAACTTATCATTCTTAATATAACCCTTTGTCCTTACCCAAAATTTGTACTATAACTCTGGCTTGTAAAATAGTTTCATCTATATCTCTTCCTTCAATTTGGCTATAAACTTCAAGGGTAAGAATCATATTGAAGACAAATTTTATTTCCCATAATGCCTGGCAAATTGTCAAAATATATCTAACATGTATTACTGGGTCTTATGTATATTGCTGCTTTTAATCAATGAGACTTTGACAAGTCTGCTAACTTTTCTAAGTTTCATTTCCTCATGTTTAAAAATGAGAATATTAACATTTGAACTCCTATTTCCTTCCTTCTACTTTTTTTTTTTTTCCCCAGCAGTATGGTGTGGCTTGCAGGATCTCAGTTTTCTGACCAGGGATGGAACCCAGGTCCTGGCATTGAATGCTGTAGTCCTAACCCATTAGGCCACCATGGAACTTCCTGTGCACTCCTTATTTCTTAATAGTACAGGAGAAACATGAAACAATATAAGTGATGATGTTTTGCAAACTTAACAGAATTCATAAATGTAGAGTGGCAGTACAGCTAATATATTGATGATTATTTTTCCACAAATATATTACATTTATTACATTGTTTAAGGTGATTTCATCTTGTCCAGAAATAATTTTTTAAAATAAAACAATTTATTATCAATTTTAATGAAAACCAAAGAGAAAATGAATATATGCAAAAATATTATTTTATATTAGTGTTTAATAAAATGTATCTATTTGAATAAGTAAAGGAACCTCCTTAGCAGTCAGCTAATGTCTGACAAAGTTTAACAAACTGGAATACTTTGCTGGTTATTTTTTCAATAATGACTTCATACTTATTTGGAACTTCAAGCACATTAAACAAAGTTTCTTAGCCTGCCAAAATGACAGATTATACTGCTACACATCCTGTTTTTTCATCATCATGGCTGTTTTCAATGTGTGAGTGTGTGTGTGCATACCTGTGTGAATTAGTACCTTTGAGATATCTTAAGAACCTTTAGTGATGACATACAGTCATCTGATTTTGAAAAAGCTCACTTTACAAATTAGCCAATGTATCAAAAACAAGATTTTTTAAAAAATATACATTTTTAAGATGCAAAAGGCAACAATGCTCCTTGGCCCTACAATTAAATCCTTATCTGTACCTTGATCACATGCTAAAAGACTTTCTTAACATTTCAAATGGAATTAGAATATATGAAATACATATATTTATAAATTTATTCTATAATTGTAAAGTTTTCCCCCTCATTTCATAATAGCTTAAATGATTAACAAAGATACTAAGGTAACCTATCCAGTGACAAACTATGGAATTTTAAATGAAAACACTATAGATGAATGTGGTATAGATGATTTATCTTTATAAGTTGTAGTTGGCTTAAAATATACATGTATTTTTGATAAGCTGAAGGAGCTAGCTACCTTAAGACTGTTATCACTATTGTTTGATCTGTGGGCTGTTTTCTATTTCTTACCAAGCAAAGAGTATTAACTTGATCATTAAAATGGAAAGTGTCCGTTGCTCAGTTGTGTTCAACTCTTTGCAACCCCATGGACTGTAGCCCACAAGGCTCCTCTGTACATGGGATTCTCCAGGCGAGAATACTGGAGTGAGTTGCCATTCTCTTCTTCAGGCGATCTTCCCCACCCAGGGATCAAACCCAGGTCTCCTGAATTGCAGGAGATTTACCATCTGAGCCACCAAGGAAGCCCAACTTGATTATACAGGTCCTTTTAAAGTTTCCAAATCGCTTGATCTATATTCCAGGTTAAAAATTGGAATGGTCCATAACCCAGTGTCATAGAAAAGACCCAAATGGAGGTGGGAATCTTCTCTAACTAGACAATTTTATAACTGAATGTGATTAAATAGTGCTATTTAAATATATGCTTTACAATATATATTATATATATATATATGCTATAAAATAGCTGAGCGCCGAAGAAATGATGCTTTTGAACTGCAGTGTTGGAGAAAACTCTTGAGAGTCCCTTGGACTGCAAGGAGATCCAACCAGTCCATCCTAAAGGAGATGAGTCCTGGGTGTCCATTGGAAGGACTGATGTTGAAGATGAAACCCCAAGACTTTGGCCACCTGATGTGAAGAGCTGACTCATTTGAAAAGACCCTGATACTGGGAAATATTGAAGAAAGGAGGAGAAGGGGATGACAGAGGGTGAGAGGGTGAGTTGGCATCACCAACTCAATGGGCATGAGTTTGAGTAAGCTTCGAGAGTTGGTGATGGACAGGGAGGCCTGGCATGCTGTGGTTCATGGGGTCGCAAAAAGTCGGATACAACTGAGTGACTGAACTGAACTGAACTGAAATAGTGCTAATTATCTATAGTACTCAGATAATGAGACAGGTATATCAGAAATAATCCTGATACTTTGAATGAGACATATAAAGAAGTAGATAAAGAAGCAGATATTTTCCTAATTAGATCTGGATTATAATTCAGTTTATATATTATAGGTTATCCTTAACAGTTAATCTTAGAAATTATAGAAACAATATACAAGAAAATTTTGGTTACTTCTAAAAATCTTTTATAAATATATATAATAGAATATATGTAATGTATAACAATCACAGTTCACTTTATGTGGGCCAAAAGAAATACTGAACTGGGGTGAAATACAGAAAGTTAAAAGAAAAATGAGCCCAAATTTTCTTTTTCAAAGACTTCTGTTATTCAACCAATTTAATCTCAGTATAATCTTAGATATGAAATTCCCACATTATTTCTTTTTCTGACACCATTTTTAGAGAGAGCAGTGTAATTTATGATTTTATCTTATCCCAATGCTATAAATATGACAATAGATTATTTCAGTCTACCTTGCAGCCACAACTTATCATTTCTGCATACTTTCTCAATGTTGGTGTGAAATTAAACCAAACACTATTTTTTTTTAATGGAAAAGTCACTGACAAATGTAATTTCATATGTGAGTTTGAGTTAATTGTATATTCATATAAACCAAGAAATAACATGTACATCACATGTTTTTTTCATCAAATGAAATACTTCCTAGCTTACTACTATCTGTTCAAAACATTCATTTTATTTCCACGTATTACTGTTGGCAATAAAATCATTCCTTTTTGTGATCTCCTTATGATAGGTAAATGAAAACTATCTTTTTGTGTGTGTTTGGGTGTGTATGGTCTTTGGATTGCTGCATAAAAACGATCAAATAGGAAACTTAAGGTAATTTCCAAATAAGTGACTGTTTCAGATTTTTTATATCATAAATATACACATGTTGCAAATACTCAGACAAAAGGAGGTATTCTTTCACAGCAGGATGGGGTTGCCCAATCAGTGGGAAGAGGAAGTATCTCTTTATTTCTCCTTTTTAATCCTACATTATACAGATAAAGAAAGAAAGGTCTGGGTTAATTAAATGACTAGGCTATAACAACAATGAATATTTAGAAAAACTGGGTTAGTTCCATTCAGGAAAAAGTTTAGAAGATTTGTAATTCAAATCCAAATTTCTATAATATTTCTGTAGTTAAGGAAAGAAAAAGTTTGTGATTGATAACTCCCCAGTTATAAAATGTTGTAATGATCTTCCATCCACTAAAAAATTTAATTACTTAGTTACTTCTTTTAAGACTAGAACACTGAGAAATTAATGAGAGCAGAACAAGAAAGTCACTCAAATAACCACAGTATTTTTCTAAATCTGTAAATGGACTTAAAATGTCTTTATGTTTTGTTTTCAGACAAGAAGTCTCAAGACCATTTTAATAGGTAGATATTTATAACAATGCAAAATTGATGTCCTATGAATTATGTGCACAATTCCTACTCCTGTCCCATAAAACAAATGGAAAGAACATACAAGGGATTCACCCTGCCACTACTATGAACAAAACTCAATAACATACTCAACAAAAACCTATCTCTTCTGTCTTATTGATTTTTAAAATCACACTCAGCCTACACGTTCACTTTTTTCTTTAGAAGATGATGTCAACATACACTCCTGATAAAATGTACTAACAAGCACTTTGTAGTCTATAAACATGACCTATGTATAAATATTTGTATGGTGACTACAATCCCAATTTTCAGTAATTTAATTTTTCTGTAATATTTCTAAGTATTAAAACATTTCTACTTTTCTTGGTATTATAGTTTTCCCACTATTTTTAAAAATCTAAAATGTGATTCAAGTTTTGAGATATTTTCAGAAAGTTATGTTTTCCACTGAAATCCAACAACAAAAAGTAATTTGGCCACAACAAAAACTCCTTTCTCCATCTTAAAATCCTTTAAAGGTATTAATAAGTTTCATTTCCCTGTTTTTAGGTTATTGTGTTACTAGTGAGGTAGAGTAGTATGAATTTCCTCCAGAGCCAGTGGGCTCCCCTTTATTAACAGAGGCTTCTGAAAATGTCATCTTGGAATTGAAGGGGTGACTTGGGCTTCTTAGGAAAAATGGTAATAAGAGATGTGTTGGGGGTGTCTCAGTAAGCTTGATCTACCATAACAACACACCACAGACTGGGTGGCTTAAATAAGAAGTTATTTTCTCAGAGTAATGGAGACCAGAAATCCAATATCAAGGTGCCAGCATCAAGGTTTCAATTTCTGATGTGAGCTCTCTTCCGGGGGCTGTAGTTGGGGGTTAGAGAAGAGCAAGTTCTCTGATATCTCTTCCTGTAAGAACACTAATCCCATCATGAGGGTGCCAACCTTATTACCTCATCTAAACCTAATTATCTCCCAAAGATCCCACCTCCAAATACCATTGCTTTGGGGGTTAGGATTTCACTGTATGAATTGAGGGAAACAAATTCAGTCCACAGCAAAGGGCTGAAGAGAGACAAGCACAGGCTGCAGGCCCAATTCTAGCCCTTCCCGGGATCCTGTCCATTTTTCTTCCTCCAGAGCTAGATTTCCACAGCATCCCTCCCTTTCTGGGTCAAACCCACTTTCTTAGGGTTGACCCCTCCTTCCAGATATTTTATTTTAACCTCCTTCCATTTTATTTTAACCAGGACATCCTCCCTCAATTATTCCACAGGGAAGAGACAAACTAGAAAAACCAAGAAATGTCATTCAGCCCTGGTCTTTCCTCAGGTGAAATGCATCTGAAGACAAATCAGAAATGACAGTATTTCACTTGAAGAAGAAATATCACTATTAAAACTGGCATTCCAGAACTATACAAAATAGCAATGCACATATTGTTAATGTCATCTTGTTCTACTACTCAACTACCATCTTTGTGCTACATTATTAACTATAGACACAAAGTAGGCCTTAAACCAGTGTTAGCTCATGCTCCTCTCTCTTCCCCTCCATTATATCCTGCTTCATTCCTTCATCCAACTTTGTCAAAGAGGCTCTTTGGAAATGCTTTCTGTGGAGCCAAAATCTTGGTAGTATCAAGTACTTCAGTTCAGTTCAGTCGCTCAGTCGTGTCCGACTCTTTGCGACCCCATGAATCACAGCAGGCCAGGCCTCCCTGTCCATCACCAACTCCCGGAGTTCACTCAAACTCATGTCCATCGAGTCGGTGATGCCATCCAGCCATCTCATCCTCTGTCGTCCCCTTCTCCTGCCCGCAATCCCTCCCAGCATCAGAGTCTTTTCCAGTGAGTCAACTCGTCGCAAGAGGTGGCCAAAGTATTGGAGTCTCAGCTTTAGCATCAGTCCTTCCAATGAACACCCAGGATCGATCTCCTTTAGAATGGATTGGTTGGATCTCCTTGCAGTCCAAGGGACTCTCAAGAGGCTTCTCCAGCACCACAGTTCAAAAGCATCAATTCTTCGGTGATCAGCTTTCTTTACAGTCCAACTCTCACATCCATACATGACCACGGGAAAAACCATAGCCTTGACTAGATGGACCTTTGTTGGCAAAGTAATGTCTCTGCTTTTTAACATGCTATCTAGGTTGGTCATAACTTTCCTTCCAAGGAGTAAGCGTCTTTTAATTTCATGCCTGCAATATCAAGTACTTATCTACTGTTATTAATTCCTCTAATTCTAGAAAACTGTATTAGCTCTGCAATGCATTCCAAACTAAACACAAGTCAATTTTCATGCATGTACTTAAAAATATACCTCCTAAGAGGTGAGTTTAAAAACTTGATCAGAATAAATAGGCTTTGAACAGAATACGGCAAAGGTGATGGGATGTCAGTGCCATGATTATACTTTAATATATAAGATTCCATCTTAGTAAGCCTGAATGAAAAAAAATTTTATTCAAGCAAGAAAGATTTACAGTATAGCACAGGGAACTACAGTCAATATCTTGTAATAACATATAATGGAAGATAATTTCAAAAATAATATACGTGTATATGTATAACTGAGTCACCTTGCTATGCACCTAAATAAAACATTGTAAGTCAACTATACATCAATAAAATATATATATTAAGGAAAAAAATTCTCTTACTTGTTAAAGAAATTAGCTGCCGTGATGCAAGAATCATGTGGCAAAGAACTGTGGGTTACACCCATTTGCTAAGGGCAGCCCCCAGCTGAAATTCAGCAAGAAAATGAGGACCTTAGTTATGCAACTGCAAGGAAATTAATTCTGCCAACAATCTGAATGAGCACGGAAGCAGATTCTTTTTTACTCCAGCCTCCAGATGGGGATGCAACCTGGTAAACACCCTGATTTGCAGCTTTGTGAGATGAAACAGAAGATCTAGCTAAACCCTGCACAGACTTCTGACCTGTGGGAAATGTGAGATATAACGTGTGTGCTCATTAAAGCTACAGAATTTAACACAATACTGTCTCTCTAGATATGATAATTTATAAGTATGGGCTTATATGAGCTTCACTGGGCTCACAGATGTTTACCTGGTTCACCTACACAAGAATGGTGCCTCTCGTGTCCAACTCTTGTGATCCCATGAACTGTAGCCTGCCAGGCTTCTTTGTCCATGGGATACTCCAGGCAAGAATACTGGAGTGGGTTGCCATTTCCTTCTCCAGGGAAACTTCTGACCCAGGAACTGAACCCAGAACCAATGCCTAATACTCACCCAACTAAGAATCTAACTCTAAGAAAATAAGGCTGAGAAAAACCAAGAGTTCCCTGTTTTATATGCCCAAACTCACATGCTCGTTTCCTGCATGCAACAGAGAACTTTGGTATGTATAACTAACACCAGAGCTACCTACATTCTTCAGAGGATACTCTATCTGTTTTAGGCACCATTGTAAGAATACAGCCAGAGAAAACCAAAATCCTTCCATGGGATCCCATGGAGCAGGGGTCCCCAGCCTCTGGGATCTGATCTAATACTTGATGATCCAAAGTGGAGCTAATGCAATAGCAACAGAAATGAAGTGCACAATAAATGTAATGCACTTGAATCATCCTGAAACCATCCCCGCTCCCCTCCCACCCCCATCCATGGAAAAACTTTCTAGGAAACCGGTCCCTGGTGCCAAAAGGTTGGGGACCCGGGTACAGAGCATGAAGAGAGGAGAAGCAATGGTGCTACCTCCAGAAAGCACTTGCAGTCCTGTCAAGTCAGGTAGAGGAGTCAGGTGAGGTGTCAGCTACCCAAGCAACAGGTCTAGGGTGGAGGGGTATTTGGATTTGAAGTAAATACCAAACTAATGGACCAGTGTGTAGAAGAAATTAGCTGTCAGATACACATTTAAAAAAATAAAAATCAAGTCTGAAAAAAACGGTTATAGGCTTTGGAATCAGACTGCCTAAGTCTGACTTAAAGTGGTCTGTGTGACTTCGGGGAAGTTACAGCATTTCTCTAAGCATCAGATTGTTTTACCTGTAAAATAAGGATACAATACTGCCTCTCTTAACAGAACTGTCACTATGATTAAGTGCTATTATACCTGAAAAGCACTTAACATAATGCTTTTCACAATGTGAACACTCAATACCTGCTAGTCTTATGAAAGTCCCTTAAGGTAATCCAAAGTAATGATTTTTGTTTGTACTGATGAGAATAAATGGGATTAATACAGTGCATATTCCTCTGCCACCCAAAAATATCCTAAGAGGCGGGAATATGTAACTGTCAGAATTTCTTGCTCAGTCTCCTTGTTTGGAAATTATAATAATTTATATACTTCTATTAGAGAATAGAATCTAGCATCTTAATTTCCAAAATGAGGTAAGAAGGTTGTATTTTACTTCACCACAGAACCTCTAACAAATGAAGAAAATGTTAACTTAGTGTAACCCAGGTGCACCCTCACATCTTGGCGATGGGCTGCAAACAAATCTTTCTGTGTCTTCTCTTTTCTTCATATGAAACATCAACTCAGAGGTCCCTAACATTATAAGAGGGCTAATTTCCTTCAGTTTGAAGAAACAATCATGGATCTCTACAGTTTGCATGGTAAAAAGAAAATCAGGGGAGATTTTGAGAATCCTTTTTTTCTCCACTGCTGTCATCATGTTGCTTCCACCTTCCCTACTTTAAGAGGCATATAAGTCAATGTACTCTATGACAAAGACTACTTACCCTACCTGGCTTGTAAATTCTGCTATTCCTTACTCCACCCTCAATTAAACAACAAACCCTTGGCCGTATTTGAGATTCTTGCATGTGTGCGTGCCCGACTCTTTGTGCCCCATGGATTGTAGCCCACCAGGCTCCTCTGTCCATGGGAATTCTCCAGGCAAGAATACTGGAGTGGATTGCCATTTCCTTCTCCAGGGGATCTTCCTGACCCAGGGATTGAACCCATGTCTCTTGAATCGCCTGCATTGGTAGGTGGGTTATTTACCACCTGAGCCACCAGGGAAGCCATTTGAGGTCCTCAGCTTCTTTATAACAGGGTATTGGTCATACAATATAGTTTCAAGCAGGTATCTTACCATAAGGCCCAAGTTAACAGTGGTTCGGTTGTCCTGGTCTTTTATTAAAGTGCTTTTTTTAACATGAAATTCTTGTTTTAACTCTATAAGATGTTGGTTAAACAGGGATTTGCTTTACTGACAAAACTAAAAGGTAGAATTAAATAAGTAAGGATTATATAAATTTTAAAATAAATATTTAAAATCATTAAAACTTACTTTAAGTAAAATGTTAAAAATTCATATACTTTTCCTATTTTAATTTCTTTCTTAAGAAACAAACTCTACTTTTAAAAAGTCTGAATAACAACTTAATACCTTGAAAGAGAATGATGAGGTCCACAAAGTTAGAAGATAATGAGTTGTTTCAAAGAAATATTTTTCTGAAAGCCTTCTGAGGCAAAAATATATAATTCCTTAAAATATTATCTACTCAATACCTTGTAATCACCTCTAAATCTAATGGGACATAAGCGCATTTCATCAGAGATGAAATTCTTCAATGACTGCTAAAATGAGAATAAAAAAATTATTATAATCTAGTAGTTTGGCTTGCAGCAAGCATTAATCAGAAGTCATAATAAATCCACATGCTTCTTTAGACAGCACATTAGTCAAACAGTTTTCTATGATAACGACATTGACTAATGGGCTCTGAGTTAGAAGGGTCAATCATAAACTCATCAAATGCTTCATTTAATTTCTTAATTTGGACAAACACAATTTGTTTATGGGAAAGATATCAGGTGTTCGTGAATGAATAATGGCTATGAAACCAAACTCCATTAATCAGCTCATGATTACAAATGACTTAGAGATTGTTTATTATAATTTCATTCATTTGGGTCAACAAAGAAAACATGAGCAAATGAAACCATTTGGAAAAAAATGGCACACTTATTTCTCCATATTTAATAAGGCAATGATAAATATTCTTTCAATAACTATATCAAAAGGACTTTATTACTCAGGTTGATACCATTTCTTTTCCAACTGAGTTGTTAATGCCTATGATTTATAAGGATAGGTAAGAAAAAAACAAAACACAAAAAAACAAAGTAACACACTCTTCAATGGTACTAAAGTTTTCCTCTTTATAAGACTTCTTTCTGATTCCCTAGGTAGGTAGTTACTCCCATGTTTCCACTGCATCTTGTAACATTGCCTGATAACATTGTAGGGTCTTAATATTTGCAAAACAGATGAATGGTTTTGTAGTACTAGGAATGGCAACCTACTCCAGTATTCCTGCCTGGGAAATTGCATGGACCAAGGAGCCTGGCGGGCTATAGTCGAAGGGGTCGCAAAGAGTCGGACACAACTGAGCAACATACACTCACTCATGTGCTGTTACAAGTATTGTATCTGTTTCAAAAATTTTTTTTTAAATGAAAGAATAGTTGATTTACAGTGTTGTCCCAATCTCTGCTGTACAGCAAAGTGATTCAGTTATATACATATACACTTTTTAATACTCTCTTCCATTATGATTTATCACAGGATATTCAATATAGTTTCTGGTACTATACAGGGACTGTATAGCACTATACAGGAACTGGATTGTTCCCTGTATAGTCGGACCTTTTGTTTATCCATTCTAAATATAATAGCTTGCATCTACCAATGCCAAACTCCCAGTCCATTCCCTTCCCTCCCCCACTTCTCCTTAGCAACCACAAGTCTGTTCTCTTATGTCTGAGTCTGTTTCAAAGATAGATTGATTTGTGCTGTATTCTAGATTCCATATATAAGTGATATCATAAGATACTTGACTTTCTCTTTCTGACTTACTTCACATGGTATGATAACCTCTAGTAGCGGTAAGTATTTGTTTATATGGTTCGGTGTAACACTAAACTCTGAGCTCCAAAGGGGCAGAAACAGTGTCTTAGGTCTCTTTGCATTTCCTTTGCCTAGTATAAGCCTTGGCACAACTTTTTTTCATTCAACAAATTCTAAAGAAAAGCACTATATCATATAAAATTCTGATTAAATAAATTTAGTGACAATAAAACTTGGAGGTTCTCTGTTTTTAAAGTATCCCAAAACAATCAATTAAGAAAGAAGCAATTGTTGTTTTTAAACTACTAAAAGACAGCTCTTCTCCCTTTGCGTTCTCCTTTCTTCTTCTGTTGTCATGGCACTGAGGGTGATGAGGCTTCTCATTGGGCTACCTGGGGCTGCTGACTGTTCCAGCAGCTATTAGGCACTTGCTGAATAAACTTGATTTGTCCCTTCTGATCTATTCTGTGACCACCTCCACCCTGAGCTAGCTACAAACTGCATGGGCTACACCAAATAGATTGTCTTGCCTTTCAGCTACTGTTTAGGTTTTGCTAACAGAAGACACTGGTGGTAGATCAATTAGAGGCATGAGTAAAGAGGTAAGGTTTATTTCTTGCTGACCTAGGGGATTGGACAGTGGCTGCCTTTATCTTCTGAAGGTACAACTTCTGTTGAGATGGCTCACTCATAATAAGCTGCCAAATGTTCTATGGTTGCTTTCTTCCCTTTCCCTTCTTAGGCCTAAGGCCTACAGGTGGGAAAGACTCACAGCTCTTGCTACGCCAGGAATCTTGAAGATTCTTCTTAAACCTGCCCAACCCTTTAACAGTCCCTGCATTAAACTATCTGCTTATGCCTTCGAGTGTGGCATTTATTTCCTGCTGCCACCCTAAGCAGAACACTTGCTTATCGTTGGCTCCCATGCTCCCTCCAAGAGATCTGAGGTGCAATCTATATACTATTACAATCAGTATGACACTATCAAGTTAGCTTAATATTGGCCCATCTTTTTTTTGTCCTGGGATGCTGGTCTCTACCATTATATCTCAGGTAACCCCATGGTAACTGTTTCTATTCGTGACTTAGACTTTTAATCATGTCATCAGTTCAGTTCAGTTCAGTTCAGTCGCTCAGTCGTGTCTGACTCTCCGCGACCCCATGAATCACAGCACGCCAGGCCTCCCTGTCCATCACCAACTCCCGGAGTTCACTCAAACTCATGTCCACAGAGTCGGTGATGCCATCCAGCCATCTCATTCTCCGTCGTCCCCTTCTCCTCCCGCCCCCAACCTTTCCCAGCATCAGAGTCTTTTCCAGT
The DNA here is from genome assembly GCF_049115385.1 of Moschus berezovskii. Lineage (NCBI taxonomy): Eukaryota > Metazoa > Chordata > Mammalia > Artiodactyla > Moschidae > Moschus > Moschus berezovskii. The sequence goes on from NC_142460.1 coordinate 132,092,588, forward strand.
GAGTCAACTCGTTGCATGAGGTGGCCAAAGTATTGCAGTTTCAGCTTTAGCATCAGTCCCTCCAATGAACATCCAGGATTGATCTCCTTTAGAATGGACTGGTTGGATCTCCTTGCAGAATAAGGGACTCTCAAGAGTCTTCTCCAACACCACAGTTCAAAAGCATCGATTCTTCGGCGATCAGCTTTCTTCACAGTCCAACTCTCACATCCATACATGACCACGGGAAAAACCATTGCCTTGACTAGACGGACCTTGGTTGGCAAAGTAATGTCTCTGCTTTTTAATATACTATCAAGGCTGGTCATAACTTTCCTTCCAAGGAGCAAGCGTCTTTTAATTTCATGGCTGCAATCAGCATCTGCAGTGATTTTGGAGCCCAAAAAAACAAAGTCTGACACTGTTTCCACTGTTTTTCCATCTATTTCCCATGAAGTGATGGGACCAGATGCCATGATCTTTGTTTTCTGAATGTTGAGCTTCAAGCCATCCTTTTCACTCTCCTCTTTCACTTTCATCAAGAGGCCTTTGAGTTCCTCTTCACTTTCTGCCATAAGGGTGGTGTCATCTGCATATCTGAGGTTATTGATATTTCTCCCGGCAATCTTGATTCCAGCTTGTGCTTCTTCCAGCCCAGCGTTCCTCATGATGTACTCTGCATATAAGTTAAACATGTCATACTGATGGGCTAATGAAGAAAGATTCTGAATGTCTTACCTACTTCTGATTCTATCATTTCAGCTCTCACTTCTGACCTGTTGAGTCCCAAGTTTCCAGATTTGGGAAAATAAAACATTTTTATTCATATAAAATTAAAATTCCTAACAAGTAAAAGACTATAATGAGTAGGCTACTTCATAAAGAAACTAACATATAAATAAACTAAAACTAATACTATCAGCTTAGTTTATAAATAAAATATACAGGATATAATTTACAAATACTTTTATCTAAATACTTATCAGTTATAAATATCTTTTTGCCTTTTCATACTGTTCACGGGATTCTCAAAGCAAGAATGCTGAAGTGGTTGGCCATTCCCTTCTCCAGTTTATCACGTTTTGTCAGAACTCTCCACCATGATCCGTCCATCTCAGGAGGCCCTACATGGCATGGCTCATAGTTTCACTGAGTTAGACAAGGCTGTGATCAACGTGATCCGTTTTGTTAGTTTCCTGTGATTCTGATTTTCATTTTGTCTGCACTCTGATGGATGAGGATAAGAGGCTTGTGGAAGCTTCCTGATGGGAGAGACTGGCTGTGGGGAGAACTGAGTCTTGCCCTCGTGGGCAATGCCAGGCTCACTAAATCTTTAATCCAATTTTCTGCTAATGGGAAGGGCTGTGTTCCCTCCCTGTAGGTTGGCCTGAGGTCAAAGTATGGTAGGGGTAATGACCTCCTTCAAAAAGACTTATGCCAGCATACCACAGCTCCCAGGACGGTTGTGGTCAGTGCCCCTGACTTCAAGGCAGACCACTGTCAACCCACAACTCTGCCAGAGACTCCCAGACATACACAGTCAAGTCTGGCTCAGTCTCTTGAATCAATCAATTATGTATATGCAATAATGACTGGATAAAATCTCTAGACACTGAAACAGGTGAGTTGCCTGGCTGTTAATACGCCAAGATTATGTCACACACTGATGCCAGATGGTTACATATCCTGAGGAAGATAGGAACTTCCTTTGGAACCCTCCTAGACTTAGTCCTATGTGTTTCTTCCATTGGCTGGTTCTAATTTGCATCATTTCCCTGTTAATAAATGTGACCATGAGAATAATAGCTTTCAATGACTTCTCTGAGTCTTTCTTTCTGGCGAAATATCATGAAATCAGAAAAAAACTCTGGACCTCCATTGGGATCAGAAGTCTTGAAGAGATTGGGCAGTCTGGAGGCTTGTGTCTGTAACCTCATTTTGCCTAACTGCAAAAATTTCTTTAAGCTTAAAAACAATGAAACATGAAAAAAAAGAATATAGTTAAGTAAAAGAAAAATAAAATTAGCTACAGCCACTATGAAGACAGTATGGAGGTTTACTAAAGAACTGAAAAAAGAACTACCATCAGTTCAGTTCAGTTCAGTTGCTCAGTCGTGTCTGACTCTTTGTGAACCCATGGATTGTAGCGTGCCAGGCATCCTTGTCCATCACAAACTCCCGGAGTTTACTCAAACTCATGTACATTGAGTTGGTGATGCCATCCAACCATCGCATCCTCTGGTGTCCCTTTCTCCTCTCGCCTTCAATTTTTCCCACCATCAGGGTCTTTCCCAGTGAGTCAGTTCTTTGCATCAGGTGGCCAAAGTATAGGAGTTTCAGTTTCAACATCAGTCCTTCCAATGAATATGCAGGATTGATTTCCTTTAAGATGGACTGGTTGGATCTCCTTGCAGCACAGTTGGATCTCCAACACCACAGTTCAAAAGCATCAATTCTTTGGTGTTCAGCTTTCTTTACAGTCCATCTCTCACATCCATACATGATCACTGGAAAAACCAAAGCCTTGACTAGATGGACCTTTGGTAGCAAAATAATGTCTCTTCTTTTTAATATGCTATCTAGGTTGGTCATAACTTTTTTCCAAGGAGTAAGCATCTTTTTATTTCATAGCTAAGGTCACCATCTGCAGTGATGTTGGATCCCCCCAAAAATAAAGTCAGCCACTGTTTCCACTGTTTCTCCATCTATTTGCCATGAAGTGATGGGACCAGATGCCATGATCTTTCCTTTTTTTAAAAAAAATCTTTCTTTTTTGAATGTTGCGTTTTAAGACAACTTTTTCACTCTCCTCTTTCACTTTCATCAAGAGACTCTTTAATTCTTCTTCACTTTCTGCCATAGGGTGGTGTCATCTGCATATATGAGGTTACTGATCCTGGGAATTTTGATTACAGCTTGTGCTTCTTCCAGCCCAGCGTTTCTCATGATGTACTCTGCATATAAATTAAATAAGCAGGGTAACAATATACAATCTTGACGTACTCCTTTTCCTATTTGGAAACAGTCTGTTTTTCCATATCCAGTTCTAACTGTTGCCTCCTGACCTGCATATAGGTTTCTCAAGAGGCAGGTCAGGTGGTCTGGTGTTCCCATCTCTTTCAGAATTTTCCATAGTTTATTGTGATCCACACAGTCAAATGCTTTGGCATAGTCAATGAAGCAGAAAGAGATGTTTTCCTGGAACTCTCTTGCTTTTTTGATGATACAGTGGATGTTGGTAATTTGATCTCTGGTTCCTCTGCCTTTCCTAAAAACAGCTTGAACATCTGGAAGTTCATGTTTCACGTATTGCTGAAGCCTGGCTTGGAGAATTTTGAGCATGACTTTACTAGCGTGTGAGACGAGTGCAACTGTGCAGTAGTTTGAGCATTCTTTGGCATTGCCTTTCTTTGGGATTGGAATGAAGACTGTCCTTTTCCAGTCCTGTGGCCACTGCTGAATTTTCCAAATTTGTTGGCATATTGAGTGCAGCACTTTCACAGCATCATCTTTCAGGATTTGAAATAGCTCCACTGGAATTCCATCACCTCCACTAGCTTTGTTCATAGTGATGCTTCCTAAGGCCCACTTGACTTCACATTCCAGGATGTGTGGCTCTAGGTGAGTGATCACACCCTTGTGATTTTCTTGGTCGTGAAGATCTTTTTTGTACAGTTCTTCTGGGTATTCTTGCTACCTCTTCTTAATATCTTCTGCTTCTGTTAGGTCCATAGCATTTCTGTCCTTTATCGAGCCCATCTTTGCATGAAATGTTCCCTTGGTATCTCTAATTTTCTTGAAGAGATCTCTTGTCTTTCCTATTCTGTTATTTTCCTCTATTTCTTTCCATTGATCGCTGAGGAAGGCTTTCTTATCTCTCCTTGCTATTCTTTGGAACTCTGCATTCAGATGCTTATATCTTTCCTTTTCTCCTTTGCTTTTCACTTCTCTTCTTTTCTCAGCTATTTGTAAGGCCTACCCAGACAGCCATTTTGCTTTTTTGCATTTCTTTTCCATGGGGATGGTCTTGATCCCTGTCTCCTGTACAATATCACGAATCTCCGTTCATAGTTCTTCAGGCACTCTATCTATCAGATCTAGTCCCTTAAATCTGTTTCTCACTTCCACTGTATGGCCATAAGGGATTTGATTTAGGTCATACCTGAATGGTCTAGTGGTTTTCCCTACTTTCTTCAATTTCAGTCTGAACTTGGCAATAAGGAGTTCATGATCTGAGCCACAGTCAGCTCCTGGGCTTTCTTTTGCCGACTGTATAGAGCTTCTCTATTCTTGGCTGCAAAAAATATAATCAATCTGATTTTGGTGTTGACCATCTGACGATGTCCATGTGTAGAGTATTCTCTTGTGCTGTTGGAAGAGGGTATTTGCTATGACCAGTGCACTCTCTTGGCAAAACTCTCTTAGCCTTTGCCCTGTTTCATTCCATACTCCAAGGCCAAATTTTGTGTAGCGTCTTCTCTTGTGTTGTTGGGATGGTGTTTGCTATGACCAGTGCATTCTCTTGGCAGAACTCTATTAGCCTTTGCTCTGATTCGTTTTGTACTACAAGAGCAAATTTGTCTGATACTCCATGGGTTTCTTGACTACCTACTTTTGCATTCCTACTTTTAGTGAAAAGGGCATCTATTTTGGGTGTTAATTCTAAAAGGTCTTGTAGGTCTCCATAGAACTGTTCAACTTCAGCTTCTTCAGCATTACTGGTTGGGGCATAGATTGGATTACCATGATATTGAATGGTTTACCCTGGAAACGAACAAAGATCATTTTGTCTTTTTTGAAATTGTATCCAAGTACTGCATTTTGGACTCTTTTGTTGACCATGATGGCTACTCCATTTCTTCTAAGGGATTCTTGCCCACAGTAGTATGTACAACCATCATCTGAGTTAAATTCACCCATTTCAGTCTGTTTTAGTTCACTGATTCCTAAAATGTCGACGTTCACTCTTTCCATCTCTTATTTGACCACTTCCAATTTGCCTTGATTCATGGACCTAACATTCCAGGTTCTCATGCAATATTGCTCTTTACAGGATCAGACCTTGCTTCCATCATCAGTCACATCCACAACTGGGTGTTGTTTTTGCTTTGGCTTTGTCTCTTCATTCTTTCTGGAGTTATTTCTCCACTGATCTCCAGTAGCACATTGGACACACACAAACCTGGGGAGTTCATCTTTCAGTGTCCTATCATTTTGCCTTTTCATACTGTTCTGGGATTCTCAAGGCAAGAATACTGAAGTGGTTTGCCATTCCCTTCTCCAGTGGACCACATTTTGTCAGAACTCTCTACCATGACCCGTCCATCTTTGGTGGCCCTACACGGCATGGCTCATAGTTTCATTGAGTTAGACCAGGCTGTGGGCCATGTGAACTACCATATGATCCACAATCCCATTCCTGGGCATATACTTGGAAAAAAACCATAATTAAAAAAGATATGTGTACCCTAATGTTTTTTGTAACACTATTTATAATAGTCATGACATAGAAACAACCTGTCTACCAACTAAGGAATGGATAAAGAAGATATGGTACATATATACAATGGAATATTACTCAGAAATAAAAAAGAAGAGGATCATGCCACTTGTGGTAACATAGAAGAACCTAGATATTGTCATACTGAATGAAGTAAGTTAGACACAGAAAGACATATACCATATGATATCCCTTACATGTGGGATAGAAAAACAGGGGGTACAAGTGGACTTATTTACAAAGCAGAAGTAGAGTCATGGATATAGGAAACAAATTTATGGTTACCAGGGAATGGGGAGGAGGAATGAATTGGGACATTAGGATTGATATATATACATTACTGGGTTTCCCTGATGGCTTAGCAGTAAAGAATCTGCCTGCAATGCAGGAGCCACAGGAGATGTGAGTTTAATCCCTGGGTCAGGAAGATTCCCTGGAGGAGGGCATGGCCACCCACTCCAGTATTCTTGTCTGGAGAATACCATGGACAGAGGAGCCTGGCAGGTTACAGTCCATAGGGTTGCAAAGACTTGGACATGACTGACCAACTAAGTGTTTATGTGTGTATGTATGTGTGTGTGCTTTGTGCTAAAGGCAATCAAGACCCTGCAGGTTCAAGAAAAACTACTGCCTCTCTCTTAAATACCTAGACGAAATTAAAAGAGGATTTTACCCAGAAGAGAGTTGCTATGGGAGATAATTTTATCTAAATGTGAAGTCATCTATATGGCAGGGCTAACATTTCAAAACATTTCAATTATTTCCTCTTCATATTGTCTTGTGAATGGCCCTATTGTCCTTGGAAGCCTCAAGTTCCTAGCCTATTCCTTAACTCAGGATGGCACATATGTCTTTTACCTTTCTGCTTATGAACTTTTTGCATATGTGGGGGTTTATGACCGTCTCATGTGTTCTCTTTTTTGTTTGTTTGCATTTTAATTAATTTAATTGGAGGCTAATTACTTTACAGTATTGTAGTGGTTTTTGCCATACATTGACATGTATCAGCCATGGGTATACATGTGTTCCCCATCCTGAACCCCCCTCCCACCTTCCTCCCCATCATCCCAGTGCACCAGCCATGTGTTCTCATATGTACACGAGAGAACATGTGTATCGATAATAAATCTGTCCTATATCAATTTAAGCAGACAGGAGAATCTAGAAGGGGAGAGGAAAGCTTTCTTTCCCCCCAACACTAGCCTGGATATTCTGCATGGTATAAATTTCCCCCAAAAGTCTGAATCCGTTCTATACCAGGATTTGCTATAGAGGAAATATTGGTATACTTGGTCAAAAACTATAGGTCCAGATATCTGGAGATAAGCTTTCCTTTCTGACTGACTGAGGGATGGGGGCTGGGGGAGCAAACATAGAGGGACATCCTAGATTTTTCTCTCCTCTCCTCCCATTTTTCTTTTTGTCACACTCTACTTCTCTACATATGCAAAAAGGAAAATGGCTGTCTGAGGAGGCCTTACAAATAGCTGAGAAAAGAAGAGAAGTGAAAAGCAAAGGAGAAAAGGAAAGATATAAGCATCTGAATGCAGAGTTCCAAAGAATAGCAAGGAGAGATAAGAAAGCCTTCCTCAGCGATCAATGGAAAGAAATAGAGGAAAATAACAGAATAGGAAAGACAAGAGATCTCTTCAAGAAAATTAGAGATACCAAGGGAACATTTCATGCAAAGATGGGCTCGATAAAGGACAGAAATGCTATGGACCTAACAGAAGCAGAAGATATTAAGAAGAGGTAGCAAGAATACCCAGAAGAACTGTACAAAAAAGATCTTCACGACCAAGAAAATCACAAGGGTGTGATCACTCACCTAGAGCCACACATCCTGGAATGTGAAGTCAAGTGGGCCTTAGGAAGCATCACTATGAACAAAGCTAGTGGAGGTGATGGAATTCCAGTGGAGCTATTTCAAATCCTGAAAGATGATGCTGTGAAAGTGCTGCACTCAATATGCCAACAAATTTGGAAAATTCAGCAGTGGCCACAGGACTGGAAAAGGACAGTCTTCATTCCAATCCCAAAGAAAGGCAATGCCAAAGAATGCTCAAACTACTGCACAGTTGCACTCGTCTCACACGCTAGTAAAGTCATGCTCAAAATTCTCCAAGCCAGGCTTCAGCAATGTGTGAACCATGACCTTCCAGATGTTCAAGCAGGTTTTTGAAAAGGCAGAGGCACCAGAGATCAAATTGCCAACATCTGCTGGATCCTGGAGAAAGCAAGAGAGTTCCAGAAAAACATCTCTTTCTGCTTCATTGACTATGCCAAAGCCTTTGACTGTGTGGATCACAAGAAACTGGAAAATTCTGAAAGAGATGGGAATACCAGACCACCTGACCTGCCTCTTGAGAAACCTGTATGCAGGTCAGGAAGCAACAGTTAGAACCGGACATGGAACAACAGACTGGTTCCAAATAGGAAAAGGAGCAGGTCAAGGTTGTATATTGTCACCCTGCTTATTTAACTTCTATGCAGAATACATCATGAGGAACGGTGGGCTGGAAGAAGCACAAGCTGGAATCAAGATTGCCGGAAGAAATATCAATAACCTCAGATATGCAGATGACACCACCCTTATGGCAGAAAGTGAAGAGGAACTCAAAAGCCTCTTGATGAAACTGAAAGAAGAGAGTGAAAGGTTGGCTTGAAGCTCAACATTCAGAAAACGAAGATCATGGCATCTGGTCCCATCACTTCACGGCAAATAGATGGGGGAACAGTGGAAACAGTGGCTGACTTTATTTTTTGGGGCTCCAAAATCACTACGGATGCTGATTGCAGCCATGAAATTAAAAGACGCTTACTCCTTGGAAGGAAAGTTATGACCAACCTAGATATTATATTAAAAAGCAGAGACATTACTTTGCCAACAAAGGTCCATCTAGTCAAGGCTATGGTTTTTCCCGTGGTCATGTATGGATGTGAGAGTTGGACTGTGAAGAAGGCTGATCGCCGAAGAATTGATGCTTTTGAACTGTGGTGCTGGAGAAGCCTCTTGAGAGTCCCTTGGACTGCAAGGAGATCTAACCAGTCCATTCTAAAGGAAATCAATTCTGGGTGTTCATAGGAAGGACTGATGCTAAAGCTGAAACTCCAATACTTTGGCCACCTCATGTGACGAGTTGACTCACTGGAAAAGACTCTGATGCTGGGAGGGATTTGGGGCGGGAGGAGAAGGGGATGACAGAGAATGAGATGGCTGGATGGCATCACCGACTCGATGGACATGAGTTTGAGTGAACTCCGGGAGTTGGTGATGGACAGGGAGGCCTGGCGTGCTGTGATTCATGGGGTCGCAAAGAGTCGGACAAGACTGAGTGACTGAACTGAACTGAACGGAACTGAACCTCTCTACATGTGTAAAGTCTACCAACCTACAAATTCTAAGTTAAATGATAGCTCCATATGAAAAGTCAACTTCCCTGGTTTAGGATATTTTGTGAATTACATCACATATAGATAGGAGCAATTGAAATGAGCTGTACAGATAATATGTATCTCCACTCATTCACAACCAAAGAGTAAAACACCCAATCCACTTGAGTACTGGGATAACCAACCTCTTCCCCCTATATTCACAAGTAAGAAAACTGTATTATCAGTGTGCATATAATTATGCTGCTTCAGTGTTTTGTGATAGGAACAAGGTAATCATAAAGTGTTAGCAATATCTTAAATTATTATTCCCAGAATAATGGTGACCAATGAGCAAAGTACTGTTGAAAAATGTTGGAGAAATGACCATTTAACCACATATTCACCATTTTCAGGAAGAAAAGGAATCCAAACTTATTTTTAACTCCCAGCTTAAGATTTAACTTCAATTGTATATAAATGCATATTGACAAATGCTACCAGTGACATCATTCATTTATCCAACCACCGATTAATAAACAAAGGCTTCTAATAAATACCAGGGTATTTTGCTAACTACTGCGAAATACAAAGTTGGTAGCCCTTACCTAGAGGGTCTTATCACTTAATAGAGGGAATCATGTGTGTAAATAATTCTAATGAAGTATTTATAATTGCTATGAATCAAATTAATACATATAAAACAAAATTTCCAAAAAATCTATTAATAACATTATATAAAAAGAATCACTTTGCTGACAAAGGTCCATATATTCAAAGCCATGGTTTTTCCAGTAGTCACACACGGATGTGAGAGTTGAACCATAAAGAAGGCTGAGCACCCAAGAACTGATGCTTTCAAACTGTGGTGCTGGAGAAGACCCTTGAGAGTCCCTTGGACAGCAAGGAGAGCAAACTAGTCAATACTAAAGGAAATCAACTCTGAATATTCATTGGAAGGACTGATGCTGAAGCTGAAGCTCCAATACTTTGGCCACCTGATGCGAAGAGCCAACTCATTGGAAAACACCCTGATGCTGGGAAAGACTGAAGCAAAAAGGAGAAGAGGGAGACAGAGGATGAGATGGTCAGATGGCATCACCGACTCAGTGGATAAGACTTTGAGCAAACTCTGGCAGATATGAAGGACAGGGAACCTGGCATGCTACAGTCAGTTCACAGGGTTGCAAAGAGTCAGATTCAACTATGTGACTGAACAACAACAGCAACAACAACATCACGTCCAAATGGTGTTTATCCCAGGAAACTAAGTAAGATTGGTTTAACATTTGAAATCAACCAGTGGAATTCAACATATCACTACTAAGAAAGAAAATATGATCATCTCATAAAATGCCAAAACGGTATTTGACGAAATTAAACATTCATTCCTGATAAAAACTCAAAGCAAACTAGGAATAGAAGAATAATCCTTCAATTTGAAAAGGGCATCTACTCTACAGTTTACATCCTGCTTAATGGTAAAAGACTAAATACCCTCTACCTAAGATCAGGAACAAGCGAAGGATAGCCAGTCTCACCACTTCTATTCAAAATTGTGGCTGGAGGTCCCAGCTAAAGTAATAAAGCAAGAATAAGAAAGAAAGGCACTCAGATTTGAAAGGAAAAAAAAAAAGCTTGCCTTAGTCATAGATGATATGATTGCCTATGTAGAAAATTTCAAAGAATCATATATAAAAAAATCTATTGAGTTTAACAAAATTATAGGATAAAAATTTATTATTCAAAATGGAATTGTATTTTATATACTATCAATAAACAACTAGAAATTGAAACCGAAACAAAAAATCTAATGTTCACAATGGTACCCCAAAACATAAACACTTAGGAATAAGTCTAACAAAATACATGCAAGATCTATATGCCAAAAACTACAAAACTAATGAAAGAAATCAAAGAACTGGAGGCAGAGAGCTGTACCATGTTCATGGGTGGAAGATTCAATACTGTTAATATGTCCATCCTCTCCAAACTGATTTGTAAAGTCCACATTTTAAGAGTTAACACAGAGCTAGAGTAATCATGGAAATGTGGTATTGTCAAAAAATGGATGGACATATAGACCAATGGAATAGAATAAAACCTAACCCTAACCCAAACCCCAAACAGATCTAGTTATATATGGTCAAATCATATTTTACAAAGGTACGAAGATAACTCAGTTGAGGGAAACTATCTTAATAGCAAATGATACTGAGACCATTAGATATCCATATGCAAAGAAAAGAACCTCAACCCATACTTCACACCATATACAAAAATTAATTTTAAATGGATTATAAATCTAAATGCAAAATCTGAACTATGAAAATTCTAGAACAAAACATATTAATGAAAGCAAATCTTTGGGTTCTTTGGTTAGGCAAAAATTTTTTAGATATGACATTAAAAGCACACTGCATAAAAGAAAACAACATAAACTGAACTTCAGCACATTAGTGGTAAGGAATAGCTCACAACAAAGGGAAATGGGGATATTATAAGAGATGACAGAACTGTTCTACCTCTTGATTCTGGGTGTTGTTACACAATTGTTTCCATTTGTCAAAAATCAAAGAACTGTCCCTTAACAAGGTGTATTACACTGTATGTAAATAATTAATTAAAAAAAAACAACATTGTTTAGAAAATAGCCAAAGGAGTTCCTTGGCAGTCCAGCTGTTAGGACTCCATGCTCTCACGGCCAAGGGACTGGGTTCAATATTTGGCTGGGGAACTAAGATCCCACATGCCATGCAGGATTTAATTAAATTAGTTAATTAATTAATTTAAAAAAGAAAGTAGCCAAGGTATAGACAATGAGAAAATACTGACAAACTACATATCTGATTTGTATTCAGAAAATATAAATAACTCTACAAGCCAATAATACAAGTAATTCCTTTTAAAAACGGGCAAGAGATAAAAGCAGATACTTTACTAAAGTACACAAATGACAAATGATTTCACATAAGATGCCCAATCTCATTATTCACCATAGGAAAGCACACTAAAGTCAATGAAACACAACACATTTAATTAAATACCTGAAATCAAATAGAAAAAACAAAAAAACACCATCAAGTGATGTTAAGGTTGGGGAACAAATGGGACTTTGATACTTTGCAGTGGAAACAAAGAATGGTACACTCACTTTGGAAAACAGTTTAGGATTAAAGTTAGACCCATATTTATTATTATTCAAGGAATTCCACTCTAAGTATTTACTCAAGAGAAATTTAACTATGTATTCACACAGACTTATATTCAAATATCCATAAAAGTTTTACTCACAAAAACAAACTGAAAACAACTTCTCTGTCCACCAAGTACTAAATGAATAAGCAAACTGATATAGACATACAATGGAATACTACTCAGCAATAAAAAGAACTAACTGATGCTCACAAAAATATGTACAAATCTAAAAAGCATTATGCCAAGTGAAAGACTAGTGATACAAAAGTCTAATACTATATGATTCCATTTACATGGCATTTTGAAAATAACAAAACTATAGTGAGATAAAGAAGATTAGTGGTTGCTAAAGTCTGAGAAGAGAAGAGAGAATTGACTTCAAAGGTGTAAAACGAATTTTTTGGAGTAATATGAGTGTCCTTTATTGAAAACTTTGATGGTAGTCACACAACTCTACGCATTTGGCACAACTTATCAAATTTCATACTAAATGGCAGGGGGGAATTTTATGGTCTTTAAATCAAACCTTTTCTACATCTCTTTAGGTTTTCTTCACAGCTACAATTATAAAATAAGGACAAGTCAATTAAAAAAAAAACACCTTAATCTCACCACCTACAAACAATAATTACTATAAGCACTTTGATGTAAATCAACAAGGTATTTTCCAATATAATAATGACCTGTTGGTCAAAATTAAAACAAGATCAGAGCCTTCATACTGTTCAAGAATCTCCATTTTTTGAATTCCAAAATAGATCACAAATATATTTCTACTTCAATAAATATATTTTGTGCTATGATTCTTCTAGTTGTAAGTGAACACCAAGAATTTCTACCTTGTAATGCTTTTTAATTTTCATTAATTATTCCCATACTTTTAAAATTTATAATAATGCAAAATGTATTTCTAATATATGATTATTTAGTTCACAGATCTTAGATTCTCTAAGGAATGTATTTTCTAGTTTTGCTATAGAAAATTAAAAGAAATTCTTTATAAAAATTGAATAAAATCTTAATTTTTATGGGATGATAGAACAATTAAAAATAAAAACATTAAATAAATATTAAAAGCTTTTTTGGAAGAGGGTTTGTTATCATCAACTCTTCGTAAATTTAGGAGAAGATGCTGTACTCACACACAAAAAGGACCACTCTATTTAAACAGTTTTTTTTTTTTTAAATGAAAGAAAAAAGAAACCCCAGAGTCTAAAATGTAATGAGTGATCCTATTAGTTCCACCAGACTAAAATCATACAGTCTACGTATGTGGTCTTTTCAGCCACATCTGTCATGAACCATTTTTACATCACAAAATGCAAAATACTGAGCCCTGATTTACTAGTTGAGACCTGGGAAAGTATCCATCATTTGATTTCCCTGAAAATAAAATTTGCTTACAGAAAGGCAAAAGTTCTTTGCAAATCACACTCAGAAATTACATATATTAGAACAAAATCTTAATATAATTCAAGCAAAAAGAAAAAAACAAATAATGAAGTAAAAGATTAAATAAAATGGAAAACAAAAGAAATCTCAATCATGACTTTCTTAAAATCCAAATATTTCGCTAGGCTAGGAAACATGGATCAATTATTAAAAATATTTATAATATGTGAAAATGAATAAACATGCTTTCCACATAGTAGATGCTCAATAAATGGCATTCTTCCTTAAATACTTCATGAAATACATATTTATTGAGCATTTTATATACTGATCTGATATTCCTATTTTCAAAGCTCTCAGATACAAATAGAATTTAAGTGGAACTAAAGAGAAATTTTTACTTAACCTAAAATGTATAGTATAGAAGTTTTAAATTATTTCTTTGACTTATCTGAAATCTATTAATGACTTTTTGAGATTTTTTTATATAATGTTATTTACTCTTATAAAAAAAGACCTATAATTTCCCTTATAGGAAAATGTTGGTTAACATTTCAAATTTTTAATGGCTTAAATTAAATATTAAAGGGTGCTTAATTAAAAAAAAAACCCACACATAATTCTGATTAGGTAGATTATTTACCAGGATTCTAAAACCATTGAAAAAGAAACTGCATACTTGATATACAAGCAAACATCTAAATGTTATACATTTGTCAGTCTTTCAATAATGAAGTCTGGGGAAAAATAAATTCACAGACACCCAAGTGAATTGGCAACTGTAAGTGACAGAAGCCCTTCTAAATCCTCTGTTTACACTGGGGATTAGTGGAGTAGATTTTGAGTTGCAAACTGAACAGTCCATGGTCAAGGGAACCTGCTCCCTGTCAGCCTGCAGGGCATAAGGACAAAGCACGGTCCTGGTAGGAAGTGACCCATAAACATATTCCTACCCAGGATTTATACAAAGCCAGTCTGCCTCACAGAAACTCCATATGACCATTAACTGGCCTGCAAGGCCTGCCAGGAGGCCTAATTACAGGTCTACAGAGCCCAATAACAAAAGCTGAAGGGCTTTAGCCTAGGGATGATCTGCTTTATACTGACTTGAGAGAGTCCATATAGAGAACCCAAAAGAAAGAGTTTTAGCTTTAAAATTCTCCTCAGAGACCCAGCATTGTACTCGAGTCTAGAAAGCCCACATGCAACATACTTCAGCTAGGCTTAAACATACCACTCTCTCAAAATTAACATTCAACTACTGTCTGCTTAACATCTGCTCAAACATGGCAAGTTGCTGTGATATTGTTAGACTCTAACTGATAGCTTTCTTCTTATTAAATATTATTACGGATAAATAATGGTCATTAAATATAAATGTGTAATTGATGCTAAAACAAATAATATTTTTTAAAAAGCAATTTACTTAATAATTCTTTTAGGATGCACTAGAATCATTTTGAATTAACACAAAACTCAAAATCATGCTCATTATTGGAAACTGGGAGTTAACATTATCAATTAGATTTGGCATTAAAGCTATTAAATTTTATGTAGAATTTCTCAAGAAATGTGATTTTGCAGAAACTAATTTGATGAAAAAAAGATTTTAATCAATGCCCAAGCCAAAAAAACTATTTAAGGTTTTATACATTTGTTTCTTTTAAAATGCACATTAATTCTTCATTCTTGATAACGTCTTCTAACTACATATATATCCTGGTACAAGGAGAATGCTTAGCTAAATTATCTCTTCTTTAATTACCTTATAATGCCATTCTGGTGATGCCATAAAAAAACTACTCTTACTCCTTCTGGCTAATGTTTATAGAATGTTCAGTGATATGTTAACTGTTCTAAACACTTTATTAATTTTTTTAACTTTCATAAAACTCTAAAGGTACATGTTCTTATTCTCATTTCTTAAATGAAAAAAAAAATGAGGTTCAGCAAGCTTTAACTATTTTCCCATGGCTTTATCAGTAAATAATGGATCTGGGAATAGAAAACAGGCCATTTGACTTGAGAACGTGACCCTCATTCTATACTGCCTTTCATATAATTGCTAACATTTACTGAATGATTACTACATAGCAGGCACTGTCCTAAGTGTTTTACAAATGTTAACACACTCAAAGTCCATAACAACCCCATTAGTTATTAATAGCTCCATTTTATAGATGAGAAAACTAAAGAAGAGCAAAGGGGAAGTGATTTGCTCAAGTTCACAAAGTTAGCTGGTGAATGAAGCTGGATATGAATCTAGACTACCAAGCAGAAGCCTACATGGGGAGAAAAGAAGTGTGAAAACTATTTATACAACATAGAAGTCTTTTAAATCGCTTGCTCTGATTTTTAGCTTTGCTCTACATGAAAGCCTTTCTCCCAATAAATCCATCTATTTCTTGGAGTCACATCAGTGGTCAGAATCCTAAGCTTGGCAGAAACAGTACAGCATTATCATGGCAATCTCTTTTGTAATTCTCAGAACTACAAATATTTAAATCTAGCCTGGACTTCAGAGAAGTATTGGGACTTCCAAGATTCCATGATTATGAAGAGAAAGGGTTAGGACTTGGCTTTCAGGTATATAATGGATAATTAAGAGAAGAAAATCCAAGGTTAACACACAGAAGAACTGGGATGAAGTAAGGCGCTTTCGGCTTATTCCTAAAAACAACTTTCCTCAGTACAGTGTTCGCATGTGTGTAACTCCTCTGTGTTTTATAACACCTAATTTGCTTCTATCATAAGGGTCACTGAAATGCATGTCCATAGTTAGGGTGAAGACTAAAACATTGGTAATCATAGAACACTGCCCTCAGTTTTTCAGTTATCAGAAATATAGCTACTATGCATGCATGCATGCTAAGTCGCTTCAGTCGTGTCTAACTTTTTGCAACCCTAGGGACTGTAGCCTGTCAGGCTCCTCTGTCCATGGGGTTCTCCAGGTAAGAATACTGGAGAGGGTTGCTATGCCCTCCTTCAGGGGATGTTCCTGACCCAGGGATCGAATCCATGTATCTTACGTCTCCTGCATTGGCAGGTGGGTCTTTAATATTAGGGCCACCTGGGAAGCCCTATAGTTACTATAAGCACCCTATTAAGGAAAAGAACTTTTTCTGACTATAATCTTTTTGCATTATCAGTTAAAAAACAACTGATTTCAGAATCAAAGGAAGGCTTGCTTGAGGACTGAAAATATTTTATCATCAGGTAATTATAGCATTATGTCTAACAAAACAAGATAATGTATTTGGTAATTTTTCTATCACCCTTCTTTCTGCTCAACATAATGCAGGGATTTAATCTATGGACAAAAATAGCTAAGGAGTCAGAAATCACAGGATTTCAGTCCTTGTTTACACACCTATTAGCTATGTGATCCTCTACAAGTCATTTAAGCTTTCAGGATATTTGTAAAATGGAGTTAATTAGCTTTCCACGCAGTGATGTGAGTAAAATGATAAAAGACTTATAAAAGTGCTTTGAAAACTATAAAGCACAATAAAAAGGGTTGAAGATATTCGGAAAACAAAATATTACACAGAAATTTTATGATAAAGGCAATTTATCATACATAGATTAATTTCCATTTCTCTTATAAAATTAGAGATATAATTTTAAAGGTTGCAATGTCAATAATTCTATTAAAAGTAAAATATTAACGAATTTTTAGAGAAATTTATGTCTTAAAACTAATGTTGTGAAAAGTGTCATTTTTTTTCAGTGATGAAAATATTTCTGTTTTGGAAAAGTCTCTCTAAATTCTCCTTCAGACCTATGAGCATACCTGGCATTAGATGATGTTCTGTTTTTGTGAAAAATAAATAATGTTTGGAATGGTGCTAACAAGTCAAACAACAATGACAGCAAAAGAGACTGAAACAAATAAGATAAACTCATTATCTTCCTTCTTCCTCCACATGATTATGTGGGATAATCATGTCTCATTATCTCTTCTTTCATGTACTACCTTAGAGATTAAGATTAAAAAGTTAGATTATTGCCATATATCTTCTACTTTTGAAACCAGGGAACTTCTTAATATATTTATTTAAGAACCACCAAACAATGGTTTAAATGAGCACACCATCATCCAAAAGCTTAATTTGCAGTTATTCAGAATGTTATTTCATAATGACAAATACACCAAAGATTAAAAGCTGGAATTCTATTTGGTATAGTATAGTACCACTCACTATAGGCATTGTTAGAACTCCTGGGAAAGATTCAGAAGTTTTAGACACAGTTCCTGACCTTCAAATGTTTTATTTCATTGGGAAAATAAGTCCAATACTCATGAAACAAATATTAGTATCAGCAGTATGTGAGTAAATATCAATATGAATGGTGTGCACAGATAAAGAGAAAAAGAATTCAAAGGAGAACAGAAAGATTACCTGCTGAAATGGTCTGGGAAGTCATGTGGAAATGTTATTTAAGATGAATACTGAAGTGCTTAGAGACAGAAAGAGGAAGAAGAAAGAGTTGTCTAGAGGAGGAAAAATCACAAGCAAAAATTTCCAGGTAGAAAAGAACATGAGTAACTTGAAGAATAATGAGAAGAAGTATAAAAATGAATTCCAAGAAAAAAGGTTTGAAAAGTCTGTGAATCCACCATACAGAACCTTGGGACCTTAAATAGGAAGTGTAAAACTGATCTTATAAGCAACTAGAGCTAATGAATAATTCTGAGCAAAGGAGCAGCATGACCAAGTGGTAGATGAGGAAGAATCACCTAGCAATGGTACTCACAAGAAGTAATAAATAAAAATTTTCTGCTGGCGACCACTTACCAGACTCTGGGCTAGGTACTTCACTTATAATAGTTATCTTCACAACAACCCTATATGGTAGTTATCATTTCCCCACTTTACAGATTAGGAAATAATGGTACAGAGAAAATTTCAAACCTAAACATTGGGTGTGAGAGTTGGACTGTGAAGAAAGCTGATCGCCGAAGAATTGATACTTTTGAACTGTGGTGCTGGAGGAGACTCTTGAGAGTCCTTTGGACTGCAAGGATATCCAACCAGTCCACTCTAAAGGAAATCAACCCTCGGTGTTCATTGGAAGGACTGATGCTAAAGCGGAAACTCCAATACTTTGGCCACCTCATGCGACGAGTTGACTCACTAGAAAAGACTCTGATGCTGGGAAGGATTGGGGGCGGAGGAGACGGGGACAACAGAGAATGAGATGGCTGGATGGCATCACCGACTCGATGGACATGAGTTTGAGTGAACTCCGGGAGTTGGTGATGGACAGGGAGGCCTGGCGTGCTGTGATTCATGGGGTCGCAAAGAGTCGGACACGACTGAGCGACTGAACTGAACTGAAACATTTTCAAACGCGTAACTTAAATATCGGAGAAGGCAATGGCAAGCCACTCCAGTACTCTTGCCTGGAAAATCCCATGGATGGAGGAGCCTGGTAGGCTGCAGTCCGTGGGGTCGCTAAGGGTCAGACACGACTGAGCGACTTCACTTTCACTTTTCACTTTCACACATTGGAGAAGGAAATGGCAACCCCCTCCAGTGTTCTTGCCTGGAGAATCCCAGGGACGGGGGAGCCTGGTGGGCTTCCACCTATGGGGTCACACAGAGTCGGACACGACTGAAGTGACTTAGCAGCAGCAGCAGCAGCAACTTAAATATGCTAATGGTCTAGTTGAGACAATGGGGGGCTTTTATACTACTGGTGACGATGTAACTTTTCAGCTGCCATGGAAAAGTTTGGTGGATTTACAAACATTAGACAAAGAATTACCAAATGACCTCACATAATCACTCTCCTAGGTGTATACCACTCAAAATTCCAAATGAGTACTTGGACAAGTACATACATATGCTTTACTGTTCACAACAGCCAAAAGGTAGAAGAAATTCTCAATGTCCATCAATATATGAATGGATAAACAAATGGTATATATATAACATCTGTTTATTATTCAGCCATGGAAAGGAATAAAATACTGACACATGCTACAACATGGCTATACCTCTAAAACATTATGCTAAATAAAAGAGGCTAGACATACAAGGTCATACACTGTATGATTCCATTTATGTGAAATATTCAGAATGGATAAATCTATAGAGACAGAGGGCAGGTTTGGCAATTGCCAGGAGCTGGGGGTAATAAGAGTAGAGAAAAACTGTCTATTAAGTGAGAGGTTTTTCTTAGGAAATGTTTTTAAACTAGGAGGTTATATAGCTTTGTGAATGTATTTAACGCCATTGAATTGGCAATTTAAACAAACTATATTTAATTTTATATGATGTGAAATTCTTTTCAATAAATTATTTTTAAAAAGTAAGAACTACAGTGAACTCGAAAATAGGCACAACTGCCATACTGCATTAAAAAAAACCCTATTTTGGCTAAATAAACATTAGACTACTGAAGGTCACAGAATGAGTGAGTAGTAGAAACAGGCTTGGAACCCTTCCATTACTCACCACTCTCTCTCTAAAGAAGCAACAGAACTGAAGCAAGAGACCAGTTAGGAGGTAACGATTAACCTTTGGGTAGGTTGTTTGGTGCCTAGACTAAGGAGTTGGCAATGGGAAAGATATCTTAATGAACAAGAGAATGTAAAACAATTTTTAAAATCAAAGAAAGAAATCATGGCCAAGAGGATTTTTATGGATTTACTCAGTATCACAGAGTAAATCATTAGCTGAAGTTATAATTTAAAGATTCAATTTATATAGTTTTACAAGCTTTTATGTCCTACTGCATTTGAAAAAAAACAGAAAACTCCTTAGATATAACTTTAACTTCACATCACCTTCAAATTAAAAGTTAAACAAGAGACATGAGACTTAATTTCAATTGCATTTTAGCTATGAATATGAGAAAAGAGTCTACCTAAATCTGAAGATTCAGCATAGCAAAGAATAAAAATGTTAACAGTTCAGTACATACAAAATATGATCATAACAACTACAATAAAATCTCTGACTTCAAATTTATATTTGATACAACACACACGACACCCCTGTGATTATTGTGATTATATTTTAATTAATGTTCTTTTCAAGCTCATCTCGTGCTCAGTTGCTCAGTGTCCAACTCTGCGATGCTATGGATTGTAGCCCACCATGCTCCTCCATTCACGGGATTTCCCAGGCAAGAATACTGGAGTGGGTTGTCATTTCCTCCTCCAGGGGCTCTTTCTGACCCAGGAACTGAATCCATGTTTCCTCTGTTTCCTGCACTGGCAGGGGGATTCTTTACAACTGAACCACCATCTGAATGCTATTCTACTCACACACGTCTTTCAAAATCATATCATTAATAATTATTGCCAAATGTTCTAAATATATTTTAATTCCATACCAAAATCATTATTACTATTCATTAATAAATCAATAACAATGCAATGGTTATATATTAAACTTTCTTCTGAGACCCACAATTAGAGTCAAAGACTTAGCAAGATTCCTACATATGAACCCTATCTATGAGATTATGTTAATATAAGGCTAAAATAAATCCTGGCTCAAGAATCTAGCATACAGCCTCAAGTTCTTCCTGATATCCAATTTTAAGGCCTCAAAGTTAAGGGTGTTTTCCATGGGAACTCAAGTAAACTCAATGAGAGAGAATAAAGCCTGGGAGAAACCAGGCTTTACTATCCAGCTATCCTCAGTCTTAGGACTAGGCTAGTCTTTTCCACAAGCCTTACTAGACTGAGCTCAAGTTCTTTTTATTCCCTACTACAATATTAATATATTGATTTTTAATTCAATGAACACCTTAATTCATCACTGAAACAGTTATCTAGAACTTTGATGTTTAAGGTCTATATCAACTTAGTGCTCTCCTATCCATCCATCTGCTTCCCCTCTCCAAGGTCACAAGTTGTCATTAATAACAGTAATGGATTTTTTTCAAAGAAGTATAGTAATACATTATTTCATGTATTAAAGCAACATAGTCATGGACCTGGCATTAAACACCAAAATCTGATAAAATGGTTTCTTAAGCAGTATGAAAAGTAGAATAATCCTTCTGTAAAACAATTTAGCAAAAATGTATAAAAAGCCACTCTAAATATTATTAATAATAGCCTCTAACTTCATACTCATTTCTATAGTAATCAGTTCCAAAAAAATAATCTAAAATATGAAAAATAAAATTTGTAACAGGATATACATCACAGTGTTATGGATAAGAGGCAAAGTAGAGAAAACACAAATGTTCAATAAGAAGGAAATGATTAACAAACAATGCTACATCTAGCAAAGGTCTGTCCTTTGCCTACAGGGCCCAATGTAAGTTTTTTAATTTGAAAACTGTCATAATATTTTGTATGTTTGTCAAATTATAGAACCTTGCTTTTTATCCTTAATAGAATTTAGAATGTTAAATTAAAAAATGAGACGAAAGCAGGGACCGATATAAGCAAGTTATATACTGAAGTTTGTATTGTCAGATATGTTTTATAATATGCTTCAAAGTCATATTTAAAGATAAAGAAAATGTGTAAAACTATCAAATAAAATTTTATATACGCAGGTCAGGAAGCAACAGTTAGAACCGGTCATGGAACAACAGACTGGTTCCAAATAGGAAAAGGTGTACGTCAAGGTTGTATATTGTCACCTTGCTTATTTAACTTATATGCAGAGTACATCATGAGGAACGCTGGGCTGGAAGAAGCACAAGCTGGAATCAAGATTGCTGGGAGAAATATCAATAACCTCAGATATGCAGATGACACTACCCTTATGGCAGAAAGTGAAGAGGAACTCAAAAGCCTCTTGATGAAAGTGAAAGAGGAGAGTGAAAAGGTTGGCTTGAAGCTCAACATTCAGAAAACAAAGATCATGGCATCTGGTCCCATCACTTCATGGGAAATAGATGGAAAAACAGTGGAAACAGTGTCAGACTTTGTTTTTTTGGGCTCCAAAATCACTGCAGATGCTGATTGCAGCCATGAAATTAAAAGACGCTTGCTCCTTGGAAGGAAAGTTATGACCAACCTTGATAGTATATTAAAAAGCAGAGACATTACTTTGCCGACCAAGGTCCGTCTAGTCAAGGCAATGGTTTTTCCCGTGGTCATATATGGATGTGAGAGTTGGACTGTGAAGAAAGCTGATCGCCGAAGAATCGATGCTTTTGAACTGTGGTGTTGGAGAAGACTCTTGAGAGTCCCTTATACTGCAAGGAGATCCAACCAGTCCATTCTAGAGGAGATCAATCCTGGATGTTCATTGGAGGGACTGATGCTAAAGCTGAAACTCCAATACTTTGGCCACCTCATGCGACGAGTTGACTCACTGGAAAAGACTCTGATGCTGGGAAAGGTTGGGGGCGGGAGGAGAAGGGGACGACGGAGAATGAGATGGCTGGATGGCATCACCGACTCTGTGGACATGAGTTTGAGTGTACTCCGGGAGTTGGTGATGGACAGGGAGGCCTGGCGTGCTGTGATTCATGGGGTCGCGGAGAGTCGGACACGACTGAGCGACTGAACTGAACTGAACTGAACTGATTAATAGAAACAAGTATTTTCTGGACCAAGCACTATAAATATTTTTCTTTAAAACAGAGTTTCTTCATACCCAAATTATGAACTGGAAATATTTCTTCAAAGTAAAATGCCAATAAAGAATAAACATATAGTATATAAATAATAGAGAATCATATTAACTAGCTCTATCCTATAGTATACATATTAGAGAGTCAAAGTTTAAAAAATTAATCGTAAGCAAAATTTTAATGTATCATGTTTTCTATATAATGAAAGATAAAATGAGTAAGATCAATATATAAAAATAAGTGATTTTTCAAATAATATGAAGTGGTATAGAAATTCATAGTCAAAATATTCATTTTTACATGGTAAATAACTTCAATTAGTGATTTATGAAGTTAGTATATCATTTATAATGGTGTTCCCAAATTTTAGACAGTGGACACTTTGGCTGAGAATACAAGAAGCTAATGCAAGAAAACTTTGAAATAACATGCACACATGTATTTTCTCAATGAATGATAAAAATATAACTACTATTATTTGGTAGTCTGAAATTACTTTTGACATTAAAACAGAATTCTCATTTCCATTTGGAGAGTATGAATTCTATATAGATCTATAAAAAGTAAAAACCTTTAAGAAATATGAAAAAAGAAATATATACTACTTTAGTTATATTATTCTAACCTTTCATTCTTGATCTTAATAACTTATTATTTAAATGTAACATTTTTTTAAAGAGCACATTAAGGCTAAAAATTAATCTATCACTACCTGGAAAAGATAACATCAACCTTTTTATCTTTAAAAGGTAAAGTATTTAGTGTCTACACAAATCTGTGTATTGTAAAATCAAAGTAATCATGCAACTGAGATACTAAAACACATGAGATTTTCAGATTAAATGGTATTCAGACTGGTCCAATGAGCTAGTCCAATGTAACTGGAGGATTTTAGAACTAAAGAAAATAAAGTTTGTCACTGTTTCCACCATTTCCCCATCATTTGCCATGAAGTGATAGGACCAGATACCATGATTTTAGTTTTTTGAATGTTGAGTTTTAAGCCAGCTTTTTCATGCTCCCCTTTCACTTTCATCAAGAGGCTCTTTAGTTCCTCTTTGCCTTCTGCCATAAGAGTGGTGTTGTCTGCATATCTGAGGTTATTGATACCTCTCCTGGCTTGTGCTTCATCCAGCCCGGCATTTTGCAAGATGAAATGGCAACCCACTCCAGTACTCTTGCCTGGAGAGTCCCATGGACGGAGGAACCTGGTGGGTTACAGTCCACGGGGTTGCAAAGAGCCGGACACGACAGCGACTTCACTTTCACTTTTCACTCTGCATATATGTTAAATAAGCAGGGTGACAATATACAGCCTTGACGTACTCCTTTCCTAATGTGGAACCAGTCTGTTGTTCCATGTCTTGTTCTGTTTCTTCTTGACATGCACACAGATTTCTCAGGAGGCAGGTAAGGCAGTTTGGTATTCCCATCTCTTTAAGAATTTTCCACAGTTTATTGTGATCTACACACTCATACTTTGGCCACCTCATGTGACGAGTTGACTCACTGGAAAAGACTCTGATGCTGGGAAAGGTTGGGGATGGGAGGAGAAGGGGACGACAGAGAATGAGATGGCTGGATGGCATCACCGACTCTGGACATGAGTTTGAGTGAACTCCGGGAGTTGGTGATGGACAGGGAGGCCTGGCGTGCTGTGATTCATGGGGTCGCGGAGAGTCGGACACAACTGAGCGACTGAACTGAACTGAACACACTCAAAGGCTTTGGCATAGTCAATAAAGCAGAAGTAGATGTTTTTCTGGAACTCTCTTGCTTTTTTGATGATCCAACGGATGTTAGCAATTTGATCTCTCGTCCTTATGCCTTTTCTAAATTCAGCTTGAACATCTGGAAGTACTTGGTTCATGTACTGTTGAAGCATCGCCTGGAGAATTTTGAGCATTACTTGGCTAGCCTGTGAGATGAATGCAACTGTGTGGTAGTTTGAACATTCTTTGGCATTGGCTTTCCTTGGAATTGGAATGAAAACTGACTTTTCCCGTCCTGTGGCCACTGCTGAGTTTTCCAAATTTGCTGGCATATTGAGGGCAGCACTTTCACAGCATCATCTTTCAGGATTTGAAATAGCTCCACTGGAATTCCATCACCTCCACTAGCTTTGTTCATAGTGATACTTCCTAAGGCCCACTTGACTTCTCATTCCAGGATGTCTGGCTCTAGGTGAGTAATCACACCACTGTAGTTATCTGGGTCATGAAGATCTTTTTTGTATAGTTCTTCATGTATTCTTGCCACCTCTTCTAAATATCTTCTGCTTCTGTTAGGTTCATACCGTTTCTATCCTTTATTGTACCCACCTTCACATGAATGTTTCCTTGGTATCTCTAATTTTCTTGAAGACCTCTATAGTCTTTCCTATTCTATCCTTTTTCTCTATTTCTTTGCATTGGTCATTGAAGAAGGCTTTCCTTATCTTTCCTTGCTATTCTCTGGAACTCTACATTAAGATGGGTATATCTTTCCTTTTCTCCTTTGTCTTTCGCTTCTCTTCTCTCAGCTATTTGCAAGGCCTCCTCAGACAACCATTTTGTCTTTTTTGCATTTCTTTTTCTTGGGGACGGTCTTGATCACTGACTCCTGTACAATGTCACAAACCTCCGTCCATAGTTCTTCAGGGACTCTATCAGATTTAATCCCTTGAATCTGTTAGTCACTTCCACTGTATAATCATAAGGGATTTGATTTAAGTCATACCTCAATGGCCTAGTGGTTTTCCCTCCTTTTTTCAATTTATGTCTGAATTTTGCAATAAGGAATTCATGATGTGACCACAGTCAACTTCTGGTCTTGTTTTTGCTGACTGTATAGTTTCTCCATCTGTGGCTGCAAAGAATATAACCAATCTGATTTTGGTGTTGACCATTTGGTCTCCAAAATCACTGCAGATGGTGACTGCAGCCATGAAATTAAAAGGTGCTTGCTCCTTGGAAGAAAAGCTATCACCAACCGAGATAGCATATTAAAAAGCAGAGACATTACTTTGCCAACAAAGGTCCATCTATTCAAAGCTATGGTTTCTCAGGTAGTCATGTATGGATATGAGAGTTGGACAATAAAGAAAGCTGAAAGCCAAAGAATTGATGCTTTTGAACTGTGGTGTTGGAGAAGACTCTTGAAAGCCCCTTGGACTGCAAGCAGATCAAACCAGTCAATCCTAAAGGAAATCAGTCCTGAATATTCATTGGAAGGACTCATGCTGAAGCTGAAACTCCAATACTTTGGCCACCTGATGCGAAGAACTGACTCATTGGAAAAGATCCTGATGCTGGGAAAGATCGAAGCCAGGAAGAGAAGGGGACGACAGATTCGATGGCATCACTGACTCGATGGACATGAGTTTGAGCACTCTCCAGGAGTTGGTGATGGACAGGGAAACCTGGTGTGCTGCAGTCCATGGGATTGCAAAGAGTCGGACACAACTGAGTGACTGAACTAAACTGAACTGGAGGATTATTAAATGGCATTTATCTCATTTCCTTTAGAATGAAATCTTGATCTAAATCTCACACTTTATACAACAATTAAAATAGATCACATTCTCAAATCTAAAATTTAAAAGTATAAAATTTTTCTTAAACATTCCACTAAAAGAATAGTCCATAAAAGACAAAAATCAATAAACTAGATTTCATCAAAATTAAAACTAAAATTGTAGTCAATATTATAAATAAGAATGTAAAGAACCATTACACTATAGCAATATATATTTGAGTTATAATATGATCACAAATGGGACTTCCCTGGTGGCACAGTGGTAAAAGAATCTGCTTGCAATTGAGAAAACACAGGAGACACAGGTTTGATCCCTGGGTCAGGAAGATCCCCTGGAAGAGGACATGGCAACTGACTCCAGTATTCATGCCTGGAAAATCCCAAGGACAGAGAAGCCTAGCGGACTACAGTCCTCAGGGTTGCAAAGAGTCAGACACGAGTGAAGCAACTAAGCATGCATGCACACATGGCCATACACAGATGTCATAAATTTGTGTGGCTATATGAAAATAGGTAGTCTGTCCTTTGAGCCATCTGTAAGAATGCTAGGATTTATTTCACATTTTTTCATTTAAATAACATTAATTATTTACACTTACCAGCAGCTTCTAGAACCAACTGAAGTCTTGCTTTGGCCTGTTCAGCTGGTGGCTAAAAATCAACCATAAAAAACATACACAAATCAGTTTTAACAGAGCTTTAAATTAATGTATTATTATGTGAGTATCAGAAAATTTAGTGAACTTTATCATAATCTGTCAGGGGATGTTCAACTTTAAGGGAGCCAATATGTTATTCTCTTCTTTTGTATGTGGTTTTTCCTCAAGGACTCTCTATTCCTTATCAGTTCCTGGAAAACAGGAATGAGCAGAGCTGCATGCAGTTCTCAGGACTGAGATCATGAGAAAGGGCACCTGCTTGGATTCCTTTCAGTGACTCCCTTCAGTGACCTTTTACTTAAAGTTAATCTATTCAGTTATGCTCTTCTTGCTCAGGATATGGAATGCTTTCTGGCCCTTTAAAGATTGTTATTTGCTTGGCTTTGCTTTTGCTCAATTTTTTTACTGCCTCAAGCTGCCTTGTATGAAGATATATAAACGTGTGTTTCTGCAAACAAAGCACCCTTGCTTCACTCGAGACTTGGTCCCCTGTGTCCCTCTTCTTGTCGACTCCAGTGCCCAGGTCCCGGTCTACAAAGACCACGATAATAATCAGTATTAATATCAACCCACATCTTAACAAAACTCCATCACAGCAGCTCTACCAATCTACTTTCTCACTCTAGTAATCAAATCACACTTTTCATAATAATGAAAAGAATGAAGTTCCTTTTTTTTTTTTACTGGAATAGGTTTTATCTACTACCCAACTTGTACAGTTAGCAACAGGCAAAAGAAAGGCAACTTAATAATGAGGCAAAATCAACACATTTAACAACATATTCTCAGGTTGTGTTATTTCTTTACATATGGAAACATGCAAAATGACCTATATAAATATCAATTTAAAGTCCAATACCTTAGGTAAATATCATATTCTAAAACCAAATATTTCCTGCTTTCTTCACAGTACTTGAAAAGAGTAATTGTGATAAAGATAAGACACGATGTGAGTTACTGCTATCAGTTCCCATTAATGTTTTTAAAATTATTCTCTCAATGAACTTTGATTCAATACATATAATAATGTTGAAAATACTTTCCTAGCAGTGACCTGATTCTGAGATTTTTGGATAATATATATTGATGGTATGCAAACTATAACATGGATTGTATCAAGCTTATGATATTTATGACAGATCTGTTAAAAACTGAAATACTGAAGACTTTACAATAAGTTTCTGAATAATTTCCTGTTTATATAAGATACCATCATTTGAGAATTAATATTTTATAAGATATATTTGAATGTTTTGCAATTTGTGCAAAAGCAGCCTGAAAAGAATTATATAATTGGATGTAAAAGGAGATGTTATGCTCAGAAAGGTGTAAGAATTTGACTGGTGCTTCTGAATAACCTATAAGACAAAAGATGGGAAAGTGGTAGATGCATCAGGAAAGAAGACAGGGATAACCTTTTATAGCATGGAAAGGGAGTAAACTATGGTCTAAACCTGATTTTGTAAACAAATTTTACTGAAACACAGACATGCTCATTTGTTTATGTATTGTCTATAGTTGCTTTTGTGCTCAACTCAACAGCAGCAGAGTCAATTACTTGTGTTAGGAAACTTATGGCCGGCAAAGTCTAAAATATTGACTACCTAGATCTTTAAGGAAAAATTTGTTGACTTCTGCCATATAAGATGGATAGACTGGAGAGAATTTGAAACAGTGGGGTGATGAGATGAGATCTAAACTCTGATACATCATTCTAGCAATATAATTGAGGATGAACTGAAAAGAACAAAACAGAAGGCGAGGAGTTCAGTTAGGGAGCAATTAAAGAAATTCAGGTGAGAGATGATAAGAACCTGGGGTGGTGCAGGAGTAGTAAGGTTGGACAGGAAAAACTATATTTGAGAAAAATTTAATTGGTAACATGAAAGAACTGATTGAAAATGAGAGAAGAAGGAGCTGACAAACAAAAAGGATATTTTATATCATATGTCTCTAGAAAAAAAGATATGTAAGTGTGTTTTATGAAGTTATAAAACTGATATCTACTGAATATGATCTCTGTAACAGTTATAAAGGAAACTGCCTGTACGAGTCAAGCAATTAACACAGACACTTCACAACACTTTCACAACATGTCACATCACTTTGAGGGAACAGAGTAAATGTGCAGAACTGTGGAGTCCATGGCCCAGCTAAACAAAGCTGCTGGAACTCAGCAACAACTCACTGTTATGCAAAAATCCAAGCCTAGGGTCATAAAATTTCTTGATTTTTCCTAGGACTTTAGGTCACCCAAAAGACAAATAGTGTGTGGAACAAACAGTACTTCTCAGAACCAGATTCAACCCCCAAACAGTCTGTGACCTCTGCCATCTACTTAACAGACACAGTAGAAACATGACACTTTGTGCATCATGAAATAACTAGAATGGCAAGAAGGAAATGATGTTCTGACTAGCAGGTCTCAGGTTTATAAAGTATACATTTCAGAGTATCCTGGTAACCAGTGACCTTTGATAGAAAAAGGCGAGACACTGTATTGGTTAAGGTATTTCATGGAAAAATTATAGGTCTTTCATAAGAAGAGAGTAACAAATAAAAAATATTTAAGACAAATTACAAAGTGATGAGAACCAACATCCAATAAAATATTAACAATATAGTTAAAGTCTCTTAACCCACAAAATCCCATTCCATAGCAGCTCTCCCTCTCCCCTGCTTAAGACCACTCTCTTAAAAACATGGTGATTATCATTCCTAAAGAGTCTTGATGGTTTATGCTCAAGATAAAACACTTGTTAACATATTTATATGTATTAACAATCTATAATACAGGATTAATATTTCAAAGATAAAGAAAACCAGGGAATAAGAGTAGTTTATTAACTTGCTTTAACTAGTAAATGACAGATTGAAATTAAGACCTACTGACTCCAGATCTCAGGATTCTTCTAATTACTAGGATATTCATAAGGTCAAAGAAATTAATTTCATATAGAAAAGAATAAGGATAGACTTTTTATTTTCCGTCTTTATAATTTAATTTTGGTAATATTTTGTTTAAATAAAATTGGTAAATGGTACTAATGTTATTCAGAGCCAAAAATGAAACTTTCCTGCCAGACTACTCTGTCCATGGGATTCTCCAGGCAATAATACTGGAGTGGGTTGTCATGCCCTCCTCCAGTGGATCTTCCCAGCCCAGGGATCAACCCTGCATACCTTATGTCTCCTGTACTGGAAGGCAGATTATTTACCACTAGAGCCATACGAAAGTGAAAGTGAAAGTCACACAGTCACATCTGACTGTTTGTGACCCCATGGACTATACAGTCCATGGAATTCTCCTGGCCATAGCACTGGACTGGGTAGCCTTTCCCTTCTCCAGGAGATCTTCCCAACCCAGGGATTGAACCAGAGCCTCCTGCATTGCAGGTGGGTTCTTTACCAACTGAGCTATCTGGGAAACTACCAGGGAAGCTCTAAACAAGTAAGAAACTAGTATCAAATGCAAACGTTTGGAATACAGCAATTACTTATTATAAGAACTATAAAATGAAGATATATTTAAGAACACAATGTCAAAACTATATTGCATGAAGCAAACTTACAGAAAAAAAATTGTATCCTGTTGAAAAATCAGTTCAGTTCAGTTCAGTTGCTCAGTCATGTCCGACTCTGCGACCCCATGAATCGCAAGATGCCAGGACTGCCTGTCCATCACCAACTCCTGGAGTTCACCCAAACTCATATGCATCGAGTCGGTGATACCATCCAGCCATCTCATCTTCTGTCGTCCCCATCTCCTCCTGCCCACAAACCCTCCCAGCATCAGAGTCTTTTCCAATGAGTCAACTCTTTGCATCAGGTGGCCAAAGTATTGGAGTTTCAGCTTCAGCATCAGTCCTTCCAATGAACACCCAGGACTGATCTTTAGAATGGACTGGTTGGATCTCCTTTCAGTCCAAGGGGCTCTCAAGAGTCTTCTCTAAAACCACAGTTCAAAAGCATCAATTCTTCGGCAATCAGCTTTCTTCACAGTCCAACTCTCACATCCATATACGACCACTGGAAAAACCATAGCCTTGACTAGACGGACCTTTGATGGAAAATTAATGTCTCTGCTTTTTGATATGCTGTCTAGGTTTGTCATAACTTTCCTTCCAAGGAGTAAGCGTCTTTTAATTTCATGGCTGCAATCACCATCTGCAGTGATTTTGAAGCCCAAAAAAATAAAGTCTGACACTGTTTCCACCTGTTTCTCCACTCCCCATGAAGTGATGGGACCAGATGCCATGATCTTAGTTTTCTGAATGCTGAGCTTTAAGCCAACTTTTTCACTCTCCTCTTTCACTTTCATCAAGAGGCTTTTTAGTTCCTCTTCACTTTCTGCCATAAGGGTGGTGTCATCTGCATATCTGAGGTTATTGATATTTCTCCCGGCAATCTTAATTCCAGCTTGTGCTTCTTCCAGCCCAGCGTTTCTCATGATGTACTCTGCATAGAAGTTAAATAAGCAGGGAGACAATATACAGCCTTGACATACTCCTTTCCCTATTTGGAACAGTCTGTTGTTCCATGTCCGGTTCTAACTGTTGCTTCCTGACCTGCATATAGGTTCCTTAAGACGCAGGTCAGGTGGTCTGGTATTCCCATCACTTGAAGAATTTTCCATAGTTTATTGTGATCCACACAGTCAAAGGCTTTGGCATAGTCAATAAAGTAGAAATAGATGTTTTTCTGGAACTCTCTTGTTTTTTCGATGATCCAGTGGATGCTGGCAATTTGATCTCTGGTTCCTCTGCCTTTTCTAAAACCTGCTTGAACATCTGGAAGCTCAGGGTTCATGTATTGCTGAAGCCTGGCTTGGAGAATTTTCATCATGACTTTACTAGCATGTGAGATGAGTGCAACTGTGTGGTAGTATGAGCATTCTTTGGCATTGCCTTTCTTTGGGATTAGAATGAAAACTGACCTTTTCCAGTCCTGTGGCCACTGCTGAGCTTTCCAAATTTGCTGGCATATTGAATGCAGCACTTTCACAGCATCATCTTTCAGGATTTGAAATAGCTCATCTGGAATTCCATCAGTTCCACTAGCTTTGTTTGTAGTGATGCTTCCTAAGGCCCCCTTGACTTCACATTCCAGAATGTCTGGCTCTAGGTGAGTGATCACACCATCGTGATTATCTTGGTCGTGAAGATCTTTTTTGTACAATTCTTCTGTGTATTCTTGCTGCCTCTTCTTAATATCTTCTGCTTTTGTTAGGTCCGTGCCATTTCTGTCCTTTATCGAGCCCAGCTTTTCATGAAATGTTCCCTTGGTATCTCTAATGTTCTTGAAGAGATCTCTCTTCTTTCCCATTCTCATGTTTTCCTCTATTTCTTTGCATTGAATGCTGAGGAAGGCTTTCTTATCTCTCCTTGCTATTCTTTGGAACTCTGCATTCAGATGCTTATATCTTTCCTTTTGTCCTTTGCTTTTCACTTCTCTTCTTTTCACAGCTATTTGTAAGGTCTACCCAAATAGCCATTTTGCTTTTTAGCATTTCTTTTCCATGGGGATGGTCTTGATCCGTCTCCTGTACAATGACATGAATCTCCGTCCATAGTTCATCAGGCACTCTATCAGATCTAGTCCCTTAAATCTATTTCTCACTTCCACTGTATAATCATAAGGGATTTGATTTAGGTCATACCTGAATGGTCTAGTGGTTTTCCCTACTTTCTTCAATTTCAGTCTGAATTTGGCAATAAGGAGTTCATGATCTGATCCACAGTCAGCTCCTGGGCTTGTTTTTGCAGACTGTATACAGCTTCTCCATCTTTGGCTGCAAAGAATATAATCAATCTGATTTCGGCGTTGACCATCTGGTGATGTCCATGTGTAGAGTCTTCTGTGTTGTTGGAAGAGGGTGTTTGCTATGGCCAGAGCGTTACTTTGGCAGAACTCTATTAGTGTTTGCCCTGCTTCATTCCAAGCTCCAAGGCCAAATTTGCCTGTTACTCCAGGTGTTTCTTGACCTCCTACTTTTGCATTCCAGTCCCCTATAATGAAAAGGACATCTTTTTTGGGTGTTAGTTCTAAAAGGTCTTATAGGTCTGCATAGAACCATTCAACTTCAGTGTTGCTGCTGCTGCTGCTGCTGCTAAGTCGCCTCAGTCGTGTCCAACCCTGTGCGTCCCCATAGACAGCAGCCCACAAGGCTCCTCTGTCCCTGGGATTCTCCAGGCAAGAACACTGGAGTGGGTTGCCATTTCCTTCTCCAAACTTCAGCGTTACTGGTTGAAAAATAATATTACTTAAATCAAAATGAGTAATACATAGTTTGATAAATAAATATTACCAAAATTGAAATAGACAGAATATAAATGTGTTCCCTTAAAAAAATAAATATTAGCATTGACATTTACAGAATAGTAAGAATAGTATAAATTTTTATTGTAAGTTTTCATATCATATATATCATATAGAGCTTACATTTTCTAAACTGTTAGAGGTCCTTTTTTGGGGAGAAGGGGGTTAAAAGTATTTTACTGCCATGGATTATACAGAACTGCCCTGCTCTCTCCCTTTCCCTTGTTAGCCAAGTATACCCTCATAACTCCATCTGTAAACCAAGTTTTAGAAAAGAACACTCACTTTCTTAGGAAGAAACAAAAGCTCCTAAGGTGAAACCAAAAGATAGTTCAGTCTCTTGATGATTATAGAGTTGACCATCCTCAAGGTCTAGACTGTTTCCTTCAACTTTGGGTTTACTCTTATTTATTCCAATCCCCTGAGTTCCTTACAAATTGACTGCATATCTAGACTTCTCAAAATACTGCCAAAGCTAACATTCCAAACCAGCACAATTATTTGAGCCATGACCATAAAAAAAAAAAAAAAGAGGGAGAGAGAGAAGCAAAGAGAAATCTAACCTTAAGGAAAACCATTTAAACTATTTGCTCACTCTTCTCACTTCTATTCATTTTTAGCATCCTAACCACTGGCCACCACTATGGAAATTCTGCAAGTGGATGAAACTATAGCCATTCCAGCTGCCAACCACAGTCTTGGGGTTGTTAATGACAGGGAAGTATAAAGTCTGAAAAACTTGCCAAGCAAAGAGAGAACTCAAGCTTAGAAAGAAACACTTCACAAAATCAAAATTAGGACTACATTATATGGTTTTCAGCTATTACTCTCAGTTTTATCTTATCATGTGCTCATTTTGAACAAAAAATATATACAGTGAGGATACTGGAAGATGGCAGAATAGGAAGCACCAAGAATCTAACTCCCCATCTAGACAATAACTGCACTGGCAGAATCTTTCAGACATAACTCTTTTAGAACTCTGGATTCTGTTGAAAGCTGGCAACTACCAGGGGAAGACAGTATTGCAGTTAATTTCTGTCAATTTCAGCTATTAGGGACTTCCCTGGTGGTTCTTGATTAAAACTTCCCCCTCTCAGTACAAGGGGCACGGGTCTGATCCCTGGTCAGGGGACTAAGATACTGCATGCCACATGGTGTGGCCTAAAAATAATAATAATAATAACAATAATAATAATAAATATAATAAACTTTCTGTTTTAAAAAAATTCAGCAATTAGCACAGTAGCAACTATCCATCCCCAATGCCAGCTACATGGCTAACAGCAGTGCACCTGTTCCTGAAGCTGCTTGCCCACAGCATAAGTGTTGGTAAAAAGGTGGAGAAACTGGAACCCTTGTGTACTGTTGACAGGAATTAAAACAGTACAGTGTTGTGTAAAACAGTACAGTGTTGTGTAAAACAATAATGCAGTACCTCAAAAAATGAAATACAGAATTACCATATGATCCAGAAATTCCAAATCTGGGTACCGACCCCCCAAAATTAGAAGCAGGGTCTTGAAGAGACATTTGTACACTCATGTTCATAGAAGCATAATTCATAATAACTAAAATGGAAACACCCAAGTGTCCACTGAATGAGTGGAGAAGCAAAATGTGGTATGAAGCTACAGTGAAATATTATTGTTTTTAAAACGATGGAAATTCTATAATATACTACAACATGAATGTGATCAGAAAAGATGTTTGAGGTGATTTCAATCTTCTTAAATTTATTGGGACTTGTTTTGTGTCCCAACATATGGTCAATCCTTGAGAAAGTTCCATGACTACCTAAGAAGAACCTGTTTTCTGCTGCATTTAAATGGAAAGTTCTGCATAAATCTATTAGATCCATCTGGCCTAATGTTTCATTTAAGGCTGCTGTTTCCTTTTTGACTTTCTGTCTAGATGATCTATTCATTGATGTCAGTAGGTTGTCAAAGTCCCCTGTGAATAATACATTATTGTCAATTCATTCCTCCCTTTAGTAATTGTTTTGTATATTCTGATGGACCTATATTGTGCCGTGCTGTGCTTAGTCACTCAGTCGTGTCCAACTCTTTGTGACCCCATGGACTGTAGCCTGCCAGGCTCCTCTGTCCATTGGGATTCTCCAGGCAAGAATACTGGAGTGTGTTGCTATGCCTTGCTCCAGGCAATCTTCCCCACCCAGGGATCAAACCCAGGTCTCCCGAATTGCAGGAGGATTCTTTACCACCTGGCTCACTCCAAATGCCCAAGAAAACTGGAGTGGGTAGCCTATTCCTTCTCCAGGAATCAAAACCAGGGTCTCCTCCATACCAGCTGAGCTACCAGGGAAGCCTGGACCTATGTTGCTGCTGCTGCTGCTAAGTCACTTCAGAGGTGCATATATTTTAATAACTGATGTTGTCTCAGTGAATTGTCCTCTTTATAAGTATATAATGTCCATCTTTGTCTCTTGTTACATTTTTTGGCTTGAAGCTTATTTTGTCTGATATGTGTATGGCTATTTTTGGCTGCCATTTGTTTGGAGTATTATCTCTTAGTTTTTCACTTTTAGCTTATTTTTGCCTTGAGAGCTGAGGTGAATCTCCTAAAGGAAGCATATAGTTGAGCTTTGCTTTTTAATCTGTCCAGCCACTGTATTTTTTGATGGGTGAATTAGATCCATTTACATTTATCGATCATTGAATGATGAGGACTTAGCACTGTCATTGTATCTTTTATTTTCTCCTTCTGCATTTACATTGTTTCTTTTCCCCTGTGTTTCTGACTACCATTTTAGTTTAGTGGGTTTCTCTGTTGTTTTTACAGAAACATCATAGAAAACATTGGTTTTCTCTGTTTTTATGTTTTGTGTCTCTACACTAGATTTATATTTTATGGTTACCATGCAGTTTATATAAAATGTCTTAGTAAAACAGTCCTTTTTTTGCTGATGGCATCTTATGTTCATTTATCTATATGAGTTCTATCCTTTTCCTCCTTCCCTTTTGTGTCTTGTCTCAAATTATTTCTTTTCATGTTGTGAGTTTCTTATCAAAGTAGTTACAGTTATTTTCATGCTTTTTCTCCCCTTTTAACCTTCATGGTATAATAAAGTATTTAAAAATCTATTCTGATACAAAGTTATAATTTTCTGATTCTATCACCGCACTCAAAGTTTTTGTATTTTTGCTTTCTTATTTCTGGTATAAGAGCTACTTTAGACATTTATTGTAAGGTCTAGTGCTGATGAAGACCCTAAGCTTTTTTTTGTCTAAGAAAATCTATTTCTCCTTCATATATGAATGATAATTTTGCTAGATAGACTATGTTTGGCTGATAGAATTTCTTCATTTTTTTTTGTATCTTATTTCTCGTTCCTCTTCTACTTGTACTGTTTCTCTATTTCTGCTGCTGCTGCTGCTGTGTCACTTCAGTCGTGTCCGACTCTGTGTGACCCCATAGTCAGAAGCCCACCAGGGTCCCCCGTCCCTGGGATTCTCCAGGCAAGAACACTGGAGTGGGTTGCCATTTCCTTCTCCAATGTGTGAAAGTGAAAAGTGAAAGTGAAGTCGCTCAGTCGTGTCTGACCCTTAGCGACCCCACGGACTGCAGCCTACCAGGCTCCTCCATCCATGGGATTTTCTAGGCAAGAGTACTGGAATGGCTTGCCATTGCCTTCTCCGTCTCTATTTCTACTTACTGAATTCTCTATATTCTCTCTGCCAAATAGTCTGGTTTACTTACAATGTTTTCTAATGCATTCTTCATCTTGTTGATTGAGATTTTCAGCTCCAGAATTTCTGTTTGGTTCTTTTTTTAGAGTTTCAAGCTTTATCCCTGAGCTGATTAACCTGCCTTCTAACTTTTCTTGCAGTTCATTGAGCTTCTTCATAACAGATATTTTGTATACTCTATCAGATAGATTCCAATATTCCATGACTTTATGTTTGGTTTCTAGAGAACTGTCATTTTCTTTTTGTGATATAGTGTTCTTGCTTGATAAGTTATTCTTCATGGTGCTTGATGAGTTGTTCTTCTGGTGGATTTAAAGAAGCAAACACCTTTCTACTTCATTCTAACCATTCAACAGGTTAGAAATTAGAGGCCTTTATTTGTTTTCCAAAAAATGATGCTATACTACACAAACCTCACATGAGCTGCCTCTGATTATATTTGAGAGCCAGCACTTTCCATCTCTACCACCTCTGTTAGAGGCATCACTTCGTGCCTTCCTTATCACTGTTTGTGCCTCGAAGGTCACTGGTGCCCTGCTGCTGCTAGGTCACCCCTTGGAGCACCAGAATGGTGGGTCCTTCTGCCATGTCCATGATATCCTGAGTCCCAAGCTCTGCCACCATGGAGGGTGAGGGTGGAAGAGGAGTCAGGGTTGCATGGACAC
Organism: Moschus berezovskii; assembly: GCF_049115385.1. Lineage (NCBI taxonomy): Eukaryota > Metazoa > Chordata > Mammalia > Artiodactyla > Moschidae > Moschus > Moschus berezovskii. The sequence continues at coordinate 132,130,455 of NC_142460.1, forward strand.
TTCTGCCATGTCTGGTGTTGTCAGGTATGCAGTTCCATTCCTTCAGGCGGGGAGGGAAGTGGTGGCTCTGGCCCCACTGTCACTGCAGCCAAGTCACCTATGGCCACAGCTGCCCTGTGTGCCATCTCTCCTGCTGTGGCCAGAAGTCAAAGTCATATGTGCCACCTCCTCTGCTGCTACTTAGTTCCATGGACCTGTGGGTATAGCTGCTGAGACTGGAGGGCCATAATCACAAGCAGCCCCCTCTGCTGTTTCCTCAATTCTATCTCCCTATGTATTCCAGACCACTCACTCCCATTTAGATGTACAGATATATGTAGAATTCTCTGGCATTCTGTTATGCTGGGCAGAGTCAACTTTACTGAGTAGTATATGTTTTACTAGTTGAATATTGAAGGGCAAAGACAATGTCTCACTCTATGCCATGAAGCTGACATTACTCCAATATCATTTCAAATTTCAAAGATCTTACAGCATAATGAGGAAAATAATAAAATAATAACTATTTAAAAAACTACAAATTTACTAAATGTCTACACTATGCCAAGACTGTGTTATTTCTACATTTTCTTAAAGGTCAGACAGCAGCTTCCTTAATGACTCAGACAGTAAAGAATCTGCCTGCAATATAGGAGAACTGGATTGGATCCCTGGGTTGGGAAGATCCCCTGGAGAAGGAAATGGCAACCCACTCCAATATTCTTGCCTGAAGAATTTCATGGACAGAGGAGCCTGATGCACTACTGTCCACGGGATTGCAAAGAGCTGGACACAACTGGGCAACTAACACTTTATCAAGGTATAATAAAACTATAATATATTACACCATCTAAAGTGCACAGTTTTACAGGTTTTGACATGTGTATACAGCCATGTAGGCATCATTACTGTTAAGATAATCAGCATGTCCATTACTCAAAAATTTTCCACATTCTTCTCTAATTCTTCCATGCCCTTCTGTGCCTCTATTCCACTTCCCAGTTCCCAGGCAACCACTGATCTGCTTTCTTTCACTATACATTACTTTGCATTTTCTACTATGTTACACAGATGGAATCATATAACATATACTCTTTTATGTCTAGGTTTTAAATTCAGCATAATTATTTTGAAATTCATCCACGCCATTGTGTATACTGACATGCATTCCTTTTTCCTGCTAGATAGTATTCCATTGTAAATAAACACTACAACTTCTTTATGCATTCACCCGTGGACATACAATTTTTGACTATTATAAAACATAGTATAAACATTCAGGTAAAAGTCTCTGTATAGATATATGCTTTCATACCTCTTGGGTAAATATCTAGGATTGGAATGGTTGAGTTATATGGTAAAGATATATTTAACATTTTAAGAAAATACCAAACTGCTTCCAAAGTAGTTTCACATTCCTGCTAGCATGGTATAAGAGTTTCTTGCTCCACATTCTAGCGATGACTTAGTATAACTTATACTAAGTTTTAATCTATATTTTCCCAATGATTATTGGTGCTGAGCATCCTTCCATGTGCATGTTTATTACCTATATACATATATTAGATGGTAAGATAGATGGTCAAATCTTTTGCCAATTTATTAAACTTTCTTATTATTGAGTTGTCAGAATTCTTAATTATAATAAACAGTAAGTTTTCATACACAAGGTTTGCAAATTGCATACACTCACAGGGAATTATATATTTACATTTATAAAGCCCCTCCCCTATTGAGTGACTTGTTTTTCATTATCATAAGAGATACTTTTGAAGAGCAGAATTCCCTAAAATGGATAAAGTCCAATTCATCAATTCTTTTTTTATATAAATGATGTTTCTGTGGTGTTATATCTAAGAAATCTTTATGTAATCCCAATTCACAAAGATTTGCCCTATGCGTATACTTGGAAATTTTATAGTTTCTGATTACATTTAGCTCTATGAAATACATTTTGATAAATCTGTATATGGTGCAACATATACACTGAGAACCCTTTCATTTTTCTGTAGGCTTTTTTGCCTTTGAATATTTGTTAAAAATCAATTGAATATATTTATCCACAGAAATGAGTCTATTTCTAGACTGTCTATGCTGTTCCATTGATCTATTTGTCAATATTGGTACTAATACTACATTGTCTTTATTTATTACTACAGTTTTATATTAACTCTTGAAATCAGGAAGAATAACTCTGGAGAAAAACTCCAACTTCTTCTTTTTCAAGTAGCTTTGGTTCTTCTAGCTCTTTTGCATCCCCAGGTTCAAAAAATTAGAAAAAAAGTTTATTAGTTTCTACAAAAAAAAAAAATTCCTGCTAAGATTTTACCATGGGATTTCATTGAATCTACATAGCCATTTGAGGAGAGGGAACATCTTAACAATGTTAAGTTTTAGCCTGGTATATATTTTTCTATTACCTTTACCTCTTAGTCTATATACCTGAAAAAATTCTGCATTTTAATTAGAATATTTAGACCAATTTGAACTGTGGTGCTGGGAAAAACTCTTGAGAGTCCCGTGGACAGCCAGGAGATCAAATCAGTCAATCCTAAGGGAAATCAATCCTGAATATTCATTGGAAGGACTGATGCTGATGCTGAAGCTTCAATACTTTGGCCACCTGATGCAAAGAACTCACTCACTGGAAAAGACTCTGATGCTGGCAAAGATTGAGGGCAGGTGAGAAGGGGATGATAGAGGATGAGATGGTTGGCTGGCATCACTGACTCAATGGAGATGAATTTGAGCAAACTCTGGGAGATAGCGAAGGGCAGGGAAGCCTGAAGTGCTGCAGTTCATGGGGTCCCAAATAGTCGGACATGACTGAGCAACTGAACAGCAAATAATCTACTACATTGCTGCTTGTTTTCTATTTGTCCCATCCAATTGTTTGCTCCCCCACTTTCTTCCCTGCCTTTGCTCAGATTGACCATATTTAGAACTCCATTTCATATTCTTTGTTGGCTTATTAGCTGCATCTCTTTTGTGTTACTTTGGTTGTTGCTTTAGAGTTCACAGTACACACCTTTGTTACCCTCTATCTTCACTACATCATTTCCTATACACTATAAAAACCTTACAATAGTATCCTCTCATTTCTTCTTTCCCAGCCTCTGTATTAGTATTGTCACTGCTGTCACATATTGTTATAAACTCCACAGTAAATTGTCTTATTCTTTAAACATTGTTTTAAAGAGACAACTTTACCCATGATGTTATCATTTCCAGGACTCTCTATTATTTTATCAATCCAGTTTTCCATCCAGTGTCATTTTCAATGTTGAAAGGGGTTCCTTTGATATTTCTTGTAGTGCCGGATGTTTGGAGATGAATTCTTTCCACTTCTGTGTCTCTTTTTAAAAAGTCTCTATTCGGCCTTCATTTTTAAAATATATTTTCCCAGGGTACAGAATTCCAGGTGTATAGTATTTTTCTTCCACTATTTTTAAGACATTGTTTTCCTGTCGTGTAGTTAGTATTGTCTCTAATGACAAATCTGCTTCCACAGTTTTGTTTCCTCATACATAATAACAATAATATTTTTATTTGCTTTTAAGATTTTCTTCTCACAACTGGTTCTAAGCAATTTGATTGTGATATGCCTTGGTGTATTTTTCCTCACATTTTGTATGCTTGGGGCTTGTTGTGCTTCTTGGAACTTCTGGTTTATAGTTTTTATTAAGTTTGGGAATATTTTAGTCATTAGGTCTTTGCGTACATTTTTCAGGTTTCCCAGGTGGCACTAGTAGTAAAGAACCCTGGTGCCAATGCAGAGGATGCTTTCAGTTGCCCCCTTTCTCACCTTTCCTTTCAGGATTCTAGTGACATGCATGTTGTGTACTTGATCGCCTGAAGCTGTACCACAGCTCAAAAATGCTCCCTTTTTCCTGCTTTTCTTTTTTAGTATTTTTCTCTCCAGTTTCATTTTGAATAGTTCCTTTTGCTATGTCTTTTATTTCACTAATCCATCTCCTGCAATATCATCTCTATTAATCCCATCCAGTGTAATTTTCATCTCAGTCATGTAGTTTTCATATTAAGAAACTTTATTTTTTAATAGCTTTCATATTTCTTCTAAATACATTCAGTCTTTTTAGCACTTCTCTGACCACATGAAATACAATTATAATTGTTAATGTCCTTGTCTACTAATTCTTTGATTATATAAATTCTCAGTCAGTTTCAACTGATTTATTTTTTCAAATGTTATATTGGGTGTTGAACAGTTCTATGAAGACCTACAAGACCTTTTAGAACTAACACCCAAAAAAGATGTCCTTTTCATTATGAGGGACCAGAATGCAAAAGTAGGAAGTCAAGAAACACCTGGAGTAACAGGCAAATTTGGCCTTGGAGCATGGAATGAAGCGGGGCAAAGGCTAACAGAGTTTTGTCAAGAGAATGCACTGGTCATAGCAAACACCCTCTTCCAACAACACAAGAGAAGACTCTACACATGGACATCACCAGATGGTCAACGCCGAAATCAGATTGATTATATTCTTTGCAGCCAAAGATGGAGAAGCTGTATACAGTTAGCAAAAACAAGACCAGGAGCTGACTGTGGCTCAGATGATGAACTCCTTATTGCCAAATTCAGACTTAAGTTGAAGAAAGTAGGGAAAACCACTAGACCATTCAGGTATGACCTAAATCAAATCCCTTATGATTATACAGTGGAACTGAGGAACAGATTTAAGGGACTAGATCTGATAGATAAGAGTGCCTGATGAACTCTGGATGGAGGTTCGTGACATTGTAAAGGAGACAGGGACCAAGACCATCCCCACGGAAAAGAAATGCAAAAAAGCAAAATGGCTGTCTGAGGAGGCCTTACAAATAGCTGTGAAAAGAAGAGAAGCGAAAAGCAAAGGAGAAAAGGAAAGATATAAGCATCTGAATGCAGAGTTCCAAAGAATAGCAAGGGGAGATAAGAAAGCCTTCCTTAGTGATCAATGCAAAGAAACAGAGGAAAACAACAGAATAGGAAAAACAAGAGATCTCTTCAAGAAAATTAGAGATTCCAAGGGAACATTTCATGCAAAGATGGGCTCGATAAAGGACAGAAATGGTATGGACCTAACAGAAGCAGAAGATATTAAGAAGAGGTGGCAAGAATACACAGAAGAACTGTACAAAAAAGATCTTCACGAGCAAGATAGGCACAATAACGTGATCATTGACCTAGACCCAGATATCCTGGAATGTGAAGTCAAGTGGGCCTTAGAAAGCATCACTACGAACAAAGCTAGTGGAGGTGATGGAATTCCAGTTGAGCTATTTCAAGTCTTGAAAGATGATGCTGTGAAAGTGCTGCACTCAATATGCCAGCAGATTTGGAAAACTCAAATTTGGCCACAGGACTGGAAAAGGTCAGTCTTCATTCCAATCCCAAAGAAAGGCAATGCCAAAGAATGCTCAAACTACTGCACAATTGCACTCATCTCACACACTAGTAAAGTCATGCTCAAAATTCTCCAAGCCAGGCTTCAGCAATATGTGAACCGTGCATTCCCAGATGTTCAGGCAGGTTTTAGAAAAAGCAGAGAAACCAGAGATCAAATTGCCAACATCCACTGGATCATGGAGAAAGCAAGAGAGTTCCAGAAAAACATCTATTTCTGCTTCATTGACTATGCCAAAGCCTTTGACTGTGTGGCTCACAATAAACTGTGGAACAATCTGAAAGAGATGGGAATACCAGACCACCTGACCTGCCTCTTGAGAAACCTGTATGCAGGTCAGGAAGCAACAGTTAGAACCGGACATGGAACAACAGACTGGTTCCAAATAGGAAAAGGAGTGCGTCAGGGCTGTATATTGTCACCTTGCTTATTTAACTTATATGCAGAGTACATCATGAGGCTGGAAGAAGCACAAGCTGGAATCAAGATTGCTGGGAGAAATATCAATAACCTCAGATATGCAGATGACACTACCCTTATGGCAGAAAGTGAAGAGGAACTAAAAAGCCTCTTGATGAAAGTGAAAGAGGAGAGTGAAAAGGTTGGCTTGAAGCTCAACATTCAGAAAACTCAGATCATGGCATCTGGTCCCATCACTTCATGGGAAATAGATGGAAAAACAGTGGAAACAGTGTCAGACTTTATTTTTTTGGGCTCCAAAATCACTGCGGATGCTGATTGAAGCCATGAAATTAAAAGACGCTTACTCCTTGGAAGGAAAGTTATGACCAACCTTGATAATATATTAAAAAGCAGAGACATTACTTTGCCAACAAAGGTCCGTCTAGTCAAGGCTATGGTTTTTCCCGTGGTCATGTATGGATGTGAGAGTTGGACTGTGAAGAAAGCTGATCGCCCCAGAATTGATGCTTTTGAACTGTGGTGCTGGAGAAGACTCTTGAGAGTCCCTTGTACCGCAAGGAGATCCAACCAGTCCATTCTAAGGGAGATCGATCCTGGGTGTTCATTGGAAGGACTGATGCTAAAGCTGAAACTCCAATACTTTGGCCACCTCATGCAATGAGTTGACTAACTGGAAAAGACTCTGATGCTGGGAAAGGTTGGGGGCGGGAGGAGAAGGGGACGACAGAGAATGAGATGGCTGGATGGCATCACCGACTCTGTGGACATGAGTTTGAGTGTACTCCAGGAGTTGGTGATGGACAGGGAGGCCTGGCGTGCTGTGATTCATGGGGTCGCGGAGAGTCGGACACGACTGAGTGACTGAACTGAACTGAATGTTATATTGTCTTGGTTTCACGAATATATGGTAATTTTTGATAGAATGTCAGACATCGAGAATTTTATTTTGCTGTGTGTGGGATATTTTTGTATTCCTATAAATTACCTTGCTGTTTGTTCTGGGACACAATTACTTGGAAGCAGTTTGGTCCTTTCAGTTCTGGCTTTGTTAAGCTGGACCAGAATAACTCTGTGGTTAATTTTCCCCTCCATTGAGATAAGGCATTTTTATTTAGTACTTGCTTAGAAGCACCATGAATTAGGAGGCTTCTCATACTGATGATTGGGAATAGCACTATTCCCAACTCTGCATGAGTGGGAGGTACAATTTTCTCTAATCACTTCATGTAGTTCTTTCCCAAGCTTTGGCTAGTTTCTTCACATGCAAGTACTGATGAGTAGTCTGTGGAACACTCAAGGGGCCCTCTGCAGATCTTCTATAGCTCACTCTTCTCTGGTAACCTGCGTTGTGAATTCTATAGGCTTTGCATCCTGGGTATCACAGCTCTATCATCTCAACTCAATGAGACCACCAGGTATGCCTGGTTCTCCTACCCTGTAGCATGACTGGACAAGTTCTGTAGGCCTTAAGCTTGAGCAACTAAACAGCTCATCTCATTTTTCACATTTCTCAGGAATCACTGTCTTTCATGTCTAATGTCCATTATCTTGAGAGCTGTTTTTTCAAATAATTTGTTCAAATTTTTAGTTGTTTAAGATGGGAGGATAAATCTGACCTACTGTTACATCTTCACTGGAATAGGAAGGCTATTATTATTATTTTTTTTAATACTAAGCCTTGTGAAGAAAAGTTACTGGTCCAAAGTTACACAGCCATTTTTCGAATGTATGTTTATAACAATGCATTATATATACTCAAAACCTATCAGTTCCCTTTGTCTGGACAACTGTTACTTCCTTTTCCTAGCTAATTTATGAGTTCAGCTTCTTTAAGGCAACAATGTCTTACATCTCTGTGTCATTAGCACCTAGGATAGTGTTTGGAAAATAGTCAATGCTTAGCAGGTATATATTTGAAACAAACTTCCTTGCAATTTTTAAAAATCTTATCATATATAAAACAATTCTGAAGCATAAATTCTACAGAATTCTACGTGTCAGTAAGAATTTACCTAACAAGCAGATGGATTATTGAGAGGATGATAACGATACTGTGGAAATTATAACAAATAGTAAAAATGAACCATGTAATCTACACTCAATACGTTTTTTAACCAACTTATTTGATAATAAAATGGCAATTCTTAAAGTGATCACATAAGCCCTAAATATATATATATAAATATATAAAAGTGATAACTTCTTTGTGCCATATATTTTACAGCAACATAACAGATATCCTGAAAAAGAGTATAAACTACCTAAAAAATTAAATTTTGGGAAAAAAAATAGTTGTTATTTATTACATGTTTATAATGCTCCAGAGACTGTGCTAAGCACTTTACATACATCTCATTTAACAAAATTCTCATAATGATCCTAACAAGACAGGCATTCTTAATGCCATCTCTTAGATGAAGAATAAATTACCATAAGTCACAAAAGTGATAAGGTGGCAGAACTTGTATTTTAACCCAGATCACAAAATCCATGTTCTTAGCAACACTATACTGCTACATAACTAGGGATTCATTTGTTTATTAACTTTCATGGGGGTGGGGGGGATAAATCAAATAATTTTTAGTTGCCAGAAAAGACCATATAAAGTTAAAACTAAATTTTCTTTAGTGTTTTGAATGCTACCATTAACCATCTTAAAGACTGTGAGTGTCATTTAAAAAGCTCATTTTAATCAAGCTTTTTCAAATGAGTAACTTTAAAAATATTAAACATATTCACAGTATAGGTACTGTGCTCTCTCCTTTAAAGTAAAGGCAATCTCACTATGACAGAGACACATATCAACAGCTTATCATATTTCTGGCTACATTTCATTTTAACAGTTACTATAATTCTATCTCTTAGGATCAAGGTCTAAGCTAGAAATATTACACATAGCTCAAAAGTAGATTTATCTTGCCTCTAGAACTTAGCACCAAGTTAGTTTAAACAAAGACCAACCAGAAAAGAACAGAATTAAACCAATAGCACATATTCTGTTTCCAATAGCAAATTCCTCATAAGAATTTTAATCAAATATTTTTTCTAAGCAGCTTAAGCAGTTTGCAGAAAAGTTATTGATAGCTATTTTCTTTTAAAAACCGAGACAAATGTCATTTTATAGACAAGTAAGTTAAAGAGGTGACTTTGATCCTAAGGTTACAATATTCCTCTTAAGGTCTGTTTAAGAAACTCATATTCACTACCCAATAACAGTACATGTGAAATGATCCTGCACATAAACTGTGCAAATATACAGCCAGGTTTATTTGTTCATACATTGTTTATGGCTGCAAGCAGCAGGGTTGTATAGTTGTGGTAGAGATCTTATGGTCCACCAACACTAAATATTTATTTTGTCCTTTATTTAGACTTCCCAACTCAGAGATCGAACCCAGGTCTCCCGCATTGCAGGTGGATTCTTTACCAGCAGAGCCACAAGGGAAGCCCTTATTTAGGCTATACCTGTATTCTTTCCACTTAACTTTTCCACCCTATATATAGCTGTTAATGTTAGCTTCACAAAGCAAGCTTCTAATTAAGTTATTGCTTAAAAAACTCATCAGTGACACTCCATTGCTTCCAGATTTAAGCATAAATTAATCACCTTAATTTTCAGTGCTATCAGTACATTTCAACCTTATTCTTCTACCCTTATCTTTCAACCATTTCTGTATTCATACCCAGTATTTCAACAGTACATGGCTTCTTACTATTTCTCAACCACGTTCTGCATATTTCTCCCACTGCTTTCCTCATGCAGAAGCCTCTATTTGGAATTTCCTTTTCCTCAGTCATCCTTAGTTGCAGAAATGCCATCATCTTTGTTGAGCCCTACCTAGTTGGCTGGATACAGTATGGACTATCAAATGACTCATAGAGTACTCAAAATCCTTGTGAAAATGCTATAGACTACCTCTCTGTTCTTTCAAAACAGTGCCTCTCCCCTCCTTTTCCCCAATGGGTCAGCAGGAAAGAATCCACCTATAATATAGGAGATGTGGGTTCAATCCCTGGGTTGGGAAGATTCCCTTGGAGAAGGAAATGGTAACACACTCCAGTTTTCTTGCCTGGGAAATCCCATGAACAGAGGAGCCTAGCATGCTATAGTCCATGGGGTCACAAAAGAGTCAGGCACAACTTAGTGATTAAACAACAACAACAACTCCTGTACTTAGTTTCCTTCATTCCTAGCCCCAGACATGGAACCTCACTGCTTAACCTAACTTTTAACAGAACTTAGGAAGAAGGTTTAGATTTGTCAAGAAAGTAGCTGTATATGGAAGCTAGGCAGATGAAGTAGAAATTCTCCCTGCTCTGTGGAACCAAGACAGGCAAGGAGAAAGGGAAAGAAGCTTGGCTAACTCAATGAAAGGTTAGAAGCTTAAAACAAACAAAAAATGGAAGAAACAACAAATCCAAACCATCATTTATTTGTAATTGCTACATAACTGTGCCACAGAAATGTTTACTTAACATGTCCTGTCAGAAATTGTGGCTTTCTTTTTCTTTGACAGCTGAACCAAGAGATTCTCCCACAAAAGGAAGATATTAGGGGGTTTCATTTGCATCAGTTCATGGTACATTAGGCCTCTCAGAAATTCTAAAATAATTCTATGCAAAACAAATTATTTTACTAAAACTTCTAGACATGACATTGAGGTTAAAATAAAATTATTTTTAATAATATAATTTTTAATATATTTTCAGGTTCCTAAATTTTTTCTAAAGTGAAAAGGTGTGCAGTAATATACAAGGAAAAACATTCATATTGTTATAAACACTGTTTTAGTATCTTGGTGTTATATTTTAAACATTGTTATAACCATCTACTTTTGCTATCACAATTTTAATTATCAGCACACCATAAATATTAATATTTTAGGATAATCTATTAGATATTATTTTTAAAGAATTACATAAATGTCTTTCCTGATCCTTTTAGAATTCAGTTTAAAATAATACTTTCTATTTTTAAAAGCCTTTGTAGCCTGGCAACAGCTATTTCTAAGAAACTTATTCCCTGTGACTACTTTTCTTTCAGTTATTTGACTTTGTCTCTCTCTCTCTCTTTGTATCATCTCGCGACTGCTGGGAAGGGAATGGTGTTCTCTGCAGTACCAATCACCTGGACTAGTCTACTTATTATTTCTCTTTGCTGTACTGACTTCACAAAAGTTTTTAACTCTCTAGACAGAACCTTTTCTGTTTTATTCCAAGTTATAATTTCTATCTTTAAATACAGTTATTTAGTCTCTAAAAGATCTTTCAAAATCACCTTTTAAAAGTTATTTTGCTAACAAAGGCCAAGAGGTAAAAGTACTAGAAGGTTTTTTTAAGTTATGTTTTCTCCTCAAAAACATTAATTAAATTTGAACCACTGGATTCAAAATGGACAATGAAGCAGATAAAATATTTGACCTTCTGTAGGTTTATTTTATATCTCTATAAACATGCTGTAGAAAATAACTAATTGGAATGATTTACTAAGAGATTTTTCTAGATGGATTATTTGCATATAGGATGTTTGCAATATTTCATATGTCCCCAAAAGTTTTATATGTATGGGGGGAAAAAAAGTAAAAGGCAAAGAAAGACTGATTATGCATCAAACCGTATTCTAATCTTAACTATGTAAACTTTAAGGGTTTGTTTTCTCATCCATGCAAGCGTGTTCATCACAATGTTTTTCAAAAATAGAAAACTGTCCCCCCAAAATAAATGACTAAATAAATTGTGGTTTTATCCCTTGATGGAAGCAGCACAGTAGTCAATTTTGCAAATATTTTTAAAGACATTAAATAACATGGGGAAATGCTAGAATTACATTTTTGTACTGAAAAATTAAACATGTAAAATGACTCAGATTTGTTAAAAAAAAGGAAATTAAATTTTAAAATTTTACATAAAATGCATATCCTAGGAAAAAACTAGAAAATATGTGATAAAATAACAATTTTTATTATCTACTCTATCCTTAAGTCTTTCTATGTTTTTCAAATAGGATTTCATCAGTTGGAGCAAGAAAAATGGGTTTCACAACAACAATAAAAAATGTCTTTATAGTTAAAATAATAAAAATATTAAATGACTATTAAATTATTTTACAGTTCAATATAAAGTACATTAATGTCACATTTCAGTGTATTAAAGTATGCCCTAGAAATTTTAAGAATTACTTAAGTTTTGCCTATAATCTGACATCTGCCACCCATTCTTGCTACTACCAAGAGGTTATAGATATATTTTGCTTAGAGGTGATTTTATAATGGATAAATATACCAGTCTTTTGCCTCAGGAGACTAGTGATCAAAAGTAATAAGTGAAAATTATGTAGATGATCAAATACTGTTTTTTTTTAGTTGACATTAGTCTAATCACAAAACCACTTCCCTATTCATCATATTTAATGATCTCCACTCAAGGAAAGCCCAAAACCATGGGTGTTGTTACTCATGATTAAAATATACTAGCAGAGGCTTGATTTCTAACTTACGTTGCTATTTTCCTTTTAGAATTCTAATGTGGAGCCCAAGTAATATATAAATATATAATCAATATATTATTTCTTGAACTCCCATTCTAAAATAATCAGATTCCTCTTTCTTGCTAGTTTCCTCCTCACCCATCCTTGCTTATCTAAGACAATGAGGTAACCTAAGCCCTATTTTACTCATGAAAATTATCACACTAATCAGTTCAGTTCAGTTCACTCGCTCAGTCGTGTCCATCTCTTTGCAACCCCATGAGCCACAGCACGCCAGGCCTCCCTGTCTATCACTAATAAAATCCTATAATCAAGAGTAGTACTTTATGTATTAAAAAAATACCTATTATAAAAGGGCAACTAAATACATTTTCACAGTAACTTCAGTATGATAACCAACTCTATACTACTTGACTAACCCTCCCTGTTCTTTTCAGTTGACCACTCCACCAAAATGGAAGCTGATTTTTCACATTCTTGAAAAATGAAATTTCTTTCAAAATTAGTTCTACGTATTTTTATTTTTTCAAAAGGCCATGAAGGAGAAAACAAAAGGTGTTAACAAAATCACTGATTTCTAAAAGATTAGAGAAAGAAAGAGTTTAAGACAACTCACACAGTAAAATGACAGCCGGTCAAGTTCTCTACTTTCTCTGGGAGAAGTCTCAGTTAGTTTTTTAAATGTGCAAATTAGATAACTGATACTTAATGCTAGCCAATGATGCAAAACTTTCATGCCTGAGTGCTAAATCGCTTCAGTCGTGTCCGACCTTTTGCGACCCGCCAGGCTCCGCTGTCCATGGTATTATGCAGGCAAGAATACTGGAGTAGGTTGCCATGCCCTCCTCCAGGGGATCTTCCCAATCCAGGGACTGAACCCACGTCTCTTATGTCTCCCGCATTGGCAGGTGGGTTCTTTACCACTAGCGCCACCTGGGAAGCACCCATCATACTTCATTTATAAACTGCATCTTCCAGACTGATAAAATAGCTACAGAAAGCAATTTGAAAAATGTGAAAGAAGTCTTAGACATATTCATACTCTCTGAGAAACTATTTCTAATTTCGGGACTTAGAAAAAAATATTTAAAATAATTGAGAGCTATGATCATTCAGATATTTCAGATACTTGCTTTAGAAAAGTGAAGGCCAGGAAGTGACCTAAACCTCCAACAACAAAGAGCTCATTAGATAAATCTAATTCATAAGATATAATATTTCTATTAAAAACAATGACAGTGCTAAACATTTAAAGTATGTAAAACTGCCTGCCAACATGAAAATGCCAGTGTACTATATATATCAAGAAAATTTAAAGTGTTTATTCTTTGACACATAATTTAAAAAAAAATCTAACCTAAAATAATCATTTAAGATTCAAAGATCTATGTACAAAGATGTTTGTCACAGTGCTACCTATAAGAGCAAATTATTGAAAAATGATTGAAAACAATATACCAATAAATTTTAACAGAATAATTAAATTAATTTCAATATACTGATACAGTAAAGTACACTATAGCTATTGAAAATGTTTACCAAAAAATTAATGACACTGAAAATTATTCCAACTATACTCCTACTCCTAAGTGAAAATACAAGATACAAATATAGATCATACTTCAGTTTTGATTTATGTGAAACACGTATTATAGTATGGATGCACAGAACAGATATGAAGGAATCATCCCAAAATGTTACAATGGTATATTCTTTCAGCAATGGCAGCAAGAGGAGATTGGTGTAAATCTAGATAAAATGACTGAAGAGCACTGGGAAAGTAAAGGCAGATGACAACCTGAGACGTATCTGCTGAAGTAAAACAGCACATTTTGTTTTTCTTGCTTGGGAACATTACATCCCCATGGCTTAAATGGCAAATATCCACAGCTTTAGTACCAGAAGTAACAGATTCGGTTCAGTGCAGTAGCAGAACAACTAGACCTTTAATGGGGAAATTTTGGAAGTGAGAGAGTCATTGAAGGCTGAGATTATAAACTGTCCATATGCTCCCAGCTATCTACTAAATTATGCATGTGGGCAGAAAATCCCAGAGAATCCAGTGAAGATTGAAAGCCTGTGATACTTATAAATTTGCTCTACCTTGCAATGTATTCGTCATCTACATACATCACAGTCATAATGTGGAAACCTTACTGCCCTGAGGCATCATTCACTGACCAACCACTAAACTATACCAGGCACAGGAGCCATGCTAAGCAGACAACACTAACAAACACACAAAAACTGAGCTAAGATACCAGCAACCAAACACTGCAGAGGCAATAAATTTCACAGATTGAGTCTAGGAAAGACAAATGCCTCCTTAAAAAAAAAAAAAACCCTCAAAAGGAAAACAAAACAAACAGAATCCAGAGTTAGAACAACATATCATCCACTAGTCCAGTTTTTAAGCAAAATTTTGCTGCTGCTGTTGCTCAGTTGCTCAGTTGTTTCTGACTCTGTGACCCTCTGGACTGCAACCCACCAGGCTCCTAGGTCCATGGAATTTTTCAGGCAAGAATACTGGAGCAGGTTATGATTTAAAACTAGACTTATTAAAAAGTATGAACGTATGAACCCATATCCAAGAAAAAAGAGTGGTTAATAGGAAGGAGCTGCAAAGTGGTCCAGATGTTTAACAAATAAAGATTTTAAGAAAGCTATTATAAAATGTTCAAAGAATTAAAGGAAAATATGCCAAGAAGGATTAAACAAATAGGGAATCTTAATGGAAACTTTGAAACTATAAAGAGAGACCCAAATGGAAATCTACTTGACAAGTACAATAACTAAAACAGAACCCTCCTCCGACCCCAAAAAACACTTCACATCAACTAAATGGACTCATTAACAGACTGAGATGGCAGAAGAAAGAATCAGTGAATATAAAGGTATGTCAATAAAAATTATCCAAAGCAAAAATCAAAGAGAAAAAACACTGAAGAAAAATGAACAAAGTCTTAGTGAGCCAGATGTAACTTAAATCCTAGAAGGAGAAAAGACAGAGAAAGAAAAGGACAAAATATATATATATTTATGAAAAAATAATGATAAAAAAGTACCAAGTTTGGTGGAAAACTTTAATACTTTAACAAAATTCAATGAATTCCAAGTGAACAAATACAAAAAGAACCAAACTTATATGCATCATGGTCAAACTTCTGAAAGCTAAAGGCAAAGAAAATTTTGAAAGGAGTAAGAAAAAAATAGCACAACATATACACAGAAAAAATACAATTCATGTTTGAGTTTTCATCAGAAATAATACCAACTAGAAGACAATGGTGATGGAATATTTAAAGGGCTGGTGGAAAAATATTAATACTTGTCAATAAAATATTCAATAAAAAAAAAAGGCAAAATAAAAACATTCACAAGTAAGGAAAAACTGACATAGTTCATTGTTAGCAGACTTGCCCTAATAAGAAATATTGAAGGAAGTCCTTCTGGCTAAACAGAAATGAATGCTAACTCAGAATTCAGAAAAGGAAGGAATTAAGAGGAATGGAAAGAATAAATACGTGAGTAAATATATTTTTAATTTTCCATAAATTTTTTAAAAAATGCTTGCTAAAAGCAAAGATTCTAACACTCTATTGTTGAGTTCATAACGTATCTAGATGTAATATGTATAATATTACAAAGGAGAGAGTGGAGGTAAACTGGAAAATGAAGATAAACTGGTAATGTTTTATTAGAAGTAAATCACTATCAATTTGAAGTAGACTGCAATAAGTTAAAGATGCATATTGTAATACCTAGAGGAACTCCTTAAATATTTTTCCTACAGTGTCCTTGAAAACTTATATAGTCAGAATATCACCTAAATACAACAGTATAATACACACTGTTTAAAAAAACAGAAGGGCACCAAAATGGCAATAGCCCTGAATCAAAATGAAGTATTATAAAGTGATTTATTTTTTCTTTTCTTTGTTGTTTCTGCATTACATATGAAGTGATTATAATATTCTTAAATGGAATATTCCAATAAAATTTAAACCATGTAAAAAATACCATAATAAATATACCGAAAAACCCATGAGATACTAAAGACATTTTAAATATGGGTAACTTACATAAGCATCAGAGAGTTTATAAACCTCTTGAAATAATACAGATTTATATTTTCCTGGACAGAGAATCTATAGTTTTTATCAGACTCCAAAATGGATTTATATATCCAAAAAAAGTTAAGAACCAGTGTTCTAAAGTATTAATAAACGGCTTGTCAAATTCCATTCATTTGGACTGCGGACTCTGAAGCATCCTTATGTAATTAACTGCTCTTTAAAATTCACTAATTTACGTTAGCTCATAACTCTTTAATTTCCTTTTATTCTTATTTCAGAGGCTCAGATCTGGGTGACAGGAAGAAATAGGGTAAGGAGAATATTCTATGGGCCACAAAAGCAGAAAATAGCAACACGATGGTATAAATTGGAAGTCCCTTAATCCTGAAACAAGTTATTCAGCTAGGTAGTTTTTGCTTTTATTTTTCCACATAAGTCTTCATGAAAGTGCCTATGAGTTCATGATATTTTAACGATTTCTTAGGTAATTTGCTGTTCAGACAGGTTGGGAAATAACTGCTCTGAATTAACAGTGAAGTCCTAAGGCTAAGTTGGTTTGTAATTATTTCCATATCCCTATCAACGAAAGCAGAACCTAGAACAGAGAAGATTCTTAATGAACAGTCTGTTGAAATAAATAAGTCTTCTTTTTCATAGTGTGTGGATAAGGATAAAATCAAGCAGTATCAAATTACCATCAACATTATATATAACAAATACTGAGATAAGAAAATGCTTACACTCCTTAGATAGAAAGTTACTGGTAGTAGTAAGTTATATTGGAAGATCTGTGTTTGGATTATTAGTGTTGAAGTATTCCAGATCTCTGTCCCTGAGATCCTTTCTGTCCTTACTGGTCCAGTTAAAATAAATTCTCATTCACATTATTTCCTAAGGAAAACAAATCTTAGTCCTTGAGTCAGCAATATCTCTTGGGCTCTTAAGCGACTACATCAGGAGACACTGATTTAAAACCTAGACAAATTTATTGCTAGGTTTTCTAAACAAGAGGAAAGACATTACCTATGAAAACAATAAGAACAATGCCATTTTAGGTCACTTCCAAATTCAAAGCAAAGCTTCCAACAGAGTTGCTTAACAAGTATTAAAATTCTTGCCTTTTAAACACGTAGACTTAAACAAATGAAGATGATAGATTAAAGCATAAAAGGTACCTTTAACATGATATTCAGACTAGGCTATCTGATCAGACAATTCACAGAATAGAGAACCAATTCCTTGAAATAACAGCAACCCATATACTCTGCTCCATCTTGAACATTCAAAGGGTCCCAATCCTATAGGAAGAGACATTTCAAGTACTATACATATGCATGCTAGTCGTGGATCTTATTAGTAAACCCATTTCACTATAAAAATTCATTTTAAAATTTGTGACTATTAATGATAATTATACAACCAAAAAAAAAAAAAAACTGCATGGAGAAAAAAATCTTGAGATGGAATACATTTTTAATGATTAAGAACAGTAGAAAACTATCCTGATTAGAAATGTAACAAGAGAATGTTCTGTTTCGGTCCACACAATAGTCTACTCACTCGTTACAAATGTAGCTGATCGACTAAAACTGAGTCAGACTCACACTTATCAGGCTTGACAGGGCAACCTTGGACTCAGTCTATCAGAAATCTAGTGTTGAACCAACAAGTGTCTTGTAAAAGAGCTAATGTAAATAAGCTGAAGCTCTTAATAATGTTTTAGCTATTAGATATGTGATTTCCAAGTTTAGAATATATATTCAACACCCTTATTTCTCTTTGATTCAGGCTTCTTCCCTAGCCCCACCTCTACCTTGGGTCTTATTTATGGATCGTAGGAAAAGAGGGGGGAGGGGACTTCCCTGGTGGTACAGTGGATAAAAACCCACCTGCCAATGCAGGGGACATGGATTTGACCCCCAATCGGAGAAGATTCCACAAACTGCGGAGCAACTAAAGCCCCATGTGCCACAACTACTGAGTCCACGTGCCCCAAATACTGAAGACCTGGTGGCCCAGAGTCAATGCTCTGCAACAAGGAAGCCACCACAGTAAGAAGCCTTGCACATCAGACCTAGAGAAAGCCCGCATGCAGCAACGAAGGCCCAGTGCAACCAAAATAAATAAATTTTCAAAAAAGAGGAAATAAAAGCTCAAAGCTATTTTCACTACAATTTTTTTTTTTTAATGCTCAGGAGCTAAGAGGCATTCATTATAAGGTACTCTCTGCCCTTAACAGAACATGACATAAAAAGGGAGACAGGCAGTTTTCCTAAGCTGTTCATGAGGGAAGATCAGTCACATGGCCTGGCACAGAGGGAAATACCTTGCTCACATGGTGAGACCTAGTGGGATCAGCAATAGTATGGGGCAGAGGAGGGTCAAAGCAGAGACGGATTTAAAAAGGAGAGGTGAAGGTCATAGTCTTCTTTTTAAATTTTTCAAACCACCTATGTTGTTTTTGAGCACACGCAATTCTCCTCTAAACTGCCACAGACTCTTGGAGGACACTGATAACCACCTCACCTACAAGGGTAAAAGTCAGTAAAGTACCTTTTGTGAAAAGAAGTTTGGTTTTACTTGAATACTGCCTTTTAGAAAGGTTCAGATTAAAAAGTAGGAAAGTCAGGAACACAGAAATAATTCAGTATACCCATATGCTCAAATATCACCCAAGTCTCTTCTGTGTTTCTAGGAGACTGTCAAATGGTAACATCTCAGGGGATTAATGGGCTCTATAATAATCACTAAAGCAGAGTTCCACCTGGAGTCCAAGAAGCCAAAATCCTTGATATGTTCTAGGAGGATCCCTGTAAGAATGTTTTTTCTTTCTGGAGAATTTTAAACTGTGGCTTTGGTGTTACATTAAAAACTACTAATATAAGCATATGAGTGTCCCACTTATTATCAAGCAATTGCGTGCAATTTCAATGGCAGGTTTTATGTTTATGTTCATTAAAGTTTGGTGCCATGTGATCTCCTGAAGTGCTGGTGTTTTCTTTTAATATGTCTGTAAGCATGTCTAACTGCTGAGAAGGAGGTCTGTCCAAATGTCAAATGACAACAATGGCCTCCCATCCACCACTGTACTCATGTTAAATTTTCTGGCAGTTATAAAGACAAAATGATTCTTATTGCAGTTGTAATTTGCAACTAAGACACTTTCACAAAATAATGTCTTTAATTTCTCCAGTTATATAGTAAATTGAGACTGTGTCATTTTTATGAAAGTAAATCAAAGTGCTACTTGATTTAACACCCGAAGTATTATTCTGGAGTAATAAGAAAAAAAATGAACTTATGTCAGAGCTTTTCTCGCATCAAGAGCAGGACAAACAATGTCACTCTGGTACAAAAGTAAGGGATTCCACAGCAAACTGAACAAAAAGAAGTGGATGGAGAGTGAGGGGTATCACTTGAAACAGAATAGAGTAGTACAGGCAGGGCAAAGTCAAAAAAACCTGAGCTACAACATCCCTTTCTTTATTCATCATTTGAGCTGAGGTACTGCTAGTCTTTGCACATACTCTTTGCAGTGACTGTAACGACAGTGAGATGGAGGTAAACTATTTTGTTATATAGATCTTTTAAACTTTTTGTCAGAATTTTATTACTTTTGGTTGTATTATTATAATACTATTACTAGGTCACCAAAAAGATGGCTCAGTGATTAAAATAGCTTACTTATCAAAACAGAAAAATTAAAATAATAAAAATCTCGAAATCATTCAGAAAATACAGGAAACACAAAACATGCAAGTAAATATGATTATTAATAAACCAAACATTTGAAAGTCAATGTAAGTAAACTAGCACCATCTATGTCAAGATAATTCATTTACATTATACTGGTTAAATTATACTTTAATTGATTTTGAAATTTTATATTTTATTTGTAAACATAGCTAGTGAATTTGTACTAATACGCAAATTTGAGAGGTAACTAAGTATACTAACAGCAGGAGCTCTGGGAACTGCCTGGGTTTAAATCCACAGGTGACATTTATTATCTGTGGGATCTTGAACAAGTCATTTAGTCTATATGTGCCTCAGTTTCCTTATCTATAAAATGGAGATAATAATATTACCCCAAAATCCCACCTTAATGTCATAAGTAGGATTAAAAAAAAAAAAGTATGAGCTGTGGAGACAGACTGCCTGGGTTTTATAACTCAATTTTTCTTCTCCCAGAGTGTATTACTGCGGGATTTTATTGTGTCTCTCTTGTTGGGTTATTGTAAAGATGAGATGAGTGTGTGTGTGTGTGTGTGCATATCTATCTATTTACCTATCCAATCAATACAAAATGCCTAGCACCTAGTACATGTTATATATGCTACATAATGTTATTGTTACTGCAATTTCATTTTTAATATTAGTATTATGGCTTTACATTTATATAAATACTACACCTGTAAGGAGTTTAAATATGGTTATGTATATGCATTAAGCAATATTATGATATAAATCAAAGGAATCAAAATGTATTAAGTGGATGGGGGAGGAATTTTTTTCTCTTTAAAGACTGTGCATATGACTAAAATTCAGGGAAGTATTTTTTAATTATATCACCACCATACTGTTTATCTTAAAGCTACATTTATTTTAACCATATTGAAAAGTGTTACTTCTGAACCTTTTAAGAAACAGTGATAATCTGGCAACACAACAAGGCTCACTAACATTTTGGTGACCTACCCACACCTCATATCACCTTTGTCTAATCACAAAACACTGTAGCAACCATGCATGCCCACAGCATGGCAGCTATGAGTCAGGCAACAGCACGACACCAGCCAAATCAAGTGTGGTTTTATTTCTGCTGGTTAAATTTAAATGTTAGATCAGTGAATAAAGTAAAAACACCAACACAAACATTTTCATATTTAAATAATATACTATAAGTTACTCAGAACAAATAGAACCACCACCTTTCATACAAGGTGTGTGGCACCTTTTCATACAGTTAAAAGACAATTATCCATGGTTTAGAGGCTTTTTGTTTAGAGGTTTTCTTTTTTCTTATACTTTAAAAGTATTTGGAAATAGAATATTATATAAATCACAGAGTATTAGTCTGATTTTAAAGAAGGACGAGAGTGAATGTTCATTTGTATTTCGGCTTAAATGGTCTTTTTATATCAAACCCTGATAGTCAACTTAGTTTCTTTAGGAATGAGCTCTCATATCAATAAATAAAAGTATGAACTGATGGTAAATACTCAGTTACTATGTCAGAACACAATATTTACTTTTGCTGGGACATATAACTAAAATACTTCACTTGTCTTTGTCATACATGTGGTGGTTAGTTTATTTTTTCGTATAAATTCATGAGAAACTTTTTCATAGATCTAGTTTCCTTAAAAATGTTTCATTAGTGTGCTTTATGATCCAACCTGGATAGTGGATACAACCTGGATAATCGCCAATAGATGGCACTGTTCGCACTAGGTAGCCAAAACCACATAAATGTCTCATTACAGGCACAAATTATTAAGACCAAAATCAGTGAATCTGAATTTTTCAAGATGAAGGACATATATAAAAATAAATTAAATGTTAAAAAATTTATACTTAATAGTTTCAGGATATGGAGACCAATTTAAGGCAAACTATTTACTCACCTAAAAATATTTATTGAGTACCTACTATCACTAGGCACTCGGGATATAAAAGTGATTAAGATATTTCCTGGTCTCAGGTAATTATACAATAATGTAACTAATAATGTAGATATTCACTGAGAAGCACAGAGGTGCATTCTGGGGATGGAATGGGTAAGTCAAAGATTTTTGCAAAAGTGGTCCCTGAGCTGGTTCCAAAGGATGGGAGTCTGGGGGTAGTATTCGTCAGTACATTCTTTAAATTCTCATAATTTTAAAAAAGGGAAAAGCAACAGCAAGAACAGGAAGGAAAGAAATGGTACACTAGTACAATGTGAAAAGTATAAATCAGAACATGGTAAGATATAAACCTGGAAGAAGAGGTCTGCAGCATTCAAAGAGACTTGTTATCTTAATGAAATGTGGACTTCAATCTTCATGGGATGGGGGTCCATTAAGGAGTAATAGGAATTGGTATAGTCACATTTATATTTTGGAGAGATCACTGTAGGAACTATGTGAATAGGAACTTGAATGGAGTGAGATTGGAGGTGGGAATCCAACTACAGTTGTGGCAGTCCAGACAGCGAGCCTGATGCCTGAATCAGAGCAGTGGGAATATGAAACTGGAGCCTATTACACAGAGTGAAGTAAGTCAGAAAGAAAAACAGCAATACAGGCTATTAACGCATATATACATATATGGAATTTAGAAAGATGATATAACGATGACCCCATATGTGAACAGCAAAGGAGACACAGATGTAAAGAACAGACTTTTGGACTCTATGGGAGAAGGTGAGGGTAGGATGATTTGAGAGAATAGCATTGAAACATGTATATTATCATATGTGAAATAGATCGCCAGTACAGGTTCAATGCATGAGACAGGGTGCTCAGGGCTGGTGCACTGGGATGACCCTGAGGGATGGGATGGGGAGGGATGAGGGAGGGGGTTCAGGATGAGGAAAACATGTACACCCATGACTGATTCATGTCAGTGTATGGCAAAAACCACTACAATATTGTAAAGTAATTAGCCTCCAGTTAAAATAATTTTAAAAAAAGAAAACAAAAAAAAAAGAGTAGAAGGGAAGATATCATTTTAAGAAATGTTTAAAGGCTGTGTTTTAGCAGGATATGATGTTTAAACGAATGTGGGATGTGAGGAAGAAAAAATCAAGGATGATTATCAAGACAATGCATTTCACAGGTACTTTTGAAATGCCACAGATAACTTTTTACTGATCCACCATTTTTAATTGCTTTTAATAAGGTGCTGACCTGCTCTTATTCATCTCCAATCTTTGTGTAGCATCTTGTTATTTTATCTTCAAAACACACCAGAATTTTTAAGAACTTCCCTGGTGGTCCAGGGGTTAAGAACCTCCCTGATAATGCAGGGGATACATATTTGATCCCCGGCCTGGGAAGATTCCACATACCGCAGGGCAGCTAAGCCCATGTGCTACAACTACTGATCCCATGCTCTACAGCCCACACACCACAACTATTGAAGCCCACGCACTCTAGAGCTTATTTTCCACAAGAGAAGCCACTGCAAAGAGAAGACTGTGCACTGCAACTAGAGAGTAGCCCCTACTCGCCACAACTAGAGAAAGTTTGTGCACAGCAACAAAGACACAGCAAAGTTATAAATAAATAAATCTTTTTAAAATGATTAAACAATAAAATTTTTAAAAAGTTATTATAAAATATGGTTATTATATATTTGTCATCTCTTCTGTTTATCAGATTACATCACATGAACACAAGGTCCTCTCTCCTGATCTGGATCACTGTTCTATACCTAGCACCTAGTCTATATAGCTGATGCTCAACTAATAACTTGAAAAGTTAAAGTGAAAGTTGCTCAGTGGCATCTGACTCTTTGTGACCCCATGGGCTGTAGCCTGCCAGGCTCCTTTGTCCAAGGAATTTCTTCAGGCCAGAATACTGGAGTGGGTACTGGAGCTGAGCCACCTGGTAAAGAATCTGCCTACGATG
Source organism: Moschus berezovskii (assembly GCF_049115385.1). Taxonomy (NCBI): domain Eukaryota; kingdom Metazoa; phylum Chordata; class Mammalia; order Artiodactyla; family Moschidae; genus Moschus; species Moschus berezovskii. The sequence goes on from NC_142460.1 coordinate 132,154,441, forward strand.
CAGGAGACCCCAGTTTGATTCCTGGGTCAGGAAGATTCACTGGAGAAGGGATAGGCTACCCACTCCAGTATTCTTGGGATTATCTGATGGTCATGATAAAGAATCCGCCTGCAATGTGGGAGACCTGGGTTCAATCCCTAGGTTGGGAAGATCCCCTGGAGAAGGGAACAGCTACCCACTCCAATATTCTGGCCTGGAGATTTCCATGGACTGTATAGTCCATGAGGTTGCAGAGTCCTACATGACTGAGCAGCTTTCACTTTCAACTGCTGAAGAAACACGTATTTCTGAAGATTCAAGCTCTACTCACAATCTGCTTGTCTGATTACTTTCCATCAGGATCAAACACTACTTTAGTCCCCATTTAGTAAAGCATATCCACAAGAGATGCAGCCTATTCATTAAGTACTTTAGCTTTTTTCAGTGACAGCTTTTCTCACCAGGGCAGGAATGAGACTTTCAACATGTCAAGTTAGCAGCTATTTTCCAGCATAATAGGCACTCTCTGGTCATGTCAGTTTTCTTCAGCATGGACAACTAAAACACCATACTATAGAAACAAGAAATTTCCTCCCTCATTTTATGAATGTTCTCAGAGTTTCTGCCAAGTCTCCTTGCATCTTTTTTTTTCATGGATATTAACTTATTCAAAATCATTAACCTTCTCAAGGCTGTCTTAAGACTTTATGGTGTTTGGTCAATCTTCTACAGTTCAACTACCCCTTAAAAATTTTTTCCCCTACTTTCAAATGCAAAGTATTATTTATAGCATGTTCATGGAGGGAAAGGGGTGGACAGGGTGCTCCATTTTTAAAAACAGACCCAGGTTTTCCAATGACCTTCTCTATCGGTTTCCTTGGGATTTCAAGGAAATAAACAGATTTATTTTAATAAGCTTAAACATAAAAATTTGAATTTAAAAATTAGATAGGCCTTCTATTCATACTAAATATTTACTTAAACAATAAAGCTGCTCTAGAGCATCTAAAATATTCATCCAGTAGATTTTAAAAAATATTTAACACATGTTTTGTACTAATATGATAGGTAAGATATGCATATAATAACAATTATAATGTAGCCAATGTATTAATAATATTCAGTTCAGTCGCCCAGTCGTGTCCGACTCTTTGAGACCCCATGAATCACAGCACGCCAGGCCTCCCTGTCCATCACCAACTCCCGGAGTTCACTCAAACTCGTGTCCATCGAGTCAGTGATGCCATCCAGCCATCTCATTCTCTGTCGTCCCCTTCTCCTCCCACCCCCAATCCCTCCCAGCATCAGAGTCTTTTCCAGTGAGTCAACTCGTCACATGAGGTGGCCAAGTTTTATAAACTGGTACAGTAGTTCAGTGCCATGGAAGACTAATTTTTACTGAATATATATGGATTACTTTATAAAGGAAACATAATCTAAGCTGGTCTTTGAAGAGAAAGTGGTAGTATGCAGTTCTGTCAAAATGTAATTTGTAAGTATATTTTTCAAGGACAAAAATACTGCAAAACATGAAGTCCCCAATAACAAACTCCCAAGTTTATATCAGAAGACATGTAAAATTACAGTAACGCTATTTAATACAAAACACCAAGTCAAAAAAAAAAAAAAAGCCAGCAAATAGACAAAACCTACCAACGCAACCTGGAAAATTCCATGGACAGAGGAGCCTGGCAGGCTACAGTCCACGGTTCACAAAGAGTTGGGCATGACTGAGCAACTGAGCACACACACTAAGTCAAAATGGTCACAATGCCATAAATGGCTATATAGCTAAATGTTATAAAGTTACCTACTTAGTAAGATACGTATGTTCTGAATTGGATTAATTCCAAATTAACTGAATTAATTGGAATAGATTCCAATTAATTAGAATCAATTGGAATTGATTGAATGCATTGAATCAATTGAATTGGAATTGATTCCAAAGCATCACTGCCTCTAAATAACAAACTATCAGTGGCTGATAGAGCAAGAACTTTTATCTTAATAAATATAAGTCATTTTAGAATTTCTTCTAGGAACACAGTTACATAGAAACTTTGACAAATCAAGGAGGTAGATTAAGGTAATCCTTTTATAAATTGTAATAAAGACAGAAAAAGGAATAAATTACATTGAAGTAGCATTCAAAGCAGAGGTTAAAAGAAATTTCAGTGTAAATTTTGCCATATATGAGCATTATGTATCTGTGAATAATAATTTATAAAAATTCATTAGACAACATTTTAGCAATTATATTTTAAGAGACATAATAATTTTTTTTACTACATCCCTTTATACACATTCTTTAAATGAAAACCAGGTGTTCAACAAACAATGAATACTCACTTGTGTTATTGTAACATATATTTTTAAAAGTTGATTCTCGAAATTAATCAACTCTCAGAATATACTGTGCTTAACTTTGAATGAATCTGAATATATAGTTATAGAGATAAAGGTAAC